>NW_006408537.1:26898009-26919050 GCF_000296735.1 Chrysochloris asiatica
TTTTTCTGATTCCTTATTGGTGCCCACTAATAAGAGTCCTAGTGACTTAGCTGTACCTAGCTTGCAACAAGAAAAACAGCTTTAGCCAAGGACATAGCGAAATAAAATGATGCTGCAGTATCAGGGTCCAAGAAGCTATTCTAAACTCTAATTGGATTAAAGGAATTACCTTTGGATTAGCACCTGGCTAAAATGTAACCTCTAAATTTAGGTTGATATTTGAGGTGTTGGGAAATCATAGTGGAGAGGTGGGGAAGAAGGGAGAAAGTTATTGAAACACACACAGCAGTGGAAGGAAACATTGGAAAATAGAATATAATATATGACAGGAATTTATCAATGGTTGTTTTAATGCATTTTTTCCATAGCATGATCAAATAGTATCATTACATGCTTTATCTAAACTTATCAAATAAAATATACTGTGGACTTATAGTCCTCACGCTTTTATTGTAAGAAGCATACTTATAATAGTGTTTGCCTTAGGAAGATAATTGTTTCCTTCATTCTAATTGTGTCCCTATTTTTCAAACACTTTTTCCAAAGAGCATATCTTATCATTGTAATAGAAAAATATTCTTAAATATCTTTAGGAATTTTAAAAGAAATACAAATCATTTATAAGCTCATGGCTTAATGTAGTTCATTTCATTTTTGTTTATTTATTTCTCATTGTTTTTTCCTTTTGCTTATTGTACATTTTTATTAATATTGGGAGTTTGTTCCATATTTGAATTTAATTGAAAATATTTTAAAGTTGCTGTTGTTGCTAGGTCTTAGAAGCCTTCTTTAGTCTTCCTTATTCATTGTCCAGCTTTCTCATATTTATGAAGTGATTGAAAATAGCATGACTTGAGTTAAGCACACCTTAGTCCCAAGGGTTATATTTTTGCTTTTTAACTATTTTAAGAGATCTTTTGCAACAGATTTACCCAATGCAAAATGTGGTCTGATTTCTTGACTGCTGCTTTCCTGGGCATTGATTGCGAATCCAAGTAAAATGAAACCCTTGACAACATCAATATTATTTCCATTTATCATAATGGTGCTTATTGAGGATTTTGGATTCTTTAGGTTGTTGTGTAATCCAAATTGAAGGCTCTAGTTCTTTATCTTCATCAATAAGTTCTTCAAGTCCTCTTCAAAAGCAAAGCTGTATCATCTGCATGTCTCATGTTGTTAATAAGTCTTCCTCCAATCATGATGCTGCATACTTCTTTGTATAGGCCAGATTCTCAGATTATTTTGTACCATGCTTGAATAAATATAATGAAAGAGTACAACCCAGACAAACATCTTTCCTGATTTTAAACCATTCAGTATCCCCTTATTCTGTTCAAATGACTGTTTCTTAATTTGTGTACAGGTTCTGCATGAGCACAACTAAGTATGCTGGAATTTCCATTCTTTGCAATGTTATCCATAGTTTGTTATGATCCACGTAGTCTTGGTGTAGTCAGTAAAACACAAGTAAGCAAATATCTGGTGTTCTCTGATGTCAGAAATTATATCCTTCATTCCATAAATTTTTTTAAAAATTATATCCTTCATTCCACAAATAAAATTTTAAAAGCATGAAAACCTTTATTAATTAAACAAAAATATCAAATTGTGAAGCTATTGTTTCTCAACTCAGTATTTCCATAGCAGCAACAATGGACTGGAAAAAAAAAAAAGTTTCTTAAATTACTTAACGCTGGACTCAGACGCTCCCAGTCAATGAACTGCTACAATCATGATCCACGTAGTCTTGGTGTAGTCAGTAAAACACAAGTAAGCAAATATCTGGTGTTCTCTGATGTCAGAAATTATATCCTTCATTCCATAAATTTTTAAAAAAATTATATCCTTCATTCCACAAATAAAATTTTAAAATCATGAAAACCTTTATTAATTAAACAAAAATATCAAATTTTGAAGCTATTGTTTCTCAACTCAGTATTTCCATAGCAGCAACAATGGACTGGAAAAAAAAAAAAGTTTCTTAAATTACTTAACGCTGGACTCAGACGCTCCCAGTCAATGAACTGCTACAATCATTTTTTAATTATCTTCAGCAAAATTTTACTTGGTATTAATGATATTGTTTGATGATTTTCACGTTCTGTTGGATTACCTATCTTTCGAATAGTCAGAAATATGGTTCTCTTCCAATTGGTTAGCCAGATAGTTATCTTCTAAATGTCTTGGCATAGATAAGTGAGTGAGGCCTCCACAGTTGCATCAGTTTGTTGAAATTTTTCTGTTTGTATTCAGTCAGTTCCTGAAGACTTGTTTTCCACCAGTGCTTTCAGTGCAGCTTGAACTTCTTCCTTCAATACCATTTGTTCTTGAGCATATTCTACTTCTTGAAATACTTAAACATCGACCAATTATTTTTGGTACAGTAACTTTATATATTCCTTACATCTCCTTTTGACTTTTCGTGTGTCATTTTGTTCTGACTCATAATGACCAAAACACTGCCTGGACCTGCGCCATTCTCACAGTTATTGTTACGTTTGAGCCCATTGTTATTGTCACTATATATTAATCCATCTCATTGGTGTCTTTTTTCTTGTTTGCGTTGATCCTCCACTTTACCAAGCACGATGCTATTCTCCAGGAACGGGCCACTCGTAACAACATGTCCAAAACATGAAAGATGAAATTTCCCCATCTTCATTTCTAAGGAACATTTTGACTGAACTTCTTCCAAAACAGATTTGTTGGTTTGTCTGGAGTCCATAGTGCGTTCATTATTCTTCATCAGCAGCAGAATCACTTCGTAATTTAAGTGTGTTGATTCCTGTTTGATCTTCCTTATTTATTGTCCAACTTTCACATACATATGAGGCAATTGAAATACAATGGTTTGGATTATGTGGACATTAGTCCTCAAAGTAATATCTTTGTTCTTGAACCCGTTAAAGAAGTCTTTTGCAGCAGATTTGCCTAATGTAATACATCATTTGGTTTCTTGGCTGCTGCTTCCATGACTGCTGATTGGGATCCAAGCAAAATGAAATCTTTGAGAACTTCAATCTTCTCTCCATTGGTCCAGTTGTGAGGATTTTTGTCTTCTTTACATTGAGTACATTGAAATCCATTCTGAAGGCTGTAGTTTTTGATCTTCATCATTAAGTATTTCAAGTCCTCTTAGCTTCCAAGGTTTTGCCATCTGCATATCACAAGTTGATCATGAGTCTTCCTCCAATCCCAATGCCATGTTCTTCTTCAGGTAATCCAGTTTCTCAGATTGTTTGTTCAGTATACAGATTGACTAAGTATGGTAAAAGGATACAACTTTTTTTTTTCCAGCCCGTTGTTGCTGCTATGAAAATACTGAGTTGAGAAACCATAGCTTCACAATTTGATATTTTTGTTTAATTAATGAAGGCTTTCATGATTTTTATTTATTTATTTTAAATGTTTTATTTGATAGTTTACATGGAAGAACATTAGCTTTACATTCATCCTATCATATATTGTTTCATTGCCATGATTACAGTCACCTCCATGCATCATCAAACAACCAAAGGGTATACCCCGCAAGTATGCCCCTCGGTCATCAGCACACAGTCCCTCTCCCTCTCTGGGTCTAGGGTCCCCAGTTGTTCCATCTCTCCATGTCATTGTCTCTGCTTCCATTTCTGGCATCACTGTCTCTCTGGGTACGGTCCCGCTCTCCGCTCTTCTCCCTTGATGGTCCCAGGGACCTCCACTCCTGGACTGCAAAGTCAACCACTCCCCTCCTTTTGCTACAAAACATTTACCTTTACATTTCCTACCCTCACAGTCAGTCCTGATAGCAATTATTCACTATTGTACCACAAGAGTCCTATCCCCATCAAAAGGATGCAATGTTGATGAACAACTTTTCTGACTTTAAACCATGCATTATCCCCTGGTTCTGCTCAAATGACTGCTTGTTCATCCGTGTAGAGGTTTCACATGAACACAATTAAATATTCTGGAAATTAGATTCTTTACAATGTTTCCCATAATTTGTTATGATCCATACAATCAAATGCCTTTTTGTAATCAATAAAACATAGGTAAACATCTTTCAGGTATTATCTGCTTTTAGCCAAGAGCCATCTGACATCAGCAATGATATTCTTCATTCCACATCGTTTGGCTTGAATTTCTGGAAGTTCCTTGTCACAGTACTGCTGCAACCATTTTTTTTTATTATTATTATCTTGAGCAAAATTTTATTTGCATGGGGTATTAATGATATTGTTCAGTAATTTTCACATTTTGTTGGATCACCTTTCTTTGGAACAGACATAATTATGAATCTGTTTAGTTTATTGTTACATATTTTCATACAGCTGCTTATTCTCCTGATATTGTACATAATTATCAACATGAAGACTTAAGTTTCATATGTTAATTTCACTGAATATTTTTAAATATATTCACATTATTATATGCTACTAATAATTTTTCTTTTTCGTAAATGTGTAGTATGTCATCATGGCCAAATACTATAATTTACAGTCTCCTGATTTTCTCTGTAAACCTTCACTCAATTCACAATAAAACATTTTGTTTTTTAAAAGCTTCGCAGTGATTGTAATGTGCAGCCTAGAATTGAAAACCATTGTAACCATTTTGTCAAGAAATGTAAGAAAGGGATCTAGTCATCTCAAAGAAGAGATAGTCAAAAGAAAGAACCGTAAACTGTCTGTCCTTCTTTCTTGAATGTCTGGATCTTGATAATTATATTTCTTAATGAACATGGAAAAGCAGTCTTCGTGCCTCACTTTCATAACCTGTAAAACAAGTAATAATAATAATACATACCTCCTGGGGGAGTATGATAATTAGAGTTCTTGACACATAATTAGAATTTCCTTAAAAACTCTATTGCTGTCATCATCATCACCATTATTGTCCTTCAGTGAATAATTGAAAACCATGAAGATAAGTTTTCCCAGTAAAACCAGGTTGGGATCAAACTGGACGAAGTATTCATGATCACCTCCTGGAAGAACTTCAGCTAAAACCAGGTTAAAGAGCTGTGTTGTGTGGGTGGTGAGTCAGGCCAGCAACCTTAGAGGTCATCTCTGTGTCAGAACTATCAGTGACTTAATTTGTAGCCACATTCTCTGGACAAAGTAGGATGTACCCAGCAGGGACAGCCTACACCCTGCAGGCAAGATGCATTGTGAACCCCTGTTTTCTCAAGAATTGTTTTGTGCTACTGTGAAATCCTAAATACATTCTGATTATGAGTACAATAATGCAAAGGGATTTGGAGCCTCAGGGAACTGGATTTTAATAATAAACTTTGCAATTTACTAACTCCAGTTACCAGCTACATGGCCTCAGGCAAGGGATTTACCCTCTCTAAACCTCAATTGCTAAATCTGAAAAACAGGCTTATACCAGTGACTTTATAGAGTTGTTCTAAATATGAAAACTAAAATATGCAGAAGTGTTTTTCTAAGTGCCTGGCATAAATTCCAGTGAGTAGTTGCTGTTATTATCACTATTATGAGATGACAATTAGTCTGTCGACCTTACTAAGCTTGAGGGCAATAACATCTTTGCTCTTTAACACTTTAAAGCAGTCTTTTGCAGCAGATTTGCCTAATGCAATACTTCATTTGATTTCTTTTGAGGATTAAGGTACACTTGACCCAAGCCACGGTATTTTCAATCTCATCATATGCATGCAAAAGTTGAACTATGAATAAGGAAGACAGTAGAAGAATCAACGCATTGGAATTATGGTGTTGGTGTAATTATGGTGAAGAATATTGAAAGACCCATGTTCTTCTTGCAGAAGAACAAATCTTGTCTTGGAAGTAGTACAACCAGAATGCTCCTTAGAAGCCAGATTGGTGAGAATTCTCTCATACTTTGGACATGTTGTATGGAAAGAAACATCGTGCTTGGTAAAATGTAATGTCAGTGAAAAAGAAGAGGACCCTGACAAGATGGATTGACACAGTGGCAGCAACAATGGACTCCAACATGACAATTGTGAGGATAGCACAAGATTTCATTCTGTTATGTATCCTACACATACTATACAGTTATGTATAGTCAGAACTGACTCATCGGTACCTAACAACAACAGGCTTGTGGGCATGAAAGGTCAAGAAACTATGAAGAAGAGCCACAAAGACCCATCATCTCTTCTGGCCACCAACACACAGTAAACTGAGTAAACACTCAGTAAATATAAATTGAATTAAATGGGGCATCAACTGCATTCAAAATACATGTGTCACAGTGAATGGATCTCCAAAGGCCTTTCAGGATTTTGAACCCAATCAGGACAGTCCATGGCAAAGTCTCTCCCTTTTGTAACTTAACAAAGGAACACTGAGGAAAGCAAAGTGGACAAAAAGCAGTATTAAACCTTTGTTTGTTGTTATGTGCTGTGGAGTCAGTTCCAACTCAAAGTGACCCTGTGCAGGGTTTCCAAGGCTGTAAATCCTTATGGGAGCAGAAAGCCTCATCTTTCTCCCACGGAACAGCTGGTAGTTTTGAACTGCTGACCTTGAGATTAACAGTCCAACTCGAAACCAAAGCTCCTTATTAAACCTTTAGAGTTTATCAGTTTTCAAAGAAGTTTAAACCATATAAAAATTATACTTGTTGTTGTTAAGTGCCGTGGAGTCGATTCGGATCCATAGCGACCCTGTATAGGGTTTCCAAGGAGTAACTGGTGAGCTTGAACCGCCGACCTTGAAATTCAAACGGCTTTGCAGTCTGGCGCATTAACCCACAGCACAACAATGTTGTTGTTGTTAAGTACCATGGAGTCGGTTCCGACTCATGGTGACCCTACCCAGGGTTTCCGAGGCTGTAAATCTTTACGGGAGCAGAATGCCTCGTGTGTCTCCCGCGGAACCGCTGGTACTTTCGAACTGCGGACCTTGAGGTTAGCAGCCTGATTTGTAACCACTACGCTAACAGAGCTCTTCAGCGCCACAATAGAGGCTATTAATTCATCTCTTGTGAATGTGTTTTTATTACTTTGTTGACTTTTTATGGCAGAGGTAAACAAGGAGGCTTCAAAAATTCATGGGAAATTTTCATTATCTTTAAATTCTATTTTTCCCAGGAATTTTTTTTTGACATATTTTTAAAAACTTAAAAAAAAATTTTTTTTATTGTGAATTGGGTGAAGGTTTACAAAGCAGATCAGTTTCTATTCAACAATTCATACACATTTTGTTGCATCTCATTGATGGCAAGCCCCACGATGCAACATCACTTATCCCACTTGCTCACTGTATTTCCTGTTTCTGCTCCTCCTTTCCGAACTCACTGAATGTTGTCATTGCATAAATGCTGCACTTTTGATCTCAATGGTTAATTACACTAAGGGGTGCATACCTCGCTAATGCTACTGTATGGCTGCAAATTGAGCCACGGGGATGAGTTCATGTTCAGACTC
The DNA here is from genome assembly GCF_000296735.1 of Chrysochloris asiatica. Taxonomy (NCBI): domain Eukaryota; kingdom Metazoa; phylum Chordata; class Mammalia; order Afrosoricida; family Chrysochloridae; genus Chrysochloris; species Chrysochloris asiatica. The sequence continues at coordinate 26,905,412 of NW_006408537.1, forward strand.
TGAGGGTGACAAAGACCCATGGTCTCAGAGGTTCCAACAGTCTTTATCTGACCAGTAAGCCTGGCCTTTCTTTTGACTTTTAGTTTGGCTCCACAATTTTCTCCCACTCTAGCCAAGAGAAGGAGAGCCCTTTGTGACCCCTAACGTGTTTTCTTTCAGAGTAGTTGGTAGTGTAGGCAGACACCATATAGCTGGTTGCAGGGTTGTAGAGACTGTTTGCATTGTCTATAAATCCACTGGACTAATTTTTCTCATATGCCTTTGATCTTCATCACTCTTCTTTCCTCCAGACAAGGAGAAACCAATAGTTTCTCCTTAGATGGCTGCTCATGAGCTTTTAAGACCCCAGTTGCTATTCACCAAAGTAGGAAGTAGAACACTGTCTTTGTGGACTATGTTATGTCAAATTATCTTGGTGTCCCCTGAGCCCTTAGACCCAGTGGCTCATTTCTTCAAGGTATTTGGTTGTGTCTAAGAAGTTTTCTTAAGTTTGACCCCTGTATGCTCCACCACACTCATGTATATATTTGCAGCAAAAGTAAATACCCATGTACACATATCCTCTGTCAAACCTTCATATGTGTAGATATACTCCCACTCTCCCTCACACACCTGTTAAGCCTGTGTGTCTATATATGCATTGATTCGTAGGTCACCATTATTGCAGGATTGTGTGTATAACAGTATTTCCCTCTGTTGTCTTTAGCTCTTGTCCTCCTCACAGTGTCTTCTCCTACCTCCATCACTTTTTTGCCAACCTCCCTCTCCATTTTGGCTTCCCCTTTACCCTCCCTTCCCCTTTATCCAAGTTAACACATTTCCATGAACTTCTTGAAGCCTCCTAGTACATGATCAGAGTCCTGGTGTAGCACTATAGGATAAGCACTGATTGCAAACTCAGTTTAAGCCACAAGGACAGCAGTTCAAACTCACCAGCTGCTCCTCGAAAACCCTGTACAGGTTGCTATGAGTCAGAACCAACTTGACAGCACATAACAACAACAGCCCATGGTCATTGTAATAACTTTAGAAAATAGAGCTAAGCAAAAAGAATAAAATCACTCTTAATCACAGCTAGATCAATATATAGATTTTTTTTCTTTAACCTCTTTTGACATTTTCCCAGCCATTAATTAGTCTTTAACATCATTTTTAACAGCTTCATCATATTCCACTATATACCAATATTTGTTAACTCAGATCCTGTTGTTTTTGTGTGCCATTTAGTTTTTTCCCAATCATAGTGACCCTGTAGGACAGAGCAGATCTGCTCCATAGGGTTTCCTAGGCTACAATCTTTACAGGAACAGATCAACAGATTTGTTTTCACCCAACGAGCCAGTGGCAGCTTAGCAGACAAGCTCTTAGCCACCACACCACCAGGGTCCCTTAATTCATATCCTGTATTGGAATTTTAACGGATTGTTAATATTTGTGCTATTGAAAACAAAGTTGCGATAACAGGAATTTAATTTTTCCTACTTTTATAAACCCTGCCTAATTTGATAATTATTCTAACCCTGTCTCCCTTTTCCAAACTTTGCAATGAGCCTAAAAGTAAATATGCTCAATTTAAGAGGAGTTGATTTCTTTCTCAGTCTGCAAATCTGTTCTCAGCTTTAGCTTTGCTATCTTAAGGAAGCTCTTTCCTGCTCTTGTGTCAAGTAACAGATATGCAGTCAGCATTCTTGGTTCTGGTTGCTTAGCTCACTTGGTCAGGGCATGGGACTAATCAGGGCAAGGTCATGGATTTGAATTTCCATATTCTCAGGCCACTTAGTTTAGTGTCCAAAGATACTTTTCCTAGCTCCAAACAGTTGTCATCTAAGCACAGTTGTCATCTAAGCACTAACTCTTTGTTTCTAAAGAACCCTGCAAAAGATCATTTGTGTTGTAGGTCAATACAAACCCATCACCACTACTGGAAAGACAGTGTGTCAACAACTTCGTCATCCCCTGGGAAACGTTGTACAAAAGTGTTGTGTCAAATCACATACAATTGATGAGGTGTTATAGAAAAGAGAGAAATAATAATATTGGTCAAAACAACTGGCTGGATTCAGACCAATTATTTATAAGTTTCATCTGTGAGGTCCCCAGTTTTCCTATGTGAGGCAAATTCAGCAGCATGTTTCAAATTGTGGATAGTGTTGTTACTTACCTGGCACTTTTCTCTTGCAGCTGACACAGCCCTTGGCACTGACGATGTCTATGATGAGAAAGGATGCCAATGTGATGTATCAGTAGAAGACCTTACCCCACCACTTAAAACTGTCATTCGAGCCATCAGGTTGGTTTTTAAAAAAAAAAACCTTTGATAAAAATGATTCAGACACCTATTACTGGTTATTTGAATTTCTATGTTGATAAGGTTCTTTTTCCTACAGGTAAATCTGCTAGAATAATTACTTTCCCTTTTCTTATTCATCCACTTGCCTACTAAGTTCTGAAATATTTTTAATACAAAATTCTGCTGTATTCAACACAAAACTGTTCTAAAAGGTGAGTGAAGTTTGAAAAGCTGAGCCATGCCCAAGAGATTACATGAGAATTGGCTTATTATGTGAAATTGTTAGTTTCAGGACATTTAGCTTGTAGATACAATTGGATTTTTTAAATTATTTTTTATGACATGATGCTCTAATCCATGTTCTGTATTTTGATTTAAACAAACAAACAAACAAAAAAATGAGCTTTAAAAATGGGAAACAGCGTACTTTGCTGTGACTTCCTCCTATCTTACTGAAATGTAATTGTTACAGTCGATCTTAATATGCTTCCTCTGCTGTGCTAAGAGGCCCACTCAGATCAGCTTACATTTATATTCTCAGACCTACCATCATGACCTCCCCCAGAAAATTCAGGGTTTGGACTAAACTAACTGCTATGTGTTCAGCCTGCCCAAAGTAATCTCTTTGAGATTTTGTATCTGTCGGAGAATGTTGGATGTTTGTACTACAAAGAAATATCTCTAATCTTTTTGACTCTATCTGCCTCGACCAAAAAGCTAGAGAAAAAGACTAAAATATCTTAACTAAATTAGTTATTCAGATAAATTTTCTAATCTCAAATATCAACATGATTATTTGCTTCCATTTTTAGGTAGTAGTTTGACATCAAGTTAGACATAGCTTTACTCCATGGTTGGAGTCACGGGGAAGCACAAATGGATTATAAAGATTTCAGTAAATTGTTGGGGGAGGCAAAGAAAATCATGATGTAATGAACATATGCTTACGACAGAAGATATTTAAAATCATCTGTAATGATTATCAAAGTGCCGTGATTTAAATGACAAATTATATGTTCATTCATTCCCTGGGGAACCTAGATGCCTTGGGTAATTTAAACCCAGAAAACCCAAGGATTTGGGGTGTAACACTGTGGGTTAATGCCCTGGACTGCAAGGTCGGTTTGAAACACAAGGTTAGTAGTTCAAGCTCACCAGCCGCTCCTCAGAAACACTATACAGAGTTGCTATGAGTCAGAACTGACTTGACAGCACTTAACAACAACAAATGGATGCCTGAGGCCTTCAGTTAAAGCAAGAGAAATGATCTAGAACTGCACTGTCCAATAGAGTAGCCACTTTCCACATCTGATTATTTACATTTGAATTAATTCAAATTAAACAAAATTCAGTTCATTCATTGCAACTATTCACTTTTCAAGTGATCACTAGTCACAGATGATAGGTTAATGGCTACTACATGGGATCAAGAAAATTTAGAGCATATCCTTCATTTGTAGAAAGTTCTACTGAACATGGCTGGTCTAGATGTCACTTTGAAATTTTCTACATATATTCACTAGATACATCAAAGACCGTAAAGTAAAGATGGAGCAATTCAGTCCAGGATTAGCCCGACCTGAGGCAAGTGCCATAAAATCTTATCTAGTAGGAGCAGATTGTTGTTGTTGTTGTTGTTGTTGTTGTTGTTGTTAGGTGCCATCGAGTCAGTACCGACTCATAGAGACCTTATGCACAGCAGAATGCAACACTGCCTGATCCTGGGCCAACCTCACTACTGTTGCCACGCTTGAGTCCATCGATGCTGCCACTTGGCCAATTCATCTCGTTGGGGGTCTTCCTCTTTTTCTCTGACCCTCCACCTTACCAAACATGATATCCTTCTCCAGTGACTGGTCCCTCCTGACAATATGTCCGAAGTAAGAGAGACGAAGTTTGGCCATCTTGGCCTCCAAGGAGCACTCTGGATGCACTTCTTCCAACACAAGATCTATTGGTTCTTTTGGCAGCCCATGGAACTTTCAATATTCTCCTCCAACATTGCAGCTCAAAAGCATCAATTCTTCTACAGTCTTCCTTATTCACTGTCCAGCTTTCACATGCATATGAGGTTATTGAAAATACCATGGCTTGGGTCAGGCGCATCTTAGTCCTCAAGCAGATTTGTTGTTTTGTTATGTGCCGTGGAGTCGGTTTCGACTCATAGCGACCCTGTACAGGGTTTCCAAGGCTGTAAGTCTCTACGAGAGCAGAAAGCCTCACCTTTCTCTTGCAGAACAGCTGGTAGTTGTTAGGTTTCCTAAAAGTCTTACTTAACCCAGTTGTGTATCATTTCCCAAGACATTCCAAAATTTTCTGCTTTTGTTTCAACAACCTATAAAAAGAATTTTGAGCTGCAAGAAAGAAAATAAAATAGGTTTATTCTGCTAGCTAAGTAAGTGCTTTAGCAGTCACTTAAGATTTACTTCCTGTTGAAACTCACCTGGTTTTTGTAAAGTAAAAGTTTCTTGCTTTTCCTAACTCTTTTTTGGTTCTTATTTTTAACAAGATTTTGTTCTTTCTATGTCTATCCTTTATGTGGATTACCAAAGCTTTGTGTTTGTGACACTTGAGGGAAGGGATGCTTTTCTCCTCCATATCCAGATTCTGCTTACTGTTTTCTATTTTTTTCTTAAATTACTTGTGTGTGTGTGTGTGTGTGTGTGTGAGAGAGAGAGAGAGAGAGAGAGAGAGAGATTGAGATTTGGGTGAAAGTTTATAGAACAAATTGATTTTCTATTCAACAATTCACACAGGACTCCTTCTGAACTTTATCCCTAGACAAATGCTGCCCTTTTAATCTTGAAATGGTTGATTGTTCTAAGAACTATGTACCTCCCTGGTATTATTGTCTCTGGTTTGCTTGAGTCATGGTGTGGCACTGTGGGTTAAGGTGCTGGGCAGCAAAGTTGGTTTGAACTGCAAGGTCAGTGGTTCAAGCTCACCAGTTTCTCCTTGGAAACCCTATGCAGAGTTGCTATGGGTTGGAACTGACTCCATGACACTTAACAATAATGGTTAGCTAAACACAAAGTCCATGGCTCGAGCTCCTTGGAAACCCTATATAGGGTCACTATGAGTCGGAACTGACCCAATATCACTTAACTACTATGATTGTGGTTTGGCTGAAAGTTGAGCCACGGGTGTGCATTCAATTTCAGGCTAGAAGGATGTCTAAGCGCCATTGTCTCACGGGTTCTACCAGTCTCTGTTTAACCAGTAAGCCTGGTCTTTTTTGTAAGTTTGAGTTTTGTTTCACATTTTTCTCCCACTTTATCCAGGACTCCTATTGTGATCCCTTTCAGAGCAATCAGCAATTATAGCCAAGCACCATCTAGTTCTGATCTCAAGGTCATGGAGACTGGATCTTAAATTGCTTTTTAAGTTTAATTTGGAATTACAGACTTCTATAAAAATAATATGTACACTTAATACTTTAATAACTTAGTTGAAAACTTTTGACTCAGTATAATTTCTAAAGATATTTGTAAGGACCAATCAATATAGTTAGCATATTTGAAAAGGAATTTGCAAATACAAATACCTAAATCTTATGCAAAAGGGACTTTTCCTGAGGATTGTAATTACATAGATCAGTTCAACATCAGTTAGCTAGGTATTTTTTGCCAAAAGACCTTTTGCAACTCATCTTAAATATTATTTTATAGATATACTATACATTGCAAGTATGAACCATCAAATATTCTTCTTTGAAATGCAACTTCATGTTTTGTTGTTTTTTATTACAAAAATATATATGAAACTCTTAACGAATTTGGACAGGGTCCATCTCCTCTGTATCAATCCAATTTTAATATATGTGTTGCCAAAGCAAGCACTGAAGTAGCAACTTTACTTTGGCATTTTCCTTGTTATATTTTGGTTGTTTGATTATTTAATATGAATATTTGAACATGCCTTTTGTATTTCAGGAGCTCTTACAGAAATAATTTCTCATGAAAGTTAATTGAAAATTAAAATGTGTAGTAGAAAGTATGCATTTCACCGCAAGAATGAGAGCATGGAAAATAATATTACATTCACAAAGTCAAAATTATGATTTTGGTTTATGAATATTTATTAAGCTTTACTATTTTCTAGTTACTTTAGAAAATAAATATTTCTCAGACAGTAAGATGATTTAAGGCACACTTTGAACTTGTCTGGACTATATTACCCAAATGAACTTTGAGATTTTTTTTTTTAAATGAATGATGTCACTGTTTTATAGTCTAGTGAAAAATTACTATTCTTAGACTATTTCCAAAACATTTCTGTTACTCATAAGAATACTTAACTTTGTGTATTTATTCTGAGATTACCACAGATTTTTCTCAAAATGTTATTTTATGTGAATGCACAAGGTAGGTGGGAATGTGTTCTGAAAGTCAGTAAGTATCCCTGCTAGCATAGTGGGTTATGAATTGGGTTGCTAACCACAAGCCCAGCAGTTGGAATCTACCAGCCGCTCCATGGGAGAAAGATGTGGCTTTCTGTTCCCGTAAAGACATACAGCCTCAGAAACCCCATGCAGAATCAATATGAGTCAGAATCAACTCCAAGGCACACAACCACCGCTACTGCCACCGGGTCTCTTGTGCTGACATAAGAGAAATACAACAAGTGGATGGCTTTAATAAACAGACAGTTATTTTTCCCATTTTAGGAGGTTAGAGTCTGAATTCTGAAGCTCTAGGAAAAGGTTTCTCTCTCTGTTAGCTTTGAAGGAAGATCCTTGTGTCTTCAGCTGCTGACTTCTGGTTCCTTGGAGATCTCATTGCCTTGTAGTTAAGTGCCATCAAGGCTATTCCAACACATAGCAACCCTATATAGGATTTCCAAGAAGCAGCTGGTGAGCTTGAATCACCAACCTTGCAATTCAAATGACTTTGCAGTCTGAAGCATTAGCCCACAGCGCCACACCAGGACTCCATTGCCTTGGCATCTGTCTTATCCCATCTCTGTATTTTGCTCACCCTTTCATCTATTTTACATCTCAAAAGAGATTGACTCAAAATACATTGTGTACTAATTCTGCCTCATTAACATAACACATGGAATTCCCAAATGGGGTTATAATTATGGGGACAGAGGTTAGTATTTACACAGTTCAATCCAAAGCATTCTACCTTTGGTCCCCCAAATTCATAACCTTCCCCCATTCACTCCATTGTTGTTTCTGTTGTTGTAAAGTGCCAACGAGTAGGTTCCAACCCATACTGACCCTGTGTAAGGTTTCTGAGGAGCAGCTGGTAAGCTTGAACCACCAACTTTGTGGTTCAAACCAACTTTGCAGTCCTGCACATTAACCCACAGCACCAAACCAGACCCCAAAGCGCCTGGACAGGGTTTCCAAGGAGTAGCTAGTGAGCTTGAACCATCAACCATGTGGTTCAAACCAACTTTGCAGTCCAGCACATTAACCCACAGCTCTACATAAAATCTCATCTTTTGAATCATATACATAAAATATGAGTGAGAGTTTAGGTGTATTCCAACTATCTTGGGGCATGTGTGAATCTGTGAAATCTAGATCACAAGTCATCTGTTTCCAAAGTACAATGGTGGGACCAGCACAAGGGAGACATTCCTGTTAAAATGGGAGAAATTGGAAGAAAAGAAAGGAAATCCAAAACCCAGCAAATAATTTACATTAGCTCTCAAGATTTGAAAATAATCCTCTGTTCTCTGAGACCAACTGGGCAATGGTCACACCCTGTGGGTTCTGGCTGGAATCCCCTCCACCTTTGACTTCAGCTCCACTTTCCAGGTCCTCTGGGATGACAATGCTACTCCCTTATTATTCGTTGTTGTTGTTGTTAGGTGCCATTGAGTCAGTACCAACATAGCGACCCTATGTACAACAAAACGAAACAACTTCACAATTGTTGCCATGCTTGAGCCCATTGATGCTACCACTTTGCCAGTCCATCTCATTGGGGGTCTTCTTCTTTTTCTCTGACCCTTCACCTTACCAAATATGATATCCTTCTCCAGTGACTGCTCCCTCCTGACAATGTGTTAAAAGTATGAGAGATGAAGTTTGGCCATCCTGGCCTCCAAGGAGCACTCTGGCTGCACTTCTTCCAAAACAGATCTGTTGGTTCTTTGGGCAGCCCATGGCACTTTCAGTATTCTCCTCCAACACCATAAGTCAAAAGCACCAATTCTTCTATGGTCTTCCTTATTCACTGTCCAGCTTTCACACGCATATGGGGTTATTGAAAATACCATGGCTTGGGTCAGGTGCACCTTAGTCCTTAAGCTGACATCTTTGCTCTTCAACACTTTAAAAAGGTCTTGTGCAGAAGATTTACCTAATGCAATACGTCGTTTGATTTCTTGACTGCTGCTTCCATGAATGTTGATAGTTGACCCAAGAAGAATGAAGTCCTTGACAACTTTAATCTTTTCTTCATTGATAAGAATATTGTTTATTGGTCCAGTGGTGAGGATTTTTGTTTTCTTTACAATGAGATGCAATCCATATTGAAAACTGTGCTTTTTGATCTTCATCAGTAAATGTTTTAAGTCTTTTTCACTTTCAGCAAGCAAGGTTGTATCATCTGCATATCACAAGTTGTTAATGAATCTTCCTCCAATCCTGATGCCACGTTTTTCTTCATAGAACCCAGCTTCTCAGATTATTTGTTCAGCATACAGGTTGAATAAATATGGTGAAAGAATACAAGCCTGTTGCACAACTTTCTTAATTTTAAACCATTCAGTGTTCCCATGTTCTGTTCAAACAACTGCCTCTTGGTCCAGGTACAGATTCCTCATGAGCACAGTTAAGTGGTCTGGAATACTCACACTTTGTAAGGCAGCCCTATTCTCCTAGTCCATCTGAGTGGTGACTTAACCAGCAGACCCCCATTCTTCTACCTCTGATATACATAGAGCATCCCCACCCATCCAGCTTTGGATGATAACCTTATCACCCTGACATCTTAACAGCAGCCCCACATTTCTGAAGCAAATTGGCAAAGATTCAACTCTCTGAAACCTAAGAAGCTGTGGCCCCACCCTTTGAAACCCAGAAGGCCCAGCTTCCCATGTGCCTTCCATCAGTTCTGGTGATCTCTGAACTGCTCCAAGGATGGCCCCTTTTTTTCTTGGACGACAATAGATGTAGCTCCTTTGAACTGTTCTTTCCTTTCATTCTTTCTTTTTCATCTGTAGTCTAAGTTGATGGGTTTTCTGCTGGGGTAGTCAGATCTATCAGTCACAGGAGTAATCGCTTTAACAAAAGACTGTGCAGCCATATCCTTGGTAAACATTCTAAGACACATGTCCTTTGTTTGTACAACAGAAATTTTTAAAACTTTAAGTTCTGATTTCATTTTGCACAGTTTATTTATAAGTCCATCTGTTTCCTCTTGCATTTTATTATAAGTGGAAAGAAGAAACTACAATCTTGCTTAGAAATCTTACTTAGAAGAGCTTGCTTAGAAACTTCGTAAGGCAGATATCCAAGTTCATCACTTACAAATTCTACCTTCCACCAAACAGCTGAGCTTAATTCAGATAAGCTCTTTGCCACTGCATAAAAAGCATCACCCTTCCTCCATTGTTCAACCACATGTTCATCATTTACTTTTAAGCCTTACTAGAAACAAACTTAACATCCACATTTCTAGCAACATTCTGTTGCTGGCACCATATGCATTCTCTGAGATGACAGACTTTTACTACAGTTTTTACTTCCTTCAGAACCCTCACCAGAATTGCCTTTGATGTCTGTGATTCTACCATAATCTCAAGGCAATCTAGGCTTTCACTATTAGGTGCCTTAAAACTCTTACAGCATCTACCTTTACCTAATTATAAAGCCACTTCCACATTTTAAATATCTGTTAAAGCAGTACTCCACTCTTTGGTAACAAATTCTGTCTTTATCTAGTGTTGCTATAACAGAAATACCACAATTTAGATGACTTTAACAAACATTTATTTTCTCATAACTTAGTAGGCTAATTGTTCAAATTCAGAGTGTCGGCTATAGGGAAGAATTTCTCTCTGTCAACTTTGGAGGAAGGCCCTTGTCTCTTAGTTTCTGTTTCCTGGTTGCTTGGAGATCTCCACATGTTTTGGCATCTATCCTTGTCCATCTCTCTTCTGCTCAAAATGTGATACAAAAATAATGTTTTGTTTTAAATAATAAATTCAAAATTAAAAGTCATACTATAAAACAACCAAAAAAGATATCAGAATATTTTTTAATAAGAAAAACTGTATTGTAAATTCCTTTCCTGAATTGGCTAGATAGTTTCTCATATATGCATACTAAGGCAACTTAGAAGTAAAGGTTAAGCATTTGGGGAAATAGCTTTGTCTATTTACACAACAAAATGCAAAGCTTACATCCTTTTTTTTTGGTTCAGTTACTCTATCTAGTATGGACACCACTCTTAATAAGATCCAAAAAGTAATTTTTCTCTCATCAGCTTATTTTATACAATCATGTTTTATGTCAATCATTTATCATACAACCTGCTCTTTTTATGAAGATAATCAAAACAACCCAATGGAAATTACTCATTACTTTGAAGAAAAAATGATTGAGAAGCTGTTGGAATTGTCAGGTTCTTAACATTTTTTACTATCTCCATTCAAAAAATTATCATGCCTGCTATGTTTCACATTGTGCAAATTTTCCTTTCTAAGCCAAACTAGCCTTCTAGAGAAGCAAATAAATAAAACTGAGTTTTATTACAACTGAAAGGATTCTATAGTTGAAACTGCAACCTGCCTGTACCCTGATACCAGTAGTCACTTCTATTCCCACCTTACCCTTTCCCCAGGCAGCTCAGGACACATGGTCACCTCTTAATGTTGCCATTTACTTATTGGGGAGTAAGGATAATAATCGTTTTTAATTCATAGGGTTGTGATGAGAACTAGATTAATTAAAATTTGCAAAGCACTTAGAAAACAGTGTCTGCTGAGCACTATATAAATGCTAACTATTGTTATCCTCTTGGACTCCTGGTATGGTGCTGTAGGGGTAGCACTATACTGTAAATCACAAGGTCAGCAGTTCAAACCCACCAACTGCTCCTTGGAAACTCTTTACAGAGTCAGTACGAGTCAGTAATGACTTGACAGCACTTAACAACAACCTTGCTACCCTCAGAGTCCTGTTGTGGCTCTGTAGGATAAGCCCTAGACTGCTAACCCCAAGGTCACAGTTCAAACCAGCCAGCCACTCTTTAGAAACCCCATACAAGTTCACTATAAATTGAAACCAACTTGACAGAACTTAATGACAATACCATTGTTATCTGCAAGTTTCTGGGTTCCTTAGTGCCTTCCCAGCTTGCTGCTTCCAGTGCCCATCTTCTCCTCTGACTCAGTGGACCCTCTCCTCTCTGAGCTCCACCTAGTTCCATAGTAAATCCCCTAACAGGAGTGGTCCTTTCACTTTTCTGAGTAGTGCTCCCAACTTCCAAATGTTTGCAGCCTTGTTTGCTTGCATCCCTTCCCCAGGAACTACTTCATGTTACCTCATGAAGTTATCTCCTCACCAGGGCAAGTAAATTACTTGGATTAGCCACCCAAGGCTGAAAAAGCAAAGTTTCCCCCAATCATGAAGCAATAATCCAAGAACTCTCTCCCACTTGCTCCTCAGGATGAGTTTGCTGCCTCTCCAGGTACCTTCTCAAGAAATTAGAGGACAGTGTGAGACGTAGACATTACCATCCTTTCCACTGCTTCTTCCCTTCACACAAAGTCCTGAGTACAGATTCTTTAAAGGTCTCCAAAGAGATCAGTGTATACACTCAGAAAAAAATGCTTAGTGAGCTCCTACTCTGCACCAGACACAGAGATTATTATTAATATTGTTAAGTGCCATCAAGTAGGTTCTGACTCATAGTGACCCAATATAGGGTTTCTGAGAAGCAGTTGGTGAGTTTGAAACGTGACCTTGTGGCTCAAACTGACCTTGTGGTGCTGTGCTTATCCTACAGCGTCACACCAGGACTCAGGAACAGAAGTTAACAAAATGGACCTCTGTTTAGATTCTTGAAGAGCAACAGAAAAGTAAAGAGTCATTAATTAGCAACATAGAGCAATATATCACTGCACTAAAGAAGTGGAAGATGGCGTAAGCAGATGCAAGATCAGTACTTCTGTGGAAGGAAGCATTCCAGGACGATCCTGGGAGAAAGGGTATCAACACAGAAATCCTGGAAATAACTAGGTATTGGAGGAGAGGGGAGGGAGGGATGCTTAGACAGAAGGAAATGCTTTTACACAGAATGAAAGGTGGCCATAAAGAGCATGTGTGTTGGAAGAAGGCAGTAAGAGGAGAGTACATATTAGGCTGAAGGGAGGAGCAGACACCTAAAGATTTTTAAACACAGAAATAAGTTTATCAGGTTAGTGCTTTTGACTCTCAACTTTAAGAAGACGATTCTGATTGTAGTGTAAAGATGCATTGTAAAGGGGGACTACAATTGTAACAATAACTGGATCTACTGGAACTTTGGTGGTGGTTATGTGCCATGGAGTCGGTTCCAACTCATAGTGACCCTGTACAGGGTTTCCTAGGCTGTAGATCTTTACGGGAGCAGAAAGCCTTATCTTTTTCCCACGGAACAGTTGGTAGTTTCTAATTGCTGACCCTGAAATTAGCAGCCCAATTCATAACCACTACGCTACCAGAGCTCCTACCTGGAACGTTGTTGTAGTTGTTAGGTACCATCGAGTCGGTACTGACCCATAGCAACCTTATGCACAGCAGAATGAAACAGTGCCCGATCCTGGGCCAGCTTGAGTCCATCGATGCTGCCACTTGACCAATCCATCTCGTTGGGAGTCTTCCTCTTTTTCTCTAACCCTCCACCTTACCAAACATGATATCCTTCTCCAGTGATTGGTCCCTCCTGATAATATATCCAAAGTATGAGAGACAAAGTTTGGCCATCTTGGCCTATAGGGAGCACTCTGGCTGCACTTCTTCCAAATCGGATCTATTGGTTCTTTTGGCTGCCCATGGCACTTTCAATATTCTCCTCTAACACCATAACTCAAAAGCATCAATTCTTCTACAGTCTTCCTTATTCACTGTCCAGCTTTCGCATGCATATGATGTTATTGAAAACACCATGGATTGGGTCAGGCACACCTTAGTCCTTAAGCTGACATCTTTGCTCTTCAACACTTTAAAAAGGTCTTGTGTAGCAGATTTGCCTAATGCAATACGTCGTCTGATCTCTTGACTGCTGCTTCCACGAATGTTGATAGTTGATCTAAGAAGAATGAAGTCCTTGACAACTTCAATCTTTTCTCCATTGATAAGAATGTTGTTTATTGGTCCAATGGTGAGGATTTTTGTTTTCTTGA
>NW_006408537.1:26919150-26921567 GCF_000296735.1 Chrysochloris asiatica
TACCAGAGCTCCATAGCGACCCTTTATAGGGTTTCTGAGGAGTGTCTGGTGAGCTTGAACCACCAGCTTTGAGATTCAAACCGACTTGCAGTCCTGCGCATTAACCCACAGCGCCACACCAGGACCATAGCATAGTGCAGTGGTGGTTATATGCTGTGGAGTCAGTTCCGACTAATAGCAACCCTATACAGACTTTCCAAGGCTGTAAATTTTCAGGGGAGCAGAAAGCCTCATCTTTCTCCCATGCAACAGCTGGTAGTTTCTAACTGCTGACCCTGAGGTTCACAGTCCTATTTGTAACCACTATGCTACCAGGGCTATAAGCATAGTATAAGAGAAGCCAGAAAAGGAGAGGATTTCAAGGAGAAAGCAGGGGTAAACTGTGTTCAGGTGCTACTAAGTAGTTGAAGAAGTTGAAGAAGATACTGAGAAGGTCTTTTGGAAGTGCTAACAAGGACAGCATCAGTGAATCTGGGGGGAAATTCAGTAGAGGTGAAAATGTTTAAAGCCAGATTGTAAACAGCACATTTTAAAAAAAATTATCTATGAGATTCTTTCACTCTAATATAAACAGAGATGATGTTATGTGTCAAGAATCTCTTTATAACTAGCAAAGACTCATCAACTTTTCTAAAATAGCTCAAATCTGAAGAACTACTGATAACATTTCAGAGTTTCTAAGATAGGTATGCAAATCAGGCCCCACAGTAACCCTGAACTGGAGGGTAAGATTTTCCTATGCTCTTACCCTTCTCTTGACTGCACTCTCCAATGCATTCTCAACTTTAGTCCTTCTTAAATCTCACTTTATACTTCAGGCAAGAATACGCCACAAATAGAGAAGAGGCACATGTTTGCCATTGTGGATTTTGTTAAATCTACAAGCTGTTTAATCATTGCCAGTTCTTAATTTTGCTGGTGGCATCTCTCCTATTTTAGCAGAGGTGATGAGTCTTTGTTTGCAAGTCACTGTGAAGACATTTTTGACAGCCAAGTCTATGACATGTTAAAGGAAAGGACACTGCTAGAACATTTTATGGATCATTTAGCACATATTTTTAAAAATCAGATAATATATTCCACAGAATATTCTTTTTGTTTGTTTTTCTTTAGGAGACAATCACATTTTGATCTGAAGCTGCAGTGAACTAGTGAGAACACACTTCATAGCATCTGATTTTTAACCTTTCATTTGGTTACAATTTAAACTGAATCTCCTTATTAATGACCATGACTAAAAATATTCAAGAGAAATTAACATTTATGGTTACTTTCTTTACATGTTCATTTCAGATTTAAATTCATGAAAGATTTTATTGTACTGTAACCTGACTTGATACTCCTAACCCATAGCCACTGAGACAGTTCCAACTAATTCCTGGTGTCAAGTGTTTATAATGGACAATTCTGAGGGATGCATTATAGAATGCTTCAGAGATAAAAGGAGTCCCTGAGTGGTGCAAATTGTTTGCACTCATCTCTTAACCTAAAGGTTCGTGGTTCAGACCCACACAGTAGCACCAGGAAAGAAAGGCCTGACTATCTGCTTCCACAAAGATCACAGCCAAGAAAACCTTCTGGAAAAATCCCACTCTGTAACATGTGGGATCATCATGATTCAGAACTGACTCAACATAATAAGTTTTGGTATATAAAAAATGATAGGATTTGGATACTTACTAGACTGGCAGGATGGGGTGAAAGTATAAGAATAACCAGGCAGGTGGTGCCTTATTGCAAGTGTTGAGTTGATGGGTCACAGTGGGGTCCAGCCAAGATGTGGATGTCTGGATCTAAAGCCTAGGAGAAATGTCTAAGATGAGAACAAACTTTTGGTAGTCATTAGCACAAAGAGATGGTTTTTAAAGTCTCATCCCAACAGGTGTGAAGGGTGTTTGTGTGAAGTATAAAAAGAGGTGAACAACACAATTCTAAGGCTCACAGATATGTAAGAGTTTGTGGAGAAAACAAGGCTCTTAAGAAAACAAATTCAGTGCAGCCAGACAGATGGAAAACCAGCAGAACATAATGCTCTTGTTGTTATATGCTATGGAGTTGGTTCTGACCCATGTTGTTGTTGTTATGTGCCATGGAGTCAGTTCCGTCTCATAGAAACCTTGTACAAGATTTCTGACGCTGTAAATCTTTATGGGAGCAGAAAACTTCATCTTTCTTCCATGGAACAGCTGGTAGTTTTGAACTGCTGACCGTGAGATTAGCGGCCCTATTCGTAACCACTATGCTACCAGAGCTCCATGTTGTTGTTGTTGTTAAGTGCCGTCGAGTCAGTTCCGACCCATAGCGGCCCTGTACAGGGTTTACGAGGGTGTAAATCTTTACGGGAGTAGAAAGCCTCATCTTTCTCCCGCGGAGCGGCTGGTAGTTTCGAACTGCTGACCTTAAGGTTCACAGCCCGA
>NW_006408537.1:26925112-26929971 GCF_000296735.1 Chrysochloris asiatica
GTTTATATAGTTTCTGAGATTGTAAACCTGTACAGGAGACGAAAGCCTCTTCCTTCTTCTGCAGAGCAGTTGGTGGGTTTGAACTTGTGGTCACAGTCTAATGCTTATACTATGGAGCCACCAGCACATGTTTTTATGTTGTTGTTGTTGTTAGGTGCCATCGAGTCGGTACCAACTCATAGCGACCTTATGCACAGTAGAACGAGACACTGCCTGATCCTGGGCCAACCTCACTACTGTTGCCACACTTAAGTCCAATGATGCTGCCACTTGGCTAGTCCATCTCGTTAGGGGTCTTCATCTTTTTCTCTGACCCTCCACCTTTTAATACTGCTAGGAAAAACTCTCCAAGTTTAAAGTAATCAAAGTGAATCACTTACAAGCTTCTAGGCCCAGAAGTTCTTTCTTGGGTTTTTCTACTTTTATACCTTCAAAGTGTGGTGCAAACAATAAAGCACTAGACAGCTAATTAAAAGGTCAGAGGTTCAAATCCATCCAGAGGCACCTAAGAAGAAAGGCCTGGTGATCTTCAAAAAATTCAGCCATTGAATAGCCTACTCTGATATATATGAGGTCACCATGAGTCAGTCAGGTGACACTTTGGCAACTGGGTATTTTAGGAGTAATCCATTAAAAAAAACAAACAGGAAAACAATAGAATCTGAATCTAAAGCGCAATAATAACAAGTATTAGAAGACAAACCTTAGTGGTAGAAAAGGTGTGACCATAGAATTGGTCCAGTGCTTATCCTACAGCACCAGTAGTTATTCAGTGAATCGTTAAAGAAAGTAGTCAATTCGTCAGTCACATGCTTTCCCTTCCAAGGTAATCCTTCAAAAATATATAATAATGCTACCTCTTAACTACTTCTTATATGAAACATCAGACCTCACCCATGATAGGGGAGGCAAGAAGCATTTGGGGGTCTGATGAGAATTCTGGCAACTGGTGCACCAATTTAGAGGTTTGACTAGTATGAGCTAGGAGGTTTATGCAAACCTTCCCCACCATCACCACCATCATCATTGGCTTCTTTGCCTGAGAGCATGGAGATTGCTCCACCCATTACTTTCTCAGTGGTTCTCAGCATGGACTGCACATTAGAAACACCTGAAGAGTTTTATAAACTCTCTAGTCCACAGCCTAGACCAATTAAATCAGAATTGCTGGAAGTAGGACCTAGGTTTCAGCATTTCTTAAAACTCCCTGGGCTATTCTAGTGAGCAGCCAAGCTTGAGAAGTACTTCTGGCTTTGCAGTCAATCAAACTGCCTCTTCAGTTCACGGTCTGCTGAGCACTCTCCACCCTGCACATGGTTTGGCTGCTGGCCGGGCTCGTCCATCTGTTTGGTGGCTGCTGCAGTCACTTCTGCTTCTGTTTTCTAATCGTTCTTATCTCTACATATTCATATGCAATGCTTTTACCCTGATTTAGAGGCCTGGAACAGAACTTTTGCAAATTTTCATAACTCATGGCAGCACAACAAATGCACCTACATTTTCCTCTAAGTGAACTTGTGTTTGTGTGTATATATAGAGCTATTCTACCCAGAGTTTAACTTTGCTTTAGTTACTTCTTCATGCTCAGAAAATTTTATGAACAGATTTTCTTCAGTTTCCGGACAAGATGCCAGTTTAGGTTTGTGATGAATCTTTTCTACCCTCTAGTGGTACTATGAGGTCATGTCAGGTTTGTAAAAACAGATTTACTTCCCTTACTAGTTACCAACAGCATCAGAAGAGACTAGCTTCAAGGGTCTTCTGTTCTTTGTTGTGGTGCAATTTACTCTCATGAAAACAAGAAGGCAATGACAGAATAACCTACTTCTGAGCCTTTTCTTAGTCCTCCAAGAGGCCTTCCAGCAATATCAAGAGCAGGTTGTTCACATAGAAAACTTTTACTAAGCACCTACCATGTGCCAGGCATGAGTGAGTGTAAAGAACCAGAGAAAGAGACATTCTTGTATCTTAATATTAATGTAAAAGTAGAATATTGTAATTAAGAGATAAGCACTGGAGCCAGACTAGTTCAAATTCCAATTCCATGTTTACTAGCTGTCTAATCTATTCTAGGGGATGGATTGGTGAAAAACACAAATTTGAATACAAGGAGTCTTCAGAAAATTCATGGAAAATGCATATATGAAAAAAAAAAAATATGCATGCATTTCTATTTTATTCTGCACCAAAATGGAAAAGAATTTATGTCAAGACTCAAAATGGAGTTAGGGCTCCCACTATAAACCATACTGACTTGTCATAACCTATCTGAACAGGATCTAGTTTGAGGCACTAAGAAGGATAAGACAACAGTTTTAAAAGATTCTCTATCAGAGCAACATGAATTCTGCTAAAATTCAAGCAAGAACAAACATCAGATACATGGTGAAGCTTGGGTAGAAGAATGGTGAAATCATTGATGCTTTACTAAAAATTTATGAGGACAATGCCCCCAAAGAAATCAGCAGTTTACGAATGGATAATTCCTTTTAAGAAGGAACAAGATGATATTAAATATGAAGACCACAGTGGCAGACCATCACCATCAATTTGCAAGGAAACATTCTTGTTCATGTGTTAACTGAAGAGGACTAGTGATGAACAGCAGAACTGATAACTCACACCACAGGCATCTCAGCTGGTTCTGTTTACACAATTCTGACTGAAAAAGTAAAGTTGAGCAAACCTTCTGCTCCATGGGTGGCAAAAAGTTGCACCCAGATCAACTACAGACAAAAGCAGAGCTTTTGGTAAAAATTTGAAATGATTGATATCAAGATCCTGAAGCATTTCTTTGAAGAATTGTAACAGGAGATGAACCATGACTTTATCAGTATGATCCTGAAGACAAAGTACAATCAAAGCAATCGTTCCCAAAGGTGGAAGTGGTACAGTTAAAGCAAGAGGAAAGGTCTTGACAACAGTTCTGGGAGATGCTCACAGTATTTTGCTACTTGAGTTTCTGGAAGGCCAGAGAAGGATGTTATTTTGAGAGTGTTTTGAGGTTATGGTGGTGTCCAAAGAAATCAAAGCCTTGTGGCTTATTGTAGACTTGGAAAACAAAGGGAATGGTCATGATTTTATGACTACAGATGCAGGAAAGGGATCATGAATGGGATACATACACTATGACAGCTTAGAAAAACATACAGGATTGATTTGGGGGTCCTCTGACTATCTTGTTTGGGATATGACTAATGACCATGTAGCCCTGGTACCCCAATTTCCATTAGTGGCAAATCTCAGAGAGAGATCATCTCACAAGCTGGCTAGTGGAGCCATAGTAACCCACTTTCAAACACACGCAGCCTGACGGAAAAGTTGTTTCTTTTTTTTACATTGCTGGTTAATTGTTTTGTTGTTGTTAGGACCGACTCATGGTGACCTTATGCACAAGAGAACAAAACACTGCCCGATCCTGGGTCAACCTTACAATTGTACCACATTTGAACCTGTTGATGCTGCCATTTGCCAATCCATCTCACTGGGGGTCTTCCTCTTTTTCTCTGACCCTCCACCTAAACCAAACATGATATCCTTCACCAGTGACTGGTCCCTCCTGACAATATGTCCGAAGTATGAGAGACAAAGGTTGGCCATCTTGGCCTCCAAGGAGCATCTGGCTGCACTGCTTCCAACACAGATCTATTGGTTCTTTTGGCAGCCCATGGCACTTTCAATATCCTCCTCCAACACCATAACTCAAAAGCATCAATTCTTCTACCATCTCCCTTATTCACTGTCCAGCTTTCACATACATATGAAGTGATTGAAAAATACCAGGCTTGGGTCAGACGTGTCTTAGTCCTCAAGCTGACATCTTTGCTCTTCAACACTTTAAAAAGGACTTGTGCAATAGATTTGCCTAATAAAATACGTCGTTTGATTTCTTGACTGCTGCTTCCATGAGTGTTGGTAGTTGATGCAAGAAGAATGAAGTCCTTGACAACTTCAATCTTTTCTCCATTGATAAGACTGTTATTTATTGGTCCAGTGGTGAGGATTTTTGTTTTCTTTACATTGAGATGCAATCAATACCGAACGCTGTGGTCTTTAATTGTCATTAGTAAATATTTTACATCCTCTTCAATTTCAGCAAGCAAGGTTGTATCATCTGCATATCTCAGGTTGTTAATGAGTCTTTCTCCAATCCTGATGCCACATTTTTCTTCATAGAACCCAGCTTCTCGCACTATTTGCTCAGCATACAGGTTGAATGTTGCTATTGTTGTTGTTGTTATGTGCCATGGAGTCAGTTCCGACTCATAGCAACCCTGTACAGGGTTTCCGAGGCTGTAAATCTTTACGGGAACAGAAAGCCTCATCTTTCTCCCGAGGAACAGCTGGTAGTTTCGAACTGCTGACTCTGAGGTTCGCAGCCCAATTCATAACCACTATGCTACCAGAGCTCCTTCAGCTTGAATAAGTATGGTGAAATAATACAACCTTGTTGCACACCATTCTTAATTTTAAACCATTCAGTGTTCCCATGTTCTATTCAAACAACTGCCTCTTGATCCAGGTACAGATTCTTCATGAGCTCAATTAAGTGTTCCAGAATACTGATACTACACAATGCCATCCATAGCTGGTCATGAGCCACACAAACCTTTGTGTAGTCAATAAAGCATAGGTAAAAATCTTTCTGATATTCTCTGCTTTCAGCCAAGATCCATCGGACATCAGCAGTGGCATCCCTCATTCCATGGCTTCTTCTGAACCCTGCTTATACCTCTGGAAGTTCTCTGCCAATGTATGCTTGCTACCATTTCTGTATTACCTTTAGTAAAACTTTACTCACATGGGATATCAAAGAAATTGCCTGAAGATTTCCACATTCCGTTAGGTCACCTCTCTTT
>NW_006408537.1:26931054-26932919 GCF_000296735.1 Chrysochloris asiatica
CAGTGTTTCAACTCTAGGAGTTGGAACAGACTCAAAGCCAGGTAACAACAGCAACACCATCAAGGCAAAGCAGACGTAAAGAAAAGCTCATATTTGAGAGTTAATAGGACCTGGATATGAGCCACAAAAACACAAACAAAGATGTGCTTAGGAAATCATGCTGGCACAATGGTTAAGCGCTTTCCTCCTAACCCAAAAATCAGTGGTTGGAACCAACCCAGCAGGTCCGTAGGAGAAAAGAGTGCACCTAGTAATAGGATATGCTTCATCTGCCCCTAGTAAAAAACATGTAATGACTAGTCATCATCCTTTGTAATTACTTTGCAAAGTCAACAAAGTACAGGTAAATATCTTTCTGGTATTCTCTGCTTTCAGCCAAGATCCACCTGATGTCAGCAGTGATAACCCTCATTCCACATTCTCTACTGAATCCAGCTTGAACCTCTGGGAGTTCTCTGTCATTGTATGGTTGCCACCATTTTTGTATTATCTTTGTTGTTGTTGTTATTAAGTGCTGCCGAGTTGGTTGCAACCCATAGCAACCCTGTATAGGGTTTCCAAGGAACAGCTGGTGAGCTTCAACCACTGACCTTGTGGTTCAAGCAACTTTGCAGTCCAGCGCATTAGTCCACTGGACTCCTGTATTATTTTTAGTAAGACTTTACTCACATGGAATATCAATGATATTGTCCAATGATTTCCATATTCCATTGGGTCACCTTGGCATAGATGAGTCAGTGCCTCCAGTGCCACATCAGTTTGTTGAAAGATTTCAATTTGTATTCAATCTATTCCCAGTACCTTGTTCTTTACCAAGGCCTTCAATGCACCTTGGACTTCTTCCTTCAGAATCATTGGCTCTTGATCATATGCTACCTCTTGAAATGGTTGTACATCAACAATAAAAAGAAGAGACAATTAAAAGCACAGAGAACATAGTTAAACAGTTGTTGGAAGAAAACTTCCTTAACATCATGAAAGATAAGAAGATAAGTATACAAGAACCTGAACAAACCCCAAACAGGATAAATCCCAAAAGAAAATCACCAAGACATATTATAATCAAACTTTCTAAAATCAAAGACAAGAAATGAATCCTGAGAGCAGCTTGGGGAAAATGAAAAGTTACCTACAAAGAAGAACCAGTAAAAGTAAACTGATTCCTCAGCATAAACCATGCAGGCAAGAAGGCAATGGGATGACATATGCAAAACACTAAAAGAAAAAAACAAAAAACCTGCCACCCAAGAATCATACACATAGCAAAGCCGTCCCTCAAATATTATGGCAAAATTAAGACATTTCCTAATAAACAGAAATTAGAGGAATTTGTAATGACCAGAACAACTTTACTAAAATTGCTGAAGGAAAGTTTTTTAGACTAAGAACCAACAATAGCAAACAATATCCTGAGATTACTCTATATGACAGCACCACCCAGGACTCAATCTAAATATAGAAGTATTTAAAGTAAAACAACACTGAAAATAGGGAAGCAAAGCTATCAATTTATTAAAAAGTCAACTAGAAAGCAAAAAAGAAGGAAGATACAGTTCTTACAAAAAGTAGGTACAGAGCTTCCAAATGGCAAGGAAGTCAAGTAAATTTCAAGATAAAATAAGACTGTTTCAAATAGAAAAACATTTAATAAATTACAGGGCAACCTGCAATTTATGCTGAAAATTAACACACCAGCACATCAAAATTTAAAAAAAAAGAGGAAAATCAGAAAGATTTAATAAACATTAGCACAGCAGAAATTAAAATGAAAAGAAATCCTTTGTTTGCATAGTCAATAAAATACAGGTAAACATCTTTCTAATGTTCTTTGCTTTCAGCCAAGATCCATCTTGAATTCTTTGCTT
>NW_006408537.1:26933019-26934673 GCF_000296735.1 Chrysochloris asiatica
CAACTTCCAATTTTCCCAGATTCATACTTCATACATTCATGTTCTGATTGTTAATGGATGTTTACAGCTGTTTCTCTTCATTTTGAGTTATTGCCCATCAGCAAATGAAGGTCCCGCAGGGTTTTCTCCCACGGGCCTTACTCCACTCACTTCCTCGCGGTCAACTATACTTTGAGGAGGCAGCTCTTTCCATGTTGCATTTTGAGTGCCTCCCAACCTGAGGGGCTCATTTTCTGGCACTATATCTGACAGTGTTCCTCTGCTATTCATAAGGTTTTCAGTGACTAAATACTCGCATGTAGTCCGTCACTCCTCCTTCTTAGTCTGTCTTTGTCTGGAAGCTCATCTGAAACCTGTCCACCATGGTGACCCTGCTGGTATTTAAAATACCAGTGGCATAGCTTCCAGAATTACAGCAACTCACAAGCCAACACAATACAACAAACTGACTGACACAATACGACAAACTGACCGACGAGTGGTGGTTAGTGATCAGAAGGATCTCAATGGAAACTGAATTTGTGTCAAGACCTAAACAGATTTAGGGCTCCCACTGTAAACCCTAGTCTTCCACAGACCAAGTGCTTAGAATTTAAGCCCTAATGCTTGCTCAAACACTGTTCTACCAGGCAATATATAGGTAATATTAGATTTATTTTATAGGCATGTAAGAGGCAACCAAAGACTTCTGCCTCTCTTAGCTGAGCTAATTTGGGGGCTTTTATTTATGCGTAGCTTTAGGGTACTACCTCATTGTTCTTATCTAGAGCAAACTACAATTTTACCAGTTGTCTTTGAGTAACTTGCAACTCCTTGAGAGCCCTTGTGTGTCAAAGTTAAACTCTGCTCCACGGGGTTTGCAGTAGTTGAATTTTCAGAAGTAAATCACCAAGGCTTTCAAGGCACCTCTTAATGGACTCAAGCCTTCAACCTTTCAGTTAGCAGCCAAGTGTTTAACCATTTGCACCACCCAGGGACTTCAGCCAGGGCCAAGATCCAACTCAGTGCCTGTTTCTGTAGAGTTTTGTAAATTCTATTGAAAGATATCTACACTCATTTGTTTACAGATTATCTATGACTATTTTCATGCTGCACCCTCAGAGTTGTGTTATTTCAACAGAGCTGTAGGACTTCAAAGCATAAAATATTTACTATCTGGCCCTTACCAGAAAAGGTTCTGTAAACAGAAAAAGGTCACTCTGAATCTATGCCCAGCTGCATTTGAAGAGTTGAGACACATAATGTTCAGACGTCGCTAACACATGAAATCAGTTTTCATTCTTGTATCTACCATCCTAGGACCCCTATCCCAGCTATCCTCTTTACCTTATGAAAAGCCTTTTTATCAGAAATGCAACTGTCTAGGAAAGAAAAAAATTTGAAGAATTGAAAGACTTCAAAAGTCTTCCAGACATTTTTGTAAATTTTCAGCACCCTCCTATCTTTCCTGAGGTCAAGAATTATTGAACTCTGGACTTAGTTTCTCTCCCAAAGTAACCAGGAAATGGCTTACTCCCTCCTCTGTTCTCAAAAACAGTTTTATAGCCTTTTTTTTTTTTCAGTATTACTGTTGTGTTGTTAAGTGTCATGAGTTGGTTACAACTCAGAGTGACCCTGTATAAGGTTTCCAAGGAGTGACTGGTGGGTTTGAACC
>NW_006408537.1:26935373-26940252 GCF_000296735.1 Chrysochloris asiatica
TTAACCCACAGTGCCACACTGGTTGGGAAATACACATGGAGGCTTTAAAATGTTCATGGAAAAATTGTATTGAAAGATAATGGAATTTTTCCGCAAACTTTTGAAGCCCCTCATGTATTAAAAGGAGTGGCAACATAAGATAAGCACTGGACCACAAGGTCAATTCAAACTGCAAGGACAGGGGTTCAAACTCACCAGCCACTCTTTGGAAACCCTATATAGGGTCGCTATGAATCGGATCCAACTTGAGAGCACTTAACAACAACAACAACAACTATTATAAAGTACAAGGGAGAGACTATAATGAGACGACAGTAGAGATTCTGTAACTGGGGAAGCACATCCAGCTCCCTTCCAGCAAATGGATGCTGAGTGCTCAGGTCAAGTTCATTACATTGTGGAGACAGAAGACACAATGACACTTTATTGTTTGTATTCAGTTGCTTTGTGAGATCCTAAGTACATTAGTAATCTAAGAAAAGAAGTACTGAGGGACTTCAAAAAGTTTGTGAAAAATGGAATTTTTTTCCATGAAATTTTTGAAGCCCCTTTGTATATTAGATTTTCATATACAGTTCTATTCAGATAACACTTTTCTGAACCAGGTGGGGTCCTGATTATTAATTAAGGAGCATTTATTTTACTTTGGAAAGTTTTTTTTATCTGTAGAATAGACTCAAAGACTTATTCTCTCATTGAAATGTGTCTGAAAAATTTGAATCTATCTAAGGCATTCTTTTCAGAAGATCTATACAAGAGTTTGCTTTATCACAACTTTGTGTAAGTATAGAGTAGCTAATCCTCATTCTTTGGCAAGCATTTACTGAATTTGCCAGGGATTGTGCAAGATGCTAAAGGACCTGGGAGTCAGAGTTTATGCTCATCTACTAACTTTTCTAAAAAGGAGCCCTGTTAGCTTAGTGAGTTATGCGTGGGACTTCCAGTTATAAAGTCAGCAGTCCAAATCCACCAGCTATTCCATGGAAGAAAGATGAGGCTTTCTGCTCCTATAAAGATTTATAGCCTCAGAAACCCTATATGGGTTATTATGAGTTGGAACCAAGTTGACAACACACAGCAGCAGCAACAACTAACTAAAGGTTGGTGGTTTGCATGTACCCAGGAATGCACAGAAGAAAAGCCTGACAAGCTACTTCCATAAAGATTTGTTGTTAAGTATCATCGAATCAATTCTGACTCATAGAGATCCTGTATAGGGTTTCCAAGGAGTGGTTGGTGGGTCTGAACTGCTTAACTTGTGGTTTGCAGTCCAGTGCTGATACTATAACACCACACCAGGAGTCCTTCTTAAAGACTAAAACGCCATGGAGCAATTGTACTCTGTAACACACAGTGTCAGTATAGGTCAGAACTGACTAGAAGACAACAGTTTTGGTTTTCAGTATGAGATGCTAAGGTCAAAAGCAAGATCCCTGATATCAATAAATTCCAGTAAGTGAGATAGACTGCCAAAGATTTTGCTATGTGACAACATCTGAAAACAGGGTAAGATCATCTTCCTCATCACGATGGTCCAAGAAGATTTCCTAGCAAAGCTGATGCTTCAACTGAACCTGAATAATTATTTTAAAGAATGAGCACCTTGGGGACAAGAACATCCAGAGGGCTGGAGTGTGCAGCAAGCAGAGGAATGGAGAAAAATGAACATTAGGTGAGAGAGGGGCAGAAGCTCCCTTCCCTCTAGAGTTAGCCACCCCAGTCTCCTTGGTAGAGCTTCTGGACAAATAAGCTTCTCTGGTTCGCTAACTCTGTGCCTAGTGTGTGGACCTCCAGTTGAAATGCCTTGAACGTCACGCAGTCCGTTGAACAAGGCTGATATGTAAGCAAGTAATCACAAAGTGGTGTTTTAGGTACTAAAATAGCAGTTAATAGAGAAATGATTAATCTTATAAAAGAAGTGACTTGAGGAGTCAATAGTATTTCGGAGAAATGATGAAACTTTCTGCTCCCATGAAAATTTAAAGCTTCAGAAACCCTATACAGGGTGGCTAAGAGTCAGAAAAACTCCAGAGCACTTAACAACAGCAGGTGAATAAACAGCATATGCAAATAATTGAAGCATGTAATTGGTTGAATGGTGTTTTTGTTAACCCACATTTGATTGCTGTTGGAGCCTAAGGTTCTTAAGAGGGAACGAAGGAGATGAGGCAAGAGGAGTAGACAGGACAGTCTAGAAGTAACCTTAACAGGATGTAGAGAGGGGCTTCATGCTTATCCTATCCACGGAAAGCCAATGAAGGATTTTGTTGTTGTATGCAGTCCAGTGTATTCCAACTCATAATGACCCTATAGAATTGAATTTCCCCTAGAGGTTCTGGTGTGGTGCTATAGGATCAGCACTGGACTGTGAACCACACAGTTGGCAATTCAAACCCACCAGCTACTCCTTGGAAACCCTATACAGGGTCCCTATGAGTCCAAACTGACTTCACAGCACTTAACAGCATCAACAGCAACTCCCATAAAAATTTACTCTCAGAAACACTAAAGAGCATTTCTACTCTGTACTAGAGAGTTGCTATGAGTAGGAACCTACTCAACAGCAGTAGATTTGGGGTCCAATCTTTACCAGAACAGATGGCCAAGTCTTTTTTCTCATGGGTTCAAAATTCTATCCTGTAAGTTAGCAGCAAAGCTCTTAACCACTTCCTCACCAGGGTTCTGTCCAACAAATGGTTTTAAGGAAGGGATAATATGGTTTCTTTGCACCATGAATGGTATAATCTTTCTAAGGCCTGAGCCTTAAAAATAGAGTGTATAAAGAAGGATACCCTAGCTGTAGCAAGATGAACTAGACTGGTAATAGGCATTTTGAATTGAACAGTCATATGGTTTACTAGGCCAGGAAGAACAAATTGAAGAGGAATGACATCACATTCATCTTCAATAAGAGAATTTCAAGGTCTATACGGATATTAGTACAAGATAACATCCATACACATACAAAGAAGACTAGATACTATCGCTATTATTTAAATTTATGTACTAATCACTAAAGCCAATGATGATGACATTGAATTCTACCAACTTCTTCAGTCTGAAATTGATCAAACATACAATCAAAATGAATTGATAATTACTGGTGATTGGAATGTTACAATTGGAAACAAAAAAGAAGGATCAATAGTTGGAAAATATGACCGTGGTACTAGAAATGATGCTGGACATCACATGATAGAATTGTGCAAGGCCAAGATCTTTGCAAAAACCATGTGGAGACCAGGTCTGACTTCCCCTGGCTTCACAAGGAGAAAGAAAATCAAACTCAAAATCACCCCAAAGCTGATTCTTATGAAGCAGAGGTCAGACATGCTTCCCTACACCTTCTTTACCCTATTCTGACACCTTCCCACAGCACTCTCTGCTTCACATCTGGGTTCAATAATCCATTACAATGGCGACACAAAACTCATAACAATACTCACAGTTACAGGGTTTATTAGGGAAGTGAACAGGGTACAATTTAAGATTGAAAAACAACTCAGGATGCAGCAATTCTCCAGTCAGGAACGACTCTTCTCTGCTGTACCCCAGACACAGCTCATTCTTGTCTTCAGCTTCTCAGCCATATGGCCCCTTGACCTATGCCCCACTTCATGGCCCTAGAGTCCACAGCTGCTCTATCTCTCCAAGCCACCACCACTTCTGCCATTATCTCTGTTCGCGCCACTTTCCTAGGTAGGGATTTCATACTCCATTCATACTCTTCCTACTTGCTGGTCCTAGGATCTTCCATTCCTGCTTCTGAGATGGCTCCCCTTAAACCTAGCTAGATGGCAAAAGTAATCAACCCCAGCCTTAGAGTACTGTATACTTTATTTGCATGGCTCTACCTAATCACTTGGTGGGAAATAAGACATTGGATAGAAAAGCCATATCAAGTAAATTCAAGGTACCACAATCTTATTTACTGCAAATACCTTGATAACAATTCAAATTGATTCTTCTCCCGTTTTCCTTATTCATTATCTAACTTTCATATGCAGATGAGGCAACTGGAAATACCATGGCTAGAGTCAGGGGCACCCTAATCTTCAAAGTGTCATCTTTGCTCTTAAACACTTTAAAGCAGTCTTTTTCAACAGACTCGCCTAATGCAATAAGTTGTTTGAATTCTTGCCTTTTGCTTCCATGAGCACTAATTGTGGATCCAAGCAGAACGAAGAAGTCTTTGAAAACTTCAATCTTTTCTCATTTACCATAATGTTATTGATTGGCCCAGTTGTGAAGATTTTCATTTTCTTTACATAGAGGTACAATCCATACTGAGGAATGCAGTCCTGATCTTTATCAGTAAGTATTTCAAGTCCTCTTCAATTCCACCAAACAAGGTTCTGCCACCTGCATACGGAAGGTTGTTAATGAATCATCCGCCAATGCTCCAATGTTCTTCTTCATACAATCCAGCTTGTTATTTGCTCAACATACAGATTGAATCAGTGTAGTGAAAGTATACAACCCTGGCAAATCTTTTTCCTGATTTAAAACCATTCAGTGTCCCCTTGTTCTAGTCAAATGACTGCCTCTTGGTCTGTGTACAGGTTCCTCAACACAATTAAGTGTTCTAGAATACCCATTCTTCACAATATAGTTTGTTAGAATCCATGCAGTCTAATGCTTTTGCATC
This sequence comes from Chrysochloris asiatica, assembly GCF_000296735.1. Taxonomy (NCBI): domain Eukaryota; kingdom Metazoa; phylum Chordata; class Mammalia; order Afrosoricida; family Chrysochloridae; genus Chrysochloris; species Chrysochloris asiatica. The sequence goes on from NW_006408537.1 coordinate 26,940,022, forward strand.
ATCAGTAAGGCATCAGTAAACTTTGGGTATATCCCTCCTGAATTTAGAACCCATCTCAAGAACAATTTTGATGCATAAGACACTAATGACCAACTCTGAGACTTGCTCTTGAACAGAGAGTAACAAAAGTGACTAGAAGGGATGATGAAGTAAAACAGCTGAACAGAAAATTTCAAAGGGCAGCTTAAAAATACAAACTAAAATATTATAATGAAATGTGCAAAGACCTGA
>NW_006408537.1:26944447-26978481 GCF_000296735.1 Chrysochloris asiatica
TCAATCTGTAGTCCATTAATTCCCAGTGCCTTGTTCTTTGCCATTGCCTTCAATGTACCTTGGACTTGTTCCTTCAGTACCATTGGCTCTTGACCATATGCTACCTCTTGAAGTGGTTGAACAGTGACCATTTCTTTTTGGCACAGTGACTCTTGTGTATTCTTTCCATCTTCTTTTGATTCTTCCTGCTTCATCAATATTTTGCTCATAAAATCCTTCAGTAATTCAAGTCAAGGCTTGAATTTTTCTTTTTTTTCTTTTGTTCTTTCAGCTTGAGAAATGTCGAGTGTGTTCTTACCTTTTGGTTTCTAACTCCAGGTCTTTGCACATTGATATAATATTGACTTTGTACTCCCAAGCTGCCCTTTGAAATTTTTTACTCAGCTCTTTTACCTCCTCATTCCTTCCATTTGCTTTAGCATCTCTATGCTAGATAGCAAGTTTCAGAGTCTCTTCTGACATCAATTTTGGTCTTTTCCTCTCTTGTCTACTTTATGACATTTGCTTTCTTCTTGTATGGTGTTCTTGATGTTATTCCACAGTTCTTATGGTCTTCAGTCATTAGAGTGTAATGCATCAAATCTGTTTTTGAGATGTTTTCTAAATTCAGGTGGGATGGTTCAAGCTCTTGTGGACTTGCTTTTAATTTTCTTCATCTTCAGTCTGAACTTGCATTTAAGTAATTTATGATATGTTGCAGTCTGCCCCTGACCTTGTTTTGACTGATTACATTGAGCTTTTCCACTGTCTCTTCTTACAGATGAAGTAAATTTGTTTTCTGTGTATTCCATGTGTATAGTCGTCTTTTATGTTATTTTAAAAAAGTATTTGCAATGAACAAGCTATTGATCTTACAAAGTTCTGTATGAGTTCTCCATCATGGAACACCTGAGATTATGCTAATCTTCCAGAATACTGATAGTTGGGGAGGATCACCCAAAGTTACACTTTAAAGAGATGATTATCGCCAGATCCTTAAATCACCACCTTGTTGTTAAGTGCTGTAGAGTCAGTTCCGACTCATAGCCATGCTGTATAAGGTTTCTGAGGATCAACTGGTGAACTTGAACTGCAAACCTTGTAGTTCAAACTGACCTTGCGGTTCTGTGCTTATCCTACAGCACACCAGTAAGATTTACATATTTTACAAAAAGTCTGAGAAAGATTTTGCAGTTACAAGTTATCTAAAGCAAATTCTGAAAGAATCAGGGAGAAAGGAAACCTCTTGCCTTATTTTCAATGGGAAGAATTTAAATCTCTTTTTTGCAATTTGTATTAGTCCTTAAAGGATGAATGCTTAACAACTAGCTCTCTGGAAGGGGAAAACCGTGCGAGCTTTCAGCTTCTAAGAACTCCTGTCATAGCCGATTTCAAGCTGTTGACATGAATAAAAAGTTGGGAAGAGATGTGCAATAGCACATCATTAAACTAGTATTACCACCATTCAAATACAATAGATGTGAATAGATCAAGAGCTTAGAGTAGCATGTAGTATAGTAATTAACAAAAGACTGTTTTCTGAGTACTTATTACCTTTGTTTTTTAATATAATTTAATTGTAACTTTATATCCTTTGTTTTTAAATAATAGTTGTGTTTAACATTTCTTAAAAATTAACCATATCTTTTGGGAATCAGTACAAAGTACAAGCTGGCTTCCAGCACACCATTGCATATACTCTTTTTCATATCATATAAATGATTTTATGAATCAGATTTTACTATTAATTTCTGTTTTATAGAAGAAAAGGCCCAAAATTCAAACATATTTTATGTTGTTGTTGTTAAGTGCCATCAAGCTGGTGCCAACTCACAGCGGTCCTGTATAGGGTTTCTGAGAAATCAAACAATGTATTGCATTAGGCAAATCTGCTTCCCAGGACCTCTTCAAAGTGTTCATAACAAAGATGTCAGTTTGAGGCCTAAGGTGCACCTGACCCAAGTCTTGGTATTTTCAGTAATCTCATATGCATGTGAAAGTTGGACAATGAATAAAGAAGACCATGGAAGAATTGATGCATTTGAGTGATGGCGTTAGAGAAGAATATTTAAGATACCATAGACTGCCAGAAGAACAAAGAAATATGTGTTAGAAGAAGTACAACCAGAATGCTTTGGACATATTGTCAGGAGAGACCAGTACCTGGAGAAGAACATCATGGTTGGTAAAGTGAAGGGACAGAGAAAAAGAGGGACAACCCAATGAAATGGGTTGACACAATGACAGCAACAGTGGGCTTAAGCGTAGCAGCAATTGTGAGGATAGCACAGGACCAGGCAGTGTTTTGTTCTGTTGTCCATAAAGTCACTACAAATCAGAACCAACTAGACGGCCCTTAACAACAACATCTGTGCAGGAGGAGAGAGCTGTAACTGTTACCTGGTAGGCTTGAACAGAAGACCTTGTGGCTCACTGTCCATTGCTTATCCTACAGAGCCACTGCATTCCCAATACATTTTATGTTGTTGTTATGTGCCATTGACTCCATTGTGACTCATAGCCACCCTGCATAGGATTTTCAAGAAGCAGCTGGTAATTTGAACCACCAACTGTGTGGTTAAGCAGACTAGTGCTGATCATACCATATATTTTATAGAAATCCCTCTATTCAACTTTAAACAGGACAGAGACAAACCATCTACCTGAGGAAGGTCATCAGCCTTAGGCCATAATGGTGTCCAAAGGATTCATGGCCAGGTGGCTAATTATATATAGACCATAGAAAAAAAGAAACTGGCACAAAATCATGATTGGCAACAGAACTATTCATCACTGTCACATTCAAGACTAAAGATATGGGGAAAGGATCATGATTGGGATGTGTACACTATTGCAGATTAGAAACGTTTACAGATTGGTTCTAGAATGCTTCCACCACTGGCTATTTAGATGGTTATGGTATGATTCATGACCCTGCCCATTACTAAGGACACTCTCAGGAAGTCCCCTGAAGGCATGACTGCCTCTCCCAGGATTGGCTAAGGGAGTTGCAATCTACTTTCAAATGCACTCTGCCTGAGGGTAAAGCTATTTGCTCTACCACTTAATGGTCAGATGAACTCAAATGAAAGCTGAATTTTTGTCACGATTCTAAATGGAATTCTGAAGAACAACCCATGAAGCCAGAATAAGTTTTGTCTGCCCCTAACAGAAGTAGGAGTCCTGGTGTGGCGCTGTAGGAAAAGCACTGGACCACAAAGTCTATTTGAACCACAAGATTGATGGTTCAAACTCACCAGTCACTTCTCGGAAACCTTATACAGGGTTGCTATGACTCATAACTGACTCAACAGCACTTAACAACAACAACAACAACAGAAGCAGGAGTCTTGGTGTGGCACTGTAAGATAAACACTGGACTGAATGGTTGGTTTGAACTGCAAGGTTTACCAGTTGCTCCTGGGAAACCTGTGAATCAAAACTGACTCAGCAGCACTTAGTAACAACAACAGAAGCCGAGTCCTGGTATGGCACTGTAGGATAAGCACTTGGCTGCTAACCACAGGTCAACAATTCAAACCCACCAGTCACTCCTTGGAAACCCTATACAGGGTAGCTACAAGTCAGAACTGACTTGAGAGCACTTAACGAGCAGAAGCCTTTGCAGTCCATCTTGAAGAAATGCTGCACATACACCCAATGTACATGTTGTTGTTAAGTGCCGTCGAGTCGGTTCCGACCCATACTGACCCTGTACAGGGTTTTGTTGTTGTTGTGTACCGTGGAGTCGGTTCCAACTCATAGTGACCCTACACAGAGTTTCCAAGGCTGTAAATCTTTACAGGAGCGGAAAGCCTCATCTTTTTCCTGCAGAGCGGCTGGTAGTTTCGAACTGCTGACCTTAAGGTTCACAGCCTGATTCGTAACCACTACGCTACTGATCTCCTTACCCAATGAACATAGCTCCCCCTAAATAGGCCACTTCCCCCAAATCTCCTCTTATTCCTATGAATAAACATGATACCTTTTCCTCACCTAAAACTCTCCGATAACGTAGTGGTTATAAGTTGAGTGCTAACCTCAAAATCAGCAGTTCAAAACTGCCAGCCATTCTTTGGGGGAAAAGATGCGGCTTTCTGCTCCCATAAAGATTTGCAGCCTTGGAAACCCAATACAGGGTCACTATGAGTCAGAACCGATTCCACGGCACACCATAACCAAAGCCTTTTGTTCAGGGAGTTGGGGGTTAGACTTCATATTAAAGCCCTCTCTGTCCCCGCTTGCAAGCTTCTTTCCTATAATAAACGTTTGCTCATATGGGAACTCTGCTTCTCCTGACGATTCTTAATCCACAGAAGGCAAAAGAGCCCTCTGTTTTAGGGCAGAGGTATAATTAGCACTCCCTGTTACAGTTCCATTGTGTTTTAGGGGAGAAAAGACCCAATTCAAAAGTATTTTATTGATATTGATCTCTGTTCATTCCATTGCATTTCTGACAACTTCCAGTTTCCCTAGATTCTTCGTTTATTCATGTTTTGATTATTAATGGATGTTTGTAGCTATTTTTTCTCATTTAGAGTTGTTTCCCACAAGCAAATGAAAGGCCCAAAGCTTTGCTCCATCCACATCAATTCTACTTTGAAGTGACATATCTTTCTCAGTGCCTTCCAACCTGAGGAGCTCATCTTCCAGCACTGTATCTAACAATGTTCCACTGTTATTCATAAGGTTCTCAGAGGTTCATCCCTCAGAAGTGAACTGTGTATTTCTTCTTCCTAGTCTGTTATTAGTCTGGAACCTGTCCACCATGGGTGACCCTGCTGATATTTGAAACACCAGTGGCATAGCTTCCGGCATCCCAGCAACACCCAAGCCCCTACAGTACGAAAAAACGACAAACACATTTTTTATAACTAGTCACATGTTTGTGAATCCAGTGGACACCAGTATGGCCTAATGCTGATGGTTTCTGACCTAGATCATTTGTGCTTTTTTTGTCTTGCCTTTATCCTGTTTAAGATTTAGTAGAGAGAGACCCCTTTATTAAGTCTTAAACAGAATTAAAAGCAAGACAAAAACAAACACAAACCATCTAGATGAGGGATAGCATAGGCATTAGGCCATATTGATATGCACCGGATTCACAAATATGTGACTAGTTATAAAAAATGAATAAAAGAAATTCATCACAAAATCATGACTGGCAACAGACCAGACTTATTGGTCAGAAAGAGACTGGAGGAACTTGAGACTATGGCCCTCGAAACCACTTCAGGTCTGGAAAGAAACTCAGCTTTGTGGCCCAATTTTCAGCCAAGCAGTGGATAGGAATATAGGAGGGACAACAACACTAGTAAGGTATGCTCACTGTGAAATGAACAGTCATTCAAAATCAAAAGGGCAACATTTACCTAAGAACAAAGTTGAGAAGGGATGGGAAGGAGGGTGAAATGCAAATAAGAACCACAGGGAAGAAATGGGATAGCTGCTGTTGCATGGAGGGATTTGCAGTTATTGAGATGAAATGAAGTACATGATTTGTTGAAAGTAAAACTGATAATCTTGTCTGTAAACCTTCACTCAATTCACAATAAACAGGGTTTGTTTTTTTAAGTAAAAGCTATGAAAATTAATTGGGGAAAATGAATAGGTTCTAGAAAGTTGTCGTTTAAGAAAAAGTGAGTCCTTTCGAAGGAGGACAAAATTATGAACAGGCTACGTGTCCTTTCCCTCCTTTGTAATAGGTACAGAGGTTCTTGGTTTTACTATTATGAAGTCTCCACAGAACGTGTGCTTGGAAAATACCAGTTAAGTAAAGTTTAACACTTAATACCAGTTAAGTAAAGTGGAAACACCTGGGGCTGACCCAAACTGATTAAGGTAATGTCTCAGAGCTAATATATGAAGGTGGAAACATCTTCGAGTGTTGCAGGAGTGAGAACCAGACAGATCTGGGTGGGATCCAGACTTTGCCTCATACTACTTGTTGTAAGAAAAATCACTCAACTTCTTTGGTTTTCAATTTCCCTAAATATAAAATGGAACTAAGAATGACTCATCAAATGCTGTTGAGGAGATTGTTGTTATTAAGTGCTGTCTAGATGCTTCCAACTTATAATGACTGTAAATCTTCCAAGACTGTAAATCTTTTCAGGATCCAAAAGCCTCATCTCTGTCCTGAGGAGCAGTTGGTGGGTTTGAACTAGGCTCCCAGGTAGTTCACAGCCCGGTGCTTATTGTACAGCCACTGAGCTCTGTATGGTAAGAGATAGGATATTTAAAGTACATCACAATGTAGCATAGGTACATAAAGTACATCACAAGGTACATAGCAAATGTAGCTCAGTAAATGATATATTGATGTTAATGAGCACACAGCAACAACAAGAAACCCACCTGTTATTATTGTGTGCTGTTCAGTTGATTCCAACTCCTAGTAACCCTACAGGGCCGAGGAAAGCTACCCTATAAAGGCTTCCTACCAAAAACCAAACCCACGCCCATCATGTTGTTTCTGATTCACAGTGACTGTGGAGAGTTACCGAAACTGTAGACCTTTATGGGATTAGACCGACTCATCTTTCTCTCAAGGGGCAATCGGTGGATTTGAATAACCAGTCTTTCAGTTAGCAACACAATGCCCTACCCACAGCACCACCCGGGTTCCTATAGGGTTTTCTAGGCTGTATACAAATCTTTACGGGAGCAGATCAGCAGGTCTTTTCTCCCATGGAGCAGCTGGTAAGTTCAAACCAATGACTTCAGTTAGCAGACAATCACTTAGCCAATGTGGCACCAAGGCAATTTAAAACTCACTTTGGGTTACATACAGATAGCTTTGTTTTTTTTTCTTCTCCATGCAGACACCATTAAGTATTTTGAATATAAGCAAGGGAGGGTTCTGAGCTGTCACATTAGCTGTATTACTGGTTTAATTCTTAATGTTACACAGATTAGAGGACCTTTACTATTCTTTTGCTCTTTCTTTCTTCCTCTTACTCAACAAATATTTCTCCAGCAACTACTATATGCCAGGAATTATGGGAGTCTATGGAGTCCTGGTGTGGTGCTGTGGGCTAATGTGTCAGACTGCAAAGTCGTTTGAACTGCAAGGTCGGTGGTTCAAGCTCATCAGCTGCTCCTTTGAAACCCTATACTAGGTTGCTATGGGTCAGAATCAACTCAATGGCACTTAACAACAACAACATGAGCCTTTTAAAAGTTGAAAAACAATAGATTTTAAGGATGCACAGACTAAAATATTATGCTTCTTTGCTTTCATCAGGAATCATATCAAGTTATTACATATTGAATGTTACAGATAACAGTAACTGGTTATTTTAGGCAGATTGACTATAATATCATGGAACTTACTGCAAAATACTTTTTTAAAATGTGGGATCCGTGTTGGGAAAGCATTGAAATAAAAGACATCTCTTGTTCTGAAACGTTTAGGCACTCACAATCCCTGTTAATTTAAAACAAAGGGAACTTGGTGAGCTAATCGAGCAGTATTCTGTAGAAATTGTAAGAGGAAAAAAATTCTTAAATTTCTATCCAGGTCTACATTTCTCTAAAGAAAATAAGAGTTTCACAAACATCTGCATCTCTGAAACACATGCTGTTGTTAAGTACTGTCAAGCCAGTTCTAACGCATGGAGAGCCTGTATAGGGTTCCAAGGAGAGGCTGGTGAGCTTTGCAGTCCAGCACATTAACCCACAGTACCACACCAGGACTCCAAAATGCATATAGTTACATTTACATTTAAAACATTTCAATAATCTTTATATTTTTTTAAGGAATGAGTCGGAATCCACTTAGTGACAAAAGGTTGGATTTGTTTGTTTTTTTGGGCTTAGTTTGGTTATCACTAGAGGTTATATCGTTGACTTTTCAAGAGTACATGTAAAAGTTAGAATTGCATTTTAACTTTTTATTTTAATTCAGGGTTCCAATGGATGTTCAAAAGGTGCAACCCTTTACTAAATATGCTTAGTTCTTTTTCAGTGTGATTTTCTAATCTCGAAGTGAATATTACATGAGATCTTCTTAAACTATCTACCATAAAATGACATAAAAATATTGTGTTTCTGTAGGAGCATAAAACAGTTTGATGCTTTTTTACTTTTCCTCCAGAGTTTCTTATGTTTTAGTCAGCTATTTCTTCTAGTAAAACTAAGATGATTAATATGTTAGTATGTTTCTCTTCCAGAATTATGAAATTTCATGTTGCAAAACGCAAGTTTAAGGAAACATTACGCCCCTATGATGTAAAAGATGTCATTGAACAATATTCTGCTGGTCATCTGGATATGTTGTGTAGAATTAAAAGCCTTCAAACACGGTAAGAAGTGAAAATGTTATTTTTTGTAATGGAATGGGCTTAGAAACTAGAAGGCAGTAGAGAAATTTTCTGAATTCTATATTCCTCTTCTAATTCCATTCTAATTCATTTTTAGTGAGCAGCTGGACTTTTGCTTTTAACATAGATTTTACTTAAGGATGAAAATCAGGCATTAAAAGCCTCCAATATATGGCATATTGGTAGGAATTATAGAATAAACATTGGATTGTGAACCACAAGGTTGGCAGTTAAAACCCACCAACTGCTCTTTAGAAACCTATACAGTGTCACTATGAATCATAACTAACTTAACATCACTTAACAATACATTGTCTCAGTTTCCTCATCTGTAAATATGGGGACAATATTGGTGCTTGTTTCATAGAGTTGTCATGAGAATTAAATGAGTTAATATACATAACTAAGAACACCTAATAAATCTGACACTGAGTGCTCTATAAATATGAGTGATTCTTGCTTACATCTTTTGCATGATTGTTGCTGTTGCTCTTACTCCTTTTATGATTCTCTAAATCCTAACCATCCTTCAGAAACAAGCTCGTATTTCTCCTTCATTAAACTTTCCCCAACTATCCAGCCCACACATCAGGCCTTGCTTGCCCTCTCTGTCCTCGTACCGTATTTAGAGTGGGTTAGGCATTGGGTCAGCAGGGTCAGCAGTTCACACTCACCAGTCACCCTGCATCTCTCATAAAGATGTATACTCTTCAAAACCCCATATAGGGTTGAGATGAGTCTGAACCAACTCAGTGGCAATGGGTTGGGTTATAGAGCATAAAAAGGAGCCCTGGTGGTGCAGTGGTAAAGCAATTTGCTACTAACCAAAAGGTTGTCCGTTTGAACCCACAAGCTGCTCCACAGGAGAAGAAGAACTTGGTGATCTGCTATCATGAAGATAGCAGTCTGGAAAACACTATGAGGCAATTCTCTTCTGTCATATAGGATTGCTATGAGTTGGAAACAACTCAAAGACACACAACATCAACAATACAGAACATGAGTGGTTTGCAGGTGGCACAAATGTTTAAGAACCCAACTACTGAATGAAACGTTGGTAGTTTGAATCCGCCAAGAGGTGCCTCAGAAAACATGGGCTCACCATGCATTAGAATTGACTTTATGGCAACTGGCTTGGGTTGTTTTGTTGTGTTTTACAGAGCCTAAAATCATTCAATTCTGACATGCTGGGTCAGATAGCTGAGACTGAGAATGAGTGGTTGGCTCTCACAGTGTGTCCTGGCTTCAAGAGTGTCTTGTTGCTCTTGATTTCTCTCTTGTCCTGTATGATGCTAAATGTGATTTGATAGGTTGTACAAAAATGAGCTCTGTTGGTGTAGTAGTTATGAGTCAGGCTGCTTATCTCAAAGTCCGCAGTTCAAAACTACCAGCTGTTCCACAGGAGAAAGATGAGGCTTTCCACTCCTGTAAAGACTTACAGCCTCAGAAACCCTGTACAGGGTCGCTATGAGTCAGGACCAACTCCGTGGCACATAAACAGCCAAGGTAGTGCAAATAGTTAACGTGTATGGCCATCAACTGAAAGGTTAGAGGTTTGAGTCCACCCAGAGGCATCTCAGAAGGAAGGCCTAGTGATCTACTTCTTAAAATTCAGCTGTTGAAAGCCCTAGGGAGCACAGTGCTACTCTGCCACACTGGAGTTGTCGTAAGTCAGAATCCACTGACAGCCACTGGTTAGGTTAAGTTATGATACTAAATATGCACCACCCTTCCCACTGGCATCTTATTGAGCTATTAAAACACTTTGGGGTTCAATGGGCTAATTCCAACCACATGTGGTTGATTGTGTTGTCTTAAAGCCAAAATACTTAGTCAATTTAGGTTTTTAAGAGTCTTGATTCACAAGTTACCTGCATTAATGATTTAATAGTTCTTAAAATGGAAGGAGTGAGTCTTAAATATTTTTGTATTCCCACAGCACACTTAGTCCAGTGTGAGGCCTATTCTAGACCCTTAATAAAAAGTCTTTATGATCATTTATACAAATTACCATTTGTTCATTCATTTATTCAGCAGATTACTATTGAGCTTGTGATGTGTGCTAGGCAGGTCTTATAGGCCTTTGTTGTTGTTAACTGCCGTCAAGTCGATTCCAACTCATAGCAACCCTGAGTAGAATCACTGAGAAGCGGCTGGTGAGCTTGAATCACCGACCTTGCAGTTCAAACCAACTTTGCAGTCCAGTGCATTAACCCAAGGCACCACACCAGTAGTTAAGTTGTTAAGTGCCGTCAAGTTGATTCTGACCCATAGCGACCCTGTATAGGGTTTCCAAGGAGCGGCTGGTGAGCTTGAACCACTGACCATACAATTCAAATGACTTTGCAGTCTGACGCATTAGCCCACAGCGCCACACCAGGACTCCTTGTATGCTTGTTGTTGTTGTTGTTGTTATGTGCCGTGGAGTCGGTTCTGACTCATAGCGACCCTGTACAGGGTTTCCAAGGCTGTAAATCTTTACGGGAGCAGAAAACCTCATCTTTCTCCTGTGGAACAGCTATAATGCTTACAGTATAATAAATAAGAATCACAGCTGAAGGCCAGCACTGTCTACATTTCTATGTAGACAAAAGTAAACTGGAAAGGGGAGTCAGTCAACCTGATAACTGAGTTCTAGAACACACAAAGAAAGTAATGCCTATTTACACTGACTCAAATCTCCTTGAAAAATTGTCTTTAGTCATCCTGTGGTCATGTTACAACCTCTCTAGAGGTGACCTTGGTTTTCTAAGTCCTTTAATAAAACTGTCTTTGGCTCCCAAGGTTGAACTGCTACAGAATTTATAAAACAAATTTGAAGTTTCTAGTTCATGAAGTGTACATCCTCCAACTAGATAGTGAATTCCACAAGACAGACACTCTTTCTTTTTATACCTCCCATGTGTCAGATGTGCAATAAACGCACACTAAATAAACCATTCTTTTGAAACTACAAAATAATCACAATTGTGATTTCTTCATATTTTAAAGTACTTGAAGTCAGGACTGTCTGGTCAAAGGTGAAATTACCTGATGACAGTTTTGCCTCCAAAAGATCACCTATAAGCTATCATGTGCCTGAATGAAAATGTTAATGTCACGTGTAATTCTCATGCTAAAAAAATGAGCCCACCAACTGGACCAAATCTATCTTTACATCACCTTATATAGATCAATGATGTTGTTAGTTGTTAGGTGCCATTCATTCAGTTCTGACTCATAGCAATCTTATGCACAACAGAATGAAATACTGCCTAGTCCTGTGCCATCCTCACAACTGATGCTGTGTTTGAGCCCAAGGTTGTAGCCACTGTATCATTCCATCTAGTTGAGGCTCTTCTTCTTTTCTCTTTTTTGTTTGCCTTCTACTTTACCAAGCATCTTGTCCTTCTCCAGGGTCTGGCCCCTCCTGATAAAATGTCCAAGCACATGAGATGAAGTCTTGTCATCTGCTCTTCTAAGGAGCCTTCTGGTTGTACTTCTTTCAAGACAGATTTGTTTATTCTTTTGCCAGTCCATGATATATTCAGTATTCTTCACCATAATTTAAAGGTATCAATTTGATCTTCCTTATCCATTATCCAACTTTTACATATTTATGAAGCAATTAAAAATACCATGGCTAGGGTCAGATGCACTTAAGTCCTCAAAGTGACTTCTGTGCTTTTTAACACTGTAAAGAGATATTTTGCAGCAGATTTGCCCAATCCATCATTTGATGTCTTGACTGCTACTTCCATGAATATTGATTGTAAATTCAAATAAAATATTGACAACTTCAATATTTTCTCTATTTATTGTGATGTTTGGGAGAAAGATGAGGCTTTCTGTTCCTGTGAATAGTTAAAGCCCCAAAAACCGTATACAGGGTCGCTATGAGTCAGAACTGATTTGACAACACTTAACAACATCCTAATGTTGTTTATTGGTCCAGTTGTGAGGATTTTTTTTTTATTTTATGTTGAAGTATAATCCATATTGAAGGCTGTAAGTTTTCCTTGCTCTTGACTAAGACTGAGCCCTTCCCTTCTTTCTTGTCCAGTATGATGCTATATGTTGTTGTTGTTAAGTGCTACCAAGTCATTTCTGACCCATAGCGATACTGTGTAGGGTTTCTGAGGAGCAGCTGATAAGCTTGAACTGCTGAAATTGTGGTTCAAAACAACTTTGCAGTCCAGCACATTAACCCACAGCAGATACTAAATGGGAGTTCCTAAATGGGCCTTCATTAGCAAGTGCTTTAGTTCTTCTTCACTTTCAAAAAGCAAGTTCTTGTCATCTGCACATCGCAGGTTGTTAGGGAATCTTCCTCCAATCCTGATGCCACATGTTTCTTCACATTGTTCCGCTTCTCAGATTATTTGTTTAGCATACAGATTGAATAAGTATGGTGAAAGAATACAATCCTAACACACACCTTTCCTGATTTTAAACTATACAATATTCCCTTGTTTCCTTCCAAAGACTGACTCTTGGTCTATGTACAGGTTCTTCATAAGCACAATTAAATGTTCTGGAGTTCTCAGTCTTCAAAATGTTACCCATAGTTTGTTATGATCCACACAGTTGAATGCTTTTGCATTATCAATAAAACACAAGTAAACATCTTTCTGTTATTCTCTTCTTTTTCAACCTACATTGATCTGACATCAGCAGTGATATCCTTCATTCCACATCCTTTTCTGAAGCTGATGTGAATTCCTGACCATTTCCTGTTGGAATACTGTTACAACCATTTTTTAGTTACTTTTAACAAAATTTTATTTGCATGTGGTATTAATGACATTGTTCAATAATAAAATTTAAAGATGTTGTTATTAGGTACCATAAAGTCAGTTCCAACTCATAGCAACTCTGTGTAGCATTTCTGAGGAGCAACTGGTAGATCTGAACTGCCAACCTTGCAGTTAGCAGTTCAGTGCTTATCCTACAGTGCCACACCAGGATGCCCAAATTAAAGATAGCTATATTAAATTATTTTCAAAACACTCCATTCAATTTTCAGCACTCATAACCAGATCTTCTTTTCTGACAGTGTTGATCAAATTCTTGGAAAAGGGCAAATCACATCAGACAAGAAGAGCCGAGACAAAATAACAGCAGAACACGAGACCACTGATGACTTAAGTATGCTTGGTCGGGTAGTCAAGGTTGAAAAGCAGGTACAACTCAACTACACTGGTTAACTTTCTAGCCAGAATTTCTAAACTAAAATATAGTATAGACAATTGGATTCATCTTAGTGATTAATATATTTTATAAAGAAAAAAATCAAGAAGGAGTTAGTGAAATCTTTGTGTGTAGACAGTGTTCTCTAAAACACATTTGGATGCCCACATAAAAAACAAACAATTTCATCTCATCAATTAATAATTGAACTGGAAACAATTGTAGATTTTCACTAATGTAATAACCAAGACATCTTCATCTTTTTCATGTGTGTTTTGGTTATTTCCATTATTGTCTTTGTTGTCTCCTTTTGAAAATAATACAAAGTCTCATCATAATTATGATGGCACATTTAATATTTGTTCATTCAAGAGGTTTTATCTTCAATACAAAGACAATTTTCTAGATATCAAACAGTTCCTTGATTTTAATCAGAAATGTTCTACAGATTCATTTTGAAACATTTTATACCTTAATTTTTACGTTCAGAATCACCTTGATTGATATTTAAGATTTTAATTTCCTTATATGCTAAGTTACTTACTAAAGTAGAGGTTCAGAACGTCTTCATAGAACAGTGTTAGGAAAGACAATCTGATTGGGGTGGAGAGACTTGAAGTTGCATTTGCATAGTGCTTATACAATTTTTGAGAACATCAATTGTCCATTTGAAAGAGTTAGAAGGAGGAGCTGCTGATGGTGACTATAGGCATTGGCGCTTCCCTCTCCCTGTAAATTCTCCTTCTGCCCACCGCTGCTATACTGTGCATTCATTCACTACAGGTCAGAACTGCATTATACTTGAAATCCAATATTTATTGAACTATACTGATGCACCTTGATGTCACTTTTAAATCCTAGAGGTGAAGCCCATTGTTAACAATACTCATGCGTCATCATTTTCCCCACTTTTAGGTACAGTCTATTGAGTCCAAACTGGACTGCCTACTAGACATATATCAACAGGTCCTCCGGAAAGGATCCGCCTCAGCCCTCACTTTGGCTTCATTCCAGATCCCACCATTTGAATGTGAACAGACATCAGACTATCAAAGCCCTGTGGATAGCAAAGACCTATCCAGTTCTGCACAAAACAGTGGCTGCTTATCTAGATCAGCTAGTGCCAACATTTCACGGGGCCTGCAGTTCATCCTAACGCCAAATGAGTTCAGCACTCAGACTTTCTATGCGCTTAGCCCTACTATGCACAGTCAAGCAACACAGGTGCCAATGAGTCAAAGCGATGGCTCCTCAATGGCAGCCACCAACAACATTGCAAACCAAATAAATGTGGCACCCAAGCCAGCAGCCCCAACAACTTTACAGATCCCACCTCCTCTCCCAGCCATCAAGCATCTGCCCAGGCCAGAACCCTTGCACTCAAACCCCACAGGCTTACAGGAAAGCATTTCTGACGTCACCACCTGCCTTGTTGCCTCCAAGGAAAATGTTCAGGTTGCACAGTCAAGTCTGACCAAGGACCGTTCTCTGAGGAAAAGCTTTGACATGGGAGGAGAAACTCTGTTGTCCGTCCGTCCTGTGGTGCCGAAGGACTTGGGTAAATCTTTGTCTGTACAAAACCTGATCAGGTCAACAGAGGAATTGAATATACAGCTTTCGGGGAGTGAGTCAAGTGGCTCCAGAGGCAGCCAAGATTTCTACCCCAAATGGAGAGAATCCAAATTGTTTATAACTGATGAAGAGGTGGGTCCCGAAGAGACAGAGACAGACACTTTTGATACCGCGTTGCAGCCTGCCAGGGAAGCTGCTTTTGCATCAGACTCTCTAAGGACTGGAAGATCACGATCATCTCAAAGCATTTGTAAGGCAGGAGAAAGTACAGATGCCCTCAGCTTGCCTCATGTCAAACTGAAATAAGTTCTTCATTTTCTTTCTAGGCATAGCAATTCCTTTAGCCATACATATCATTGCATGAACTATTTTGAAAGCCCTTCCAAACAGTTGAAATTCCAAGAATCAGGATGACCATGAAAGGCAGTCATAAACCCATTATCTTTTCATTGCATGAAAATGCATGTTTAGGGATGGCTGAAATTCCAAGGTACATCGACATTAGCCCATTCATTTAGTTAACAACGTACCTGGAGTTAAAAATTCTGAGAAAACAAACATTACTAATGCTGGGGGTGGGGGGGTATGAAGGTACCAAGATTAGCTTGTTTACAAGATTTGACACTGTGTTTTGAAATTTTAGGCATTTCTACTTCGTGGTTAAATACAAACTACATTTTCAAAATTAGGCCACAATGTATATTTAAATGCAACAGCTATCAACAGTGACTAGCAAGGTATAAAATAAAGCAGAACTGGGGAGTAATGGAAATGGTTGCTTGTTCTGAAACATGTTTGCCCATTCATTCCTATCCGGTCATTTTATTATTAATGTAATTTGAATGTTGGTTTTTGTCCTTCTGGTGACTTAGCTCTGTGGCAAGTGCTTTTGCACATCATTTTCATATCGTTGCTTAAGATCAGAATGTTCTTGAGTTAGAAAATGTGCAAATCATGAAATTCAAGGTCAGTGGGACAAATAAACTATCTGACAAATACAACTTTATGGAAACATATTCCCTGATGGCTGGATCAACTTTGTAAGCGGTCAGTTTACAAAGCAGAAGAACCACTGCTAGAACAGCCAATGTGATTAGGTTGACCTCTCAGCACTGATCCCAACTCCAGTGGTGTGTGAAAAGTTATTCTCATTAACCTGACATAGGCAGGACCCTGGAGAATCTGAGATGTGAGTGGGACTGAAATGGGAAATTCTTGAGAAGAATGAAGAAACAACACCAAGAAGTAAATGAATATAAAGAAGGTAACCTCCCCCTCAGAGGGTAAACTAAAATAGAAGCAAACTAAGATAGAATTAGAGTTAAAAAAAAGTATTGCTAGGAAATTCAACTACACAAACATCCCTTATTCTTATATGCTGCTGTTGATGTTAAATGCTGTTGAGTCGGTTCTAACTCATAGCGGCCCTGTAAAGGATTTCCGAGGAGGGGCTGGTGAGCTTGAACCGCCGATCTTGCAGTTCAAGCTGACTTTGCAGTCCAGCACATTAAACCACAGAGCCAGGCATTTTAAAATATGTCCTTAATTTTTTTTTGCTATCATATAGTACATTTTGCATATGAAAGGTCATAGAGCAAAATCATGGAGTCTGCTTTAAGTAAAAGCAAAATAAGTTTATTTAGTGACGGAACAATTCTTGAATCAGAGAAGCACAGAGAGCATCCAGGCAGTTACAAAGTGTTCCACTAGTCAAACATCAAGCAGGTCGTAAAAATTAAAATATCAGAAAACAATTGTTGTTGTTATGTGCCGTGGAGTCGGTTCCAACACATAGCAACCCTGTACAGGGTTTCCGAGGCTGTAAATCTTTACAGGAGCAGAAAGCTTCATCTTTCTCCCATGGAACAGCTGGTAGTTTCGAACTGCTGACCTCGCGGTTCACAGTCCGATTCGTAACCACTACGCTACCAGAGATCCTTATAGTAGGACAAAAAAAAATCTGATTGGCTAACTAATTCGACGGCACTTAACAACAGCAACTAAAGTAAGGTCTTCTGATAGGCTATCTTCTATAAACCCTTACGCATATTCCTAGGCAAGCTCCTTGTCTAAGCATCTTTCTTGTTGTTGTTAAGTGCCGTTGAGTCAGTTCTGACCCACAGCAACCCTGGATAGGGTTTCCAAGGAGCTGCTGGTGAGCTTGAACCACTGACATTGTGGTTCAAGCCAAATTTGCAGTCGAGAGCATTAGCCCAGAGCATCCCACCAGGATATAATAGTTAATCCTGAAGGCAAATTGCCCCTCCCTTGTTTATACATCAACAGTCAGGAGTCACCTACTCAGAAGCAGAAGCAGAGTGTCAGCCAAAATGAAGCAGGAATCAGACTCTTGTAAGACATTTAGTACATTCCAAGTACTCCAGGTTTGGAAGGGCCGTTCTTCAAAGATAAACCTCAAAAGTAAACTTCCTTTACTTTTATACTATAGGGGATGTTTTCTATTCGCCCCAAGAATGTTTCCCCAAATCTGAAATTACCCTGCCAAGTAACACTAACAGGGTCTGCAAATCAAAACACTTAATAAAGCAGGGCAGCATAAAGATCAAGGCAAAACAAAATGATAGGCATAGTTACCAGAAAGTAAGCAATACTGACTGCTTATAGAAACCAATCTAGCTATCTCAGATCACTAGACTTTCAGCCAAAGTAATGGCATTCTAACGTAAGGAGTCCTGGTGTGGCGCTGTAGGATCAGCACTGTACTCCTAACCACAAAGTTGGAGGTTCAAACCCACTAGCCGCTCCTTGGAAGCCCTATACAGGGTCCCTATGAGTCAGAACTGACTCCACAGCACTTGACAACAACAACAAAGTAAAGATAAAAGAGCTATCACTTCATTCCAGCTCACTCAAACTAGTCACAAGAAAGCAGATCATTAGCAGGCATTAGTGCTGCCTTCAGTAAAATTTCTCTAGCAGTCAGCAGGAATGTAAACCAGTTGTCCAAAAGAGGAAGGAGGGCATACAAAGAAGATCCTTCTCAAATGTCAAGGAGCCCTGATGGCACAGTGGGTTAAGCAATTGGTTGCTAACCAAAAGTTCAGCAGTTCAAACCCACCAGTCGCTCCCTGAGAGAAAGCTGTGACTTACATAAAGATTGGCTGCCTCAGAAGCCCTATGGAGCAGTTCTACTCTGTCCGCTAGGGTTACAATGAGTCTGAGTTGACTCCGTGTAGACTTTCTCCACCATTGAATGTCGTTGGTTACCTGCTATTGTTTTGCCTCTAAACTGCACCGGGTTTTAACCAGCCTCCATCCCCATGTAAATCAGTTTTCTTCTCTACAAAATGTGCTTCTCAACCCTTTAAAACCCTTTTTCCATTTAATAAGCACTGAAATGGTGTTTCTTCACCTCATTTCCTGCATCCAAACACCCTCCCCTGGAGTGTATCACTCAAAGACTTCTTGGCTACTAAAGAGATAAAGAAGAGAGAGTCCAGCTATAAAGATTTTGTCAAGCTTTTAAAGCAATTATTTTCTTTTTCCAAATATAGAAATTAAGTGAATTATTAAATGCAGTTTTTTTATCTGCCTATGGTTCCATTTATCCAAAAGTGAAATACCTTCCCAAAGACACCTGCAAACACACAAACCCAACACACACCCCTCCACTGACCTAAAACCAGATATCTGCCATACGCTAAACGGACTCTCCGCAAATAGTAGTTGAGGGAGGAGGCACCAACTTTCAGGTAGCTCTGATTCTTGGGCACACTGTCCTGAGCTGAGCCCCACTGGCAGCAGGAATTCTGAATGTATTAGGGACCCCTCCATAGGCCTCTTCAGACCTCAACCACAGGCAGTTCATTCAATACTGCTAAGGACTGAAGATTCAAAAAGTAAAACTTAACACATCACTGCAGTCTTAATCATAGAAAAATGTGATAAACCATATTGTAAAAAATTTTTATACATTAAAGCTATTTTGTGTTTACCTTTCTGCAGCACAAAAATTGTTGGATGTTAAATGAGTTGTATTGCGTGAAAACTGTAGAGTTCTGTCTGTTGCGTTATTCTCTGTGAAGATGAGAGGGGGTCTTTCTTTTGCACTTGGCAAAGTCCCATTGGTCAATCCAAACGGTGTCTTGAAGCACAATTTAGAGGAGCACCGGGTAAGCCATGAGCTTTCATTTCAAGTTTGTCTGCCTTCTTTAATATGTTGGGTTGGTCAAGCTAACGTTTAATTGCAAATGTCCCTTGTATGAAGCAAATTAAAATTTTTTAATATGTCTGATCTAAATGTCTTCATTTTGTTCCACTAAATTAATATCTGTAGATCACAAGTTTTGTTTAAATTAAGCCACTTTAATGAATTTTAAAGTCTTTATCGCCTGTTTTAAGGTGCCTTTTTCACCTCCCATTGATTCAGTAACTGTGCAAGCTCTTACTTTGCAGGTAAAACAAGTCAGTCTGACAGAGAGGAGGAAATCAGGCACACTTGCAAAATAAAACTATAAGGAATGATGAAACCTAGTCAACTAAATTAGTGGATCACTTCCTTCAATCATATTGAGAAACACATCATAAATATTAATTTATCACCCCAGAAGCTGTTTTGTTTTGTTTTTTTACCTTAAATGACATGGCTGTGTTTTTATAAGAGAAACTTAATTTAATATAATTATGTGTGTTTAAGTGAGCAGTTCTAAAAGTTCTGTACAACAATGCAATTATCTATTTCTTGAAAAATGAATCCGGAATATCATATCCATTTCAAGCGATGGTTACAATGTCATTTACTTTGTTCTCTTACTGAGATGATTTGTTTTAAAGTAAAACATTAAAAAGATGTCTATAAACAGCTAATGTGACTACTTTTTTTTAATGTTTTATTGTGAATTATGTGATAGTTTACACGGGAGAACATTAGTTTTACATTCATCCTATCATATATCATTTCATTGCCATGGTTTCAATCCCCTCCATGCATCATCAGCCAATCAAAGGGTATACTCTATAAGCCTGCCCCCAGTCATCAGCACACAGCCCCTCTTCTGTCTGGGTCTAAAGTCCCCAGCTGCTCCATCTCTTCATGTCATCATCTCTGCCTCCATCTCAGGCATCACTGCTTCTCTGGGTAGGGTCCTGCTCTCTGTTCTTCTCCCTTCATGGTCCAAGGGACCTCCACTCCTAGACTGAAAAGTTAATCACTCCCCTCCTTGCTATAAAACATCTACCTTTACATCTCCAACCCTCACAATCAGTCCTGATAACAATGATTCACTATTGTATCACAAGAGACCTATCCACATTTCATTTCATCAGCTCCACCTAGACAGATTGGATACTACTCACTGGAGATTCTACCTTCCTTCACACCCTCTGGATCTAGTTTCCCTCTTGAAAGTTTATAAGCCAGTAATGTGACTGCTTTTATCTGTAACAAACTGTTTGGTTCTGAATTGACTGGTGCAAGCCTATCAAACTAACTGTATACAGATTTTGGAGTGAAATATAGAAATTAGCTTTTTGCAATATTGATGAGCAAATACTTAGTACTCCTGGTGGAGAGAGTTTATAAATGTTTAAAAAGGTATTTAAGAAAAATGAAGTCCTGGTGTAGCACTGTACTGTAAACACTGGACTGCTAACCCAAACACCGGTGGTTGAGAACCAACTCAAAATCACTTAACAACAACATAAGAAAAATTAGTTTGATTTGATATTGATCAAAACTCAGAGACAAAAATTAATCTGATTTGATATTGATCAAAGCTCATATGAGCTTTGTATTGTTGTTATTGTTGTGAAAAGCTGTTGAGTTGGTTCTGACTCATAGCCACCCTGTATAGGATTTCCAAGGAGCAACTGGTGGGTTTGAACTACCAACCTCGTGATACACAGTCCAGTTATTATCCTACATCATCACACCTCAAGTTTGAATTTTGTTTTAGCTATAATAAAAGAGTTTGCTAAACAAGCATAAAAAGTGGGGAAGAGACAAGTGCCCAAGGCTGGGACCCGTTACTACTCAGGATTACCACTAAGCACCCAGCTCTACCATAACATGGGAGGGCTTCTGTTCCAAAGGGATCATTTCTCCTTTCCTAAATATCCCATAGCTTCTTTTCCACTAGCAAATGTAGACTATGTGTCCACAAATTATTCCAGTGGAGATATTTTAAAGGAGGCTCCAAATATTTAACACTAGAGCGCAAAGCAACAAAGCCCTGATAGTTACTTTAGACAGAGGGAAGAATGAGGGACAAATCTAGAAGTAGGGAAGAGAAGACCTCCCCCATGGTTCTCATAGATCTAGCAGGTATGTGCCTATACTATGAAAATTGTCCATGGAACATGTTTGTTTGACCAACCTAAAATGTAAAGTGCTTCCACTCTTGAAACTACGTTAGCAATACTTACCAAACACCTGGTGTGGCACTGTAGGATAAACACTGAACCGCAAGGTCGGTTTCAACTGCAGAGTCAGCAGTTCAAACTCACCAGCCACCCCTTGAAAGCCTAAACGTGTTGCTGAGTAGGAACCAACTCGACAGCACTCAACACCACCACCAAATAAAAGCAAATAATGATTATATTGAGAATAGTTATTTCACTACAGCCACCTCCTAATTGATAGGATAGACCATAGGTGCTTAAAACAACTCCCGTTACTAACTGAATGATGTCCACTTTACTAGGCCATAAATCAGCATTATGTAATCATCATCCATTTTGTGACCCGATGTAATTATATTGTTTTGTAAATCTTAACCTCTACGGCACTGCAGAATAAAGCACTGAACCGAAAGGTTGGCTTGAACTGCAAGGTGGGTGGTTCAAATTCACCAACTGCTCCTCAGAAACCCTATACAGAGTCACTATGAGCTGGAAGCAATTCAGCAGCACTTAACAATAACGTGATGTTAATAAGGCAGAATTAGAGGCACTTACGTTAATGAGGCAGGATACAATCTCTAGGATTAGGTTGTATCTGGGGTCAACTTCTTTTGAGATAAAAGATTAAATATAGTTTGGCAAAAGATAAATAAATTAATGGGTTAAAGGAATTAAACAAGCCAGCAGAAATCAAAGGGACCTACTACCGCCAAGAAAGAAAATCCTGGAATAAAGTGTGTCCCTTGGAATTGGAGTCCCTTTACTGAGAACCCTCCTAGACTCAGATGAAGATTGATGCCAAGACATATGCGTATCTTCAAGGGATGCTGGGCCCTTGAAAGGAAACAAGGCCCTTCCACCAGAACAGACCAAGAGACAGAGCCTTTCCCTAAAGAATGGACCCTAAAATCACACTCCTAGCCTCCTAGAACTGTGAATACAATTTCGGTTTATCACGGCCATTCACTTGTGGTATTTTTGTTATAACAGCACTAGATAATAAAGATAGCTTCTAACTGGTGTGGTGCTATAGGATAAGTACTGTACCACAAGGTTTGTGGTTCAAATCACCAGCTGTGCCTTGGAAACGCTATATAGGGTTGCTATGAGTTGGAACCCAATCAACAGCACTTAACAACTGAAAGCTTGGAGATTTGAGTCCACCAAGAGATGCTTGAAGCACAAACAAAAAGATGAAGATTTCTGTTCCTGTAAAGATTTACAGCCTCAGAACCCTATGCAGGGCCGCTATGAGTTGGAACCGACTCAATGACATTTAAGGACAACAAAAAGTGTGTAGGAAGAAAGGCCCTGTCAGTAATCCCTCCTTGAAAACCTTAAGAATAGTTCTGTTCTAACACATAGAAGGCCACCCTGAGTCAGAGTCTACCTGATAACAACTGTTGTTGTTAAATGTCATCCAATCACTTCTAGTCCAGTGCTGATCCTACAGCGCCACACCAGAACTCCATGATGACAGCTGTAAACCTTTCTAAAAATGGATTCCCAGACCTTGAACTGGCAACTTTGAATTAGCCTAGTTTCAATTTTTCAAGAACATATAAAAAAAAATAATCACCAAAATTATGATAAAAATGAAGTCAGTCAAGTGAATGGGAACTGTTTCTTCAAAAACTCTAAGTATTCATTAATTTCAACAAAACTCTTAAATAATCAGAAATCATTTTGATACAACATGTACTAACTATAGACTCCTGCACTCCCCCGAAATGCACTATATATCACAAAACTGAAGAATGGCAAAATTGTATTTTTCAAATAAGCAGAAACACATCTCAAAGTAGATTGTCATAATATTGGTAATAAGCAAACCACAAGGGCAGCAGTTCATGCCAAAGTCTCTCCTAGGGAGAAAGATGAGGCATTGTGCTCCCGAAAAGACGTGCAGCCTTGAAAACCCTATACAGGGTCATTGTAAATCAGAACCAACTTGAAGGCACTTAACTATTGTAAGTATTGCATATTCTAAGCGATCAGAAATCTGGGATTTCTATCCACTATAGAAGAATCATCAAAGTTTAAAACTTTTCACCTATATACTGTTTTCTTATCCTTAAAGATACTCATTTACTTCCATTACTTCAAGCTTCTTCCTTCTTTTTTGTTTGCTCTGCTGGGATTCCCTTTCTGGACTGGTAATCTTCTGTCCCTCTGCCCCCAAATAACTAGGAAATGACACTTCCCCCTTCTGTGCATCTCAGAGTGCTACCATACTCAAAGGAGCTATGAAGATATTAGAGATGCAGAAGGTGCCCTGGTGGTACAGAGGGTTAAGCAGTGGGCTGTAACGCTCAGTCTCAGAAATGCTAAAGCTGTGTGTGAGCCAGGATGCATTACATGGCAGAGAGTGGATCTCTTCATCAGATCCACGGCGTTGACCTGACCTCCTTTTACCAAAGACCCAACCTGTCACATGACGATTGGTAGGAAAGGGAGAAGAAAAGATGTGGAAAGAGGGTCTCTGCCACACCAGAAGGGCATGGTTCATGAATAATTTATTTTATAAAAATCAACACGAGACTGGTCCCTATGAGTTGGAGGTTAAAGATAGCCCAACTGTTCGACTTTTCCATCATGTTCTGACCATTCATAGTCCTTGATATCAATCAGCACTCTTCCCTTCCCTCAAGTCCCTGTGTTCTGCAACACACTACAACATTCCACACAACTCACAATTGTCAAAAGAAATGACTCACAGAATTGTGGAGGCTGGCAAGTCAAAACTCCATAGTTCAGAGATCAATCTGGAGGAACCTTTTCACCTACTTAGACTCAGGAGCTGAGGAACTCAAATGGCCATTTCAGATGACAGGTTACTGATGCCCAAATCTACTGGAGTTGGTGCATCAGGTCAGGTGAGGGCCCAAACTCCCACAAACTGCAAGTCAGACATGAAAAGACAGATACAAGATCCAGGGCAAAACAGAAAGCGTTTCCAAAGCAGTCTTATAAATTGGAAGTCAGACCATGCCCCCCAAGGGAAAATAAGTATGCTGACTTGAGTCACACCCTTTATTTTGTTGTTGTTGTTAGGTGCCATCGTGTCGGTACTGACACATAGCGACCTTATGCACAGCAGATCTATGAAATGGAATGCAAAAACATCTGAGCTGAAATGGACTGGTACTAGCCATTTACTAAAGTGGGGCATTCTTAATATTTAGATCCACTGCAACCTTTACTCCTTGTTAAGTGCCTTAAAGTTGGTCCCAACTCATAGTAACCCTGTATGGGGTCTCCCAGGAGTGGCTGGGGAACTTGAACTGCATACCTTGCTGTTCAAATCAATTTTGCAACTCAGAGCATTAACTCACAGCACCATACCAGGAATGCAACCTAAGCTCCACCTTAATCTTTACTTCTTAGTAACATTTCAAAATGAGTCCATAACCACAGGCATGTTGTTGTTAAGTGCCATCAAGTCATATGGTTCTGAACCATAGTGAAACTGTATAGGGTTTCTGAGGAACGACTGGTAAACTTGAACCGCCAACATTGTGGTTCAAACCAGCTTTGCAGTCCAGCGCATTAACCCATTGCACAATACCTAGAGGTTAGGATTTACAATATACCACAAAATTGAAAATATTGACTAGACGGGCCATAAATAATTAGCTGCCCTTCAGATAGAAACTTTTCCTTTAAAACTGACTAAAGTTATGCTGTCAACAATCTCCTGATTTCCACCTATTATCCCTCCTTTCCTTCCAACGCGCATCTCCCCCTCAATCTTTGCCCTGTTTTCACTCAATCCAGACTCTGTTGGGAGAAGCAATACATGAGGACACACCATTAAAGGCAAATAAGCATGAGTTTTATTTTATCTGCTCCTTAGGAGGCTTGGAAAAAACACTCATACGACTGTGGGATGCCTTCAGTTCCCACTAGAGAGGCAGCTTCACCCACTAGGTCGTGAGGCTGTAGGATGGAAAATGAGTTCATGTTGGCATCAGTCTGGGCCTGACTCCAGAAATGTTTCTGCTTCTCAAGGCCTGCAAAGAAAAATTGCCAAGAGTAGGTGATGAAGGCACAAGACTTGGGCCCCAGGACAGGGGATGCTGCCAGTTTGGGAAACCACCTCACCACAACCTCATCCCTGCCTAAGTCTTTGTCTGGTGCTTCATCCACAAGTGCCCACTGTCCTACACCATCCCCGACTACACTCAGCAGAAGTCACTGTCTCCAGTTCCGTCTCACCTCCCCAACAGGCTCAGCATCCAACACCTAGCACCCAAGTGATTCTTGACATGCTAAGAAGCCAAGCAACTCAACCAGGATTCTGCCATGGACCCCTAAACCCACATTTCGCCCAGAAAAACCTACCTTGAGCTTTAAATTCAAAGTGCCAGTGCCCCACTCGCAGGACCTTTAGCAGAAGCCTCTGCCTTGCCCGAGTGGGACCAACTACCCTGACGTGTGTTAGACCCGACGCAGTGAACCACCACTCCAGCTTAATAAGGGTGCGGCTGATGCTCCTCTAGACTCTGAAGATCTGCATCAGAGGGACCTATTAGAACAAGAGGTAAGAGGAGGGACAGTCATAAACCCCAAGCACCTTCTGGGGTGGGGTTGAGGGGCCGAAGGAGTATGGAGACAGAGTAGGAGTGTCAAGGAAGAGAGATGAATGGTGTTGGCGCAGCCTAGGGAGAAAACAACCTGGGTAAGAATCATTCACCGAAGATGCGCTCCTCCAAGGCCTTGTCCATGTAAAACACCAATGGAGACACAAAGTTTTCAGGCAGGGTCCACCAAAGCTTCTTCTCCCAGCTAACGTTCTTTCCACCAGCTCTGGCTGCCATGTTGTCCTCTGTTCTGCCTGATCCAAAATGGAGCTGAGTTCAAGCCCTGGGCCTAGGGCAATTCTTTCTATATTCAGATAAAGTCAAGAGGAGGTCACACCCTAAACTTAAATAGGGATGGCTTAACAACCCCACCTCTTAGATCTCCAGTGGTTTTATTGTTTTTGTTAAGAATCGTGGAGTGGGTTCCGACTTATAGTGACCCTTCCCAGGGTTTCCGAGGCTGTAAATCTTTAAGGGAGCAGAAACCTCATCTTTCCCAGCAGAACAGCTGATAGTTTCGAACTGCAGACCTTGAGGTTAGCAACAAGATTTGTAACCACTACACTACCAGAGCTGGAAAATCCACTCTAAATTTACTCTGAACATAATACTTTCATGTCAAATTGAATCACTGGATCTGTGGTTTCTCCACTGTTGATATCCAGCAAGCTAGGATTTTCTTGCGTCTAATTTCAAAGGCTTTTGTAAGTGATCTAAGCTAGACATGAAGCAGGGCAGTGCTCGAGACTTGGAAGATACTGGAGCAGAAACACCCTAGAACTCTATCCCAGGATTGGGACTGACACCAACAGCCAGCCAGTGACTACCTGGAGCACATGTGAGTCAAATAAAGTTGGGTTCATTTTGTGGGCTGCAAGCAAGGAACAATAAACAACACATGAACTAGAGCCTCTTTGCAAGATAGAGCAGAGGATTTTCTTAACTATAATCTTAAGGAAGCAGATAACATTCTTCCATGCTACTGCTGCCGGGTGGGTTCGAACCCTCAACCTTAAAGCTATTTGCTATCGAATTGGTTCTGACTCATAGTGACCCTGCATAGGGTTTCCGAGGAACGGTTGGTGTGTTTGAACTGCTGACCTTGTGGTTAGCAGTCTGGTGCTTATCCTACAGCTTTATTCACCTAATGTTGTCTGCCAAACATAAACATCTCTTGCCAAATATTTTCACCAGTCAAGACCACTCTGACTGTGGTGGAACAGCATGTACAAAAGACCACTTTATAACCATGTTTGAAACCAGACAAAAAGATACTCTGCAATCGGGACCACAGTCATTTCCCCACCTCCTAGATTCAAACTTCTAAAATAATCACCCAGCTGCCCTCTGTCTCCAACACCTTTCCCTAGAAAACTGGTGTCTGTTTGGCTGATCACTCCCGTGAACCAACCAAACGATGGAAATTTTGGAACTTGGAACCTTAGATGAAAGGCTAGGGAAATGGGTTGAGTACTTGCTAGGAGGAGAGTCTAAGCAGGGAGGAGTGAGAGAGGAAGACTTGTGAGCAACTTTGGCAAGAAAAGGTGGCCTTGCAGAGCAGATTCTCACAGGTGACACGAAAGGTAAGATATCTTCTTTTTCCCATGCTCATGACCAGAGGTGTCCCCTCATCCACCCACAGCACAGACCCTGCCCTCCAGGACTTCAGAGTCTGTAGTTGGGAACCAAGCCAGTGTAAGGCAGGGACCGTTTGCACCACTTTGGTGCCTGGATTCAGATAAGCTCAGCTCCAGACCTACAGAAACCACAGAGGCACCAGATTACCTGGCCCCCAGCTGTCTATAGTCCTAACAGACACTGAAACCAGCTCCATAGAGGTCCTCCACAAACCACTTTCAGATTGAGCATCCTGAATGTGGCTAACACTGAGGTCAATAAGAACTCCGTCTAGGGCCAGGAACTCCACTATCACAACCCTCCTGCACCCACCTCAGGAGCTCCTTGGCTTGCAGGAGTCCTGGGTCCAATAGCAGCACTGTTTCTTTGTTTTGCAGTTCCGTTTTTTTTTCCTTTTGTTGTTTCGTTGTTTTTGTTTGCTTATTCTTTTTTCTCCTTCTTCTCTGTGCATCCCATTGAATGTTATTCTATTTCCACTTTTGGTTTTACTTATTTTCTTCTGTTTCTCATTACTGCTCTTCTCTTTTTTTCCCAATTTTGATCTTTCTTTACTATTCTCTATTCTTCTCTTATCATCTTCCCTCTCCTTGGTTTTTCTAAGTTATTCTTTTCTCTTCCTTTTATTACTTTCTTATTTTTCTCTTGTATAGCTCTATTTTTCCTGCCCCTTTTGTCTTTATAGCAATTATATTCTTTTTTTTTTTTTTCTAGTTGCTGCCTATTTTTATTTCTTTTTTCTCTTTCTGTTGTTGGTTCCTTGTTTGCTCATTCTGTTTTGTTTTCTTGTGTGTGAATGGGGTTTTATCTTCCCCACCGACAGGAAACAGCAACCATACACATGCAAACAAGCCACAACTTTGTCTTCTGTGTTTCCATGCTCGGGACAAGAGCCAATATCAGCTCCTCTATCACCTGATCAATCACAGACAGCAGCCAACACCAGCTAAACCCATGCTAAACTGAGGTGTATGAATGGTGATCAAGAGCAGTGTACATGCTTCCATTCTCTAACTACACCCACAGGAGAAGGGTCATCAAAAACTAAGAACAAATCGACATAAGATCACCAATTAAATACAAACATGACAACCCAACAATGACCCAGAGACAACAAACCATTTTAACTAACTAACAACAACAACAAATACAGAGAAAATGGCTCAATTGACAAAGATACAGAGCCAGAAATCATTTCTGAGGAAGAAAAGGCAATGGAACTAATTGAAAAAGAATTCTAAGGAATGATATTTAGGTACCTTCAAAAAATTGACAGAAAGATCAAGGAAAGCAAAGTAGAAAAAAACAACCTTAGAATTCAGGAAAACACAAGATCAAACAGAAAAATATAAATGCAAAATTTGAAGCAACACAAAACCTGCAATTAGAAATACAGAAGATTAATTCTAAAATGTCAAAAATAGATAATATATTGAAAAGACATAAGATGTGAAGCATTGGAAGCCTGAAGACGAATCTCTCAATACTCATATGCTAGAAGAACAATCAGAAAAAGCAATGAGAAAACCTGAAAGAAAAAAAAAAAAAAAAAAACCAAAAAAAAAAAAAAAAAAAAAAAAACCTAAGTTATATGAGACACCATCAAGAGTAACAACTTACAGGTAATTGTAATTCCAAAACAGGAAGAGATAATAAAAATACAGAGAACATCATTGAACAGTTGTTAGAAGAAAACTTCTCTAATATCATGAAAGATGAGAAGATACAAGAAGCTGAACAAACCACAAACAGGATAGATCCCAAAAGAAAATCACCAAGACATATCATAATCAAATTTTCCAAAGCCAAAGACAAGGAAAGAATCCTGAGAGCAGCTTGGGAAAAATGAAAAGTTACCGACAAAAGAGAACCAATAAGCCTAAACTCTGATTTCTCCATAGAAACCATATAGAGGCAAGAAGGCAAAATGGGACATACAAAATTCTGGGGGGGGGGACAAGGAATGCCAACCAAGAATCACATACCCAGCAAAACTGTGCCTCAAACACGACAGCAAAATTAAGACATTTCCTGATAAACAGTAATTAAAAGAATGTGTAATGACTAGACCAACTTTACAAAAAAAAAAAAATGTTAAAAGGTGCTCTTTGAACTGAAAACCAACAACAAGCAGACAACAATCTGAGATTACCATAGATGACACCACCCAGAACTCAATCCAGATAAAGAAGTATTTAAAGGAAAAAAAATCTACAAGACTAAAAACAGGGAATAAGAAATTTCAATTTACAATGAAGTTAACTACAAAGAAAGAAGAGTGTGGGATAGCACAGATACAGAACTTCCAAATGGCAAGGAAGTTAAGTCAATTTCAAGATAAGGCAAACTTTTTTAAATTGGAGAAAAAATTAATTTTAGGACAACCTTAAAGATAATTAATATGCCTGCACATCAA
This sequence comes from Chrysochloris asiatica, assembly GCF_000296735.1. Lineage (NCBI taxonomy): Eukaryota > Metazoa > Chordata > Mammalia > Afrosoricida > Chrysochloridae > Chrysochloris > Chrysochloris asiatica. Next base: position 26,974,486 of record NW_006408537.1, read on the forward strand.
ATTTTTTTTAAAGAGGAAAATCAGAAAGATTAAGTGAAATTAACACAACAGAAATGAAAATGAAAAGAAAACCCACAAAAGAAATGAACTCACTGTAGAATATTATGTGTAACAAAGAAAGTAGCAACACCACAAAGAGACCCAGCAACATGACAGCAATCAATTCATAACTAGTAATAATTATACTGAGTGTAAAAAAGATTAAATGCACCAGTCAAGAAACAGAGACAGCAGAATGGATTTTTAAAAAAACAAACAAACAGGATCCTTCAGTATGCACACAATGGAATACTATGAAATGTTAATACCATGAATATTGGAGACATCTTACAACATGGATGAACCTGGAGGACATTACGCTGAGTGAAATTAGTCATCACAAAAGGACAGATAATCTATGAGAGCAATGTTGTAAAAAGTTAAGAAAAGATTTTCTTGATTGAAGAAATTATTAAAGGGCCGGAGGGTGGACACATGTTAACATGGATGACAGGGTAGGCAATATACAACAAGAGAAAGGTTAGGGTTAGCAAAGAAAAGTTGAAGGTAGCAGGAGACACAGGGAGGAATGCAATAATAAAAGTGAATAGAGGTAAATAATGTTAACTCATGGTACAGACGGGATTCCAGTCATTGTAATGAAACAAAATACATGATTTGCTGAACGTAAAACTGATGACCTGTGCCATCACTTTCACATAATACACAATAAGAAAGTTTTTTTTTAAAGAGTTATTATTTGGTACAACCAGAAAATAGTGTGATGTTGACTTGTGAGAGGTTGTAACTATCTTGAGTGTCAATTGAACATGCCAAAGAGAGGGGTAGTTTTTATATCCCATAATACAAACCATAGTAAATGGAAATTCAGAGTCACAGTCATGAATTTGTATGACATGATCATTTAAAATTCTATTTCCATGTTTTTTCTTCCCTCATGTCGACTTTGCGTGTCAGAACTGTATGCATTCTGTGATATCATTGAGCATGGTAGTCCGGTTTTCCACATAGCATTGTTCAATGCTGTGAACCGTTGAAAATACACTTATGTAGTGTGTATGATACTAAGCTGGGAATTAGTAGGACTTATGACTATCAACAAGAAGCTCTGGTAGCCTCCTAAAAGTCAGATCACTAATCTTAAGGTCAGCAGTTCAAAACTACCAGCCGTTCCATAGGAGGAAGATGAGGCTTTCTGCTCCCTTAAAGATTTACAGCCTGGGAAATCCTACGCAAGGTCGCTATGAGTTGGAACCAACTCCACAGCACACCACACCACTAAGATAGTTCAACACTATCAATAATTAAAGGATTCTGGTGTGGCGCTATGGGTTAATACATCAGACTGCAAAGCCGTTTGAACTGCAAGGTGGGCGGTTCAAGCTCACCATATACAAGGGGTCACTATGGGTCGGAACTGACTAGACGGCAAACACCACCACTATCACCACCCTTTTAACAAAAATTTCTCTCCATATTTAAAGCTGGAAAGTCACTGGAATTTAGAAAAGAATTATAACTACTCGACTCTTAGATTTTTGGTATGTACATTATGAATTGAGTACAACTGTTCGTAATATCTGTTAAGAACTTCCAGATAGTTCTGACTCATATCAACCGTGTATGTAGGGTTTCCAAGAAGCAGCTGATGGATTTGAACTGCCAACTTTGTAGTTTGGGTCCAGTGCTGATCCTAAGCGTCACACCAGGAGTCTCTATAGTGACCCTCAAAACAACCAATAAAATACTAATTAAAAAGGAGCTCTGGTAGCGTAGTGGTTACAAATCGGGCTGGGAGCCACAAGGTCAGCAGTTCGAAACTACCAGCTGCTCTGTGGGAGAAAGATGAGGCTTTCTGCTCCCGTAAAGATTTATAGCCTTGGAAACCCTGTACAGGGTCGCTTTGAGTCGAAACCGACTCCACGGCACATAACCACCACCACATGAACAAAGAAAGAAAGAAAATCAATGAGAACGCAACATTAAAGGCCACACGCTTGAGCTTATTTTATTGGCTCCTTGGTGGTAATGTGCCATGGAGTCGGTTCCGACTCATAGCAACCCTGCATAGGATTTCCAAGGCTGTAAATCTTTACGCGAGCAGAAAGCCTCATCTTGCTCTCGCGGAACCGCTAGTAGTTTCGAACTAGCTGACATTTAGATTAGCAGTACAATTCATAAACACTACATTACCAGAGCTCCTTATTGGCTCCTTAGGAGACTGGAAAACACTCAATGGCAGTTGAATGCCTTCAGTTCCCACTAGAGACGCAACTTCACCCACTGTCTAGGTCTAGGTTGTGAGGCTGTGGGGTGGAAAATGAGTTCATATTGGCATCATTCAGGGTCTGAATCCTGACATGCTTCAGCTTCTCAAGGCCTGCAAAGTGAAATTGCCACAAGTTGGTGAAGAAGGCACAAGACTTGGGCCCCAGGACAGGATAGACCGCCAAGGGATGCTGCCAGTTTGGAGAAAACACCTCACCACAACCCTACCCCTCCCCAAGCCCCTGTCTGGTGCTTTAGCCACACCTTGCCTGCTCTTCCTACACCGTCCCGAATACAGACAGCGAAAATGTCTGTCTCCAATGCCCCTCTCCTCCCCAACAGGCTCAACACCCAACACCTAGCACCCAAGTTAATTCTTGAAACGCTAAGACTTCAAACAATTCAACCAGGATTATGTCACCGACCTGTAAACAAAAATTTGACCAGAAAAAAACCTACCTTGAGCTTTAAGTTCAAAATGCCACATCCTCACTCAAAGGACCCTCGTCTAGTGGATCCGAGGCCGCGCTTTAGACCCCACGCAGTGAACCACCGCTCCAGCTGAGTAAGGGTGCCGCTGTGCGCCTCTAGACACCAAAGGTCAGCTTCATAGGTACCTATTAGAACAAAAGGTGGGAGAAGGGACAGTCATAAACTCCGAGCAACTCCTGGGGTGGGGGCGAAGAGCCGATGGGGTATGGAGATTGCTTAGGAGAGAGTCCGGGAAGGTTGGAAACCTGAGAGAGAAGAATGGTGTTGCGGCAGTTTAGGGAGAATACAACATGGTTAAAAACTACTCACCGAAGGTATGCATCTCCAGTGCCTCATCCATGTAAAACACCAAAGGAGACAGAGAGTTTTAAGGCATTGTCCACCAAGGCTTCTCCCAGCCAATGTTCTTTCCACCAGCTCCGGCTGCCATGCTGTCTTCTATTCTGCCTGATCCAGGATGGTTCAAGCCTCAATCCTTTTTATAAAGATTCAGACGAAGTCAAGAGGATGTCACACCCTAAACTTAAAAAGGAATGGCTTAACAACCCCACCTCTTGGATCACTAGTGGTTAGGCTCAAGATAATCCACTCTAAATCTACTCTGAACATAACCCTTTCATGTCAAATTGGATCACTGGATCTGTGGGTACCCCACTGATGATATCCAGCAAGCCAGGATTTTCTTGCACCTGGTTTCAAAGGCTTTCGTAGGTGATCTAAGCTAGGCATGAAGCAGGGCAGTGGTAGAGACTTGGAAGTTACTGGAGCAGGAACACCCCAGAACTCTATCCCAGAATTCTACCAACTTCCTCAATCTGAAACTGATTAATCATGCAATCAAGATGTATTGGTCATTACTGGTGATTGGAATGCAAAGTGGGGAGCAAAGAGGAAGGATCAGTAGTTGGGAAATATGGTCTTGGTAATAGAAATGATGCTAGAGATCACATGATAGAATTCTGCAAAATCATTGATTTGTTCATTTCAAATACCTTCTTTAGACAGCAAAAGAGACGACTATACACATGGACCATGCCAGATGGAATACATAGAAATCTAATTGACTACATCTGCGGAAAGAGATGATAGAAAAGCTCCATATCATCAGTCAAAACAAGGTCGGGGGCAGATTCATCAACTGCTCATTTGCAAATTCAAACTAAAGTTGAAGAAAATGAAAACAAGTCCATGAGAGCCAAAATATCCCACCTGAATTTAGAGATCATCTGAAGAACA
>NW_006408537.1:26979775-26984438 GCF_000296735.1 Chrysochloris asiatica
TGTAAAGAAAACAAAAATCCTCACCACTGGACCAATAAGCATCATTCTTATCAACGGGAAAAAGAATGAAGTTGTCAAGGACTTTATTCTTCTTGAATCAACTATCAACACTCATGGAAGCAGCAGTCAAGAAATCAAACGACATATTGCATTTGGCAAATCTGCTGCATAAGACCATTTTAAAGTGTTGAAGAGCAAAGATGTCAGCTTGAAGACTAGGCTGCGCCTGACCCAAGCCATGGTATTTTTCAAACACCTCATATGTATGCGAAAGCTGGATTGTGAATAAGGAAAACCGTAGAAGAATTGATGCTTTTGAGTTAAGGTGTTGGAGGAGAATACTGAAAGTGCCATGGGCTGCCAAAAGGACCAACAGATCTGTGTTGGAAGCAGTACAGCCAGAGTGCTCCTTGGAGGCTCTCATACTTTGGACATATTGTCCGGAGGGACCAGTTGCTGGAGAAGGATATGCTTGGTAGGGTGGAGGATCAGACAAAAAGAGGAAGACCCTCAGTGAGATGGATTGACAAAGTAGCAGCATCATGGGCTCAAGCATGGCAACGATAGTGAGGTTGGCCCAGGATCGGGCAGTGTTTCGTTCTGCTTGTGCATAAGGTCGCTATGAGTCAGTACCAACTTGGTGGCACCTAACAACAACAACATCCCCAGTTTGGAACAGACAGCACCAGTCAGCCAATGACTACCTGAAGCACATGTGGAGTCAAATAATGTTGGGTTCATTTTGTGGGCTGCAAGCAAAGAACAGTAAACACAGAAACTAGTACTTCTTTGCAAGATAGAGCTCGGTGAAGCTTCTCATGGGATTTGTCTGGTTGGTTCACTGAAGTGATCAGCCAAACAGAGACCAGTTTTCTAGGGAAAATGTTGGAGATAGAGGGCAGCTTGGTGATTATTTTAGTAGTTTAGATCTAGGAGGTGGGGAGATTAATGTGGTCCTGATTGCAGTGTATCTTTGTGTCTGGTTACAAAGAGGTCTTTTGTACATGCTGTTCCACCACAGTCAGAGTGGTCTTGACTGGTGAAAATATTTGGCAAGAGATGTGTTTGTTTCATAGGCAACATTAGGTGAACAAAGGGTTTGTAGTGCACCACTACTAGCTTACGGTTGAGGGTTGGAACCCACTCAGCAGCAGCACTGAGGAAGAAATTCATGGTGCTTGGCTTCCATAAAGATTTTAGCTTAAAAAGTCCTCTAGAGTAATTATCTATCTCACATGGGGCTACCAGCATCTCTAAGGAACATTGGAGTCTATCTGTTAACTTGTACCTGCAAGCTTCTAGGTCTGTTTCTTTTTTTGAAAGGAAAAATTGGATTAGAACAACAGGAAGTACCCCTACGACCACTGGTCACTAGGAAGATATTCCAAGAAGGGGATGAGGAAAACCAAAAAGTTATTGAAACCAGGGGGTATAGTGTAAATGAATTGGTTTGGTTTGCAGATCGGTATTGTCAACTTCCTGAGAAACCATGACTAAAATGTATTTTATTGTTAGAGCAACTAATTTGGGGGCATTGTCTTTAGTTTTCAATGCTACAAAATGGAAGACTATGTCTTTGTTGATGCAAGACACACAACTACTATGGAACAGTCATAAATGGTAATACTAGATACATTTACATGGAATGTTAACCCAAGGAGAAAGTCAGTCTAGTGGACTGGATGAAATTTGCATTAAGATCTGTTTACCTTGAGAAGGGAAACTGCCCCTCTCCCTCTCTAAATACTTACTGGAGCACTTCAGAGGAAGCAGCTAATGCACTGCTTATGGAAGTGATGTTAAAATGGCTTAATGGTGACCCTGATATTCATCCAGTGAGTATGCCCCTTACATAGGTCATAACAGATATGGTAATCAAGGGAGTCCACATGTAACCTTGCTACTGAGAATTAAAGCAACAAACCTAGAAGCCGTGTCAGAATTGTTGGCACAACTTCCCTGTATGAAGAAACATAAGAGAAATAAGTAGGAGAATGGGAAGAGGCAATTTGGCAGAACTTACCTCAGTAGGAGAGAGATTTTCAGACAGCTACTGAGAAATGGGATGATATTGAGGCATTAATAGAGATGATACAAAGGTTTTAATACAACACTACAGTAAGTTGGGTAGACCAAAGGAAACTTCTGCTGATCCCTCAAGATTAAAGAGGCCTAAGCAAGTCCATTCTATTCACTGTAGCTGGGAAGGATATAATGCTGGATATTCCCATCCAGGACCATTTGGACCCAGGGCTTAGCTAACTGATCAACCTCAGGATAGACAAGGCGGTCAGGGTCTTTTTTTCTCGCCGCCAACAGTAGACCCAAACCATAAGCAAGTGTAAATTGTTAAAATTTTATAAACTTGACCTATACTTATGAAAAGGAGCTCTGGCAGTGTAGTGGTTACAAATCGGGCTGCGAACCTTTAGGCCAGCAGTTCGAAACTACCAGCCACTCCACAGGAGAAAGATGAGGCGTTCTGCTCCCGTAAATATTTACAGCCTCGGAAACCCTGTACAGGGTCGCCATGAGTTGGAACCGACTTGACGGCACTTAACAACAACAACAACATACTTATGAATACAATAGCTCAAAATACCAATGAAGAGGGAAGAAGTCTTCACATCAAGGATCAAGTCTATCCCTTGGATATACAAGGTTGATAGGGATGAGCAACTTAGACATTGGCTATCTAAAATGGGGGGAGGGGACATATGGCATGAAGTGGCTGCTTGCAAGCTTTCAAGAGGAAGTTTAGTTTCAGGGGGTGGGGGGGGGTTGGAAAAGACGCCCGGCGGAGGGAGAATCCCCACTGAATAGTTTTCATCTTGTATAGATGGGTCTGGTGCAAAGAGATGGGGAGAGGATTCTTTTGATTCAATTGTAATTGTTATCATAACTAGTTGCAATTGTCACAACTGTAAAGGTAGAAGTTTTGTAACATAAAGAGGGGAGTAGTTAATCATACATTCCAGGAAGAGTGGACCTTAGGACTATCAAGAGAGAAGAGCATGAACAAAACATGGTATCCTAACCAGAGAAGCAGTGACACCAGAGATGAAGACAGAGGTGATGCCATGGAGAGATAGAGCAGCTGAGGACGCTAGACTCAGGGAAAGAGAAGGCTACATGCTGGTGACCAGAAGGCTTACTTACAGAATGTGCCCTTTGGCTTTTAAACAATTATATATTCCTGAGTGTTTTTATGTATACATTAAAAAAAACAACAACAGTGGAAATAGCAAAAACAAATACTGTTAAATTACAATGCATGGAGAAGATTGTAATCATTGCAATGACACAAAATACAATAGGATGAGTGCAAAACCAATATTCTCCCATGTAAACTATCACTCAATTTATAATAAAAGCTTTTATTGTATTTTTAAAAATGGTTTACTGTTCAGAAACAGACTGGAGGAGACTATGGCCCTCGACCATAGTCTAGAAAGGAACTCTATGTCTAGAAAGGAACTCACACTCAGCCCAATTTTCAGCCAAGCAGTTGATAGGTTTTTAGGTGGGGACAACAATACTAGAAAGGTATGCTTACCATGGAATAGCCAATCATTCAAAGGCAAAAGACAACATTTTCCTAATGACAAAGTTGAGAAAGGATGGGAATGTGGGTGGAATACAAATAGGAACCATAGGGAGGAAGCTGAATAACTGTTGTTTCATGGAGGGGATGGCAATCATTGAGAGAACATCTAAGATTTATTGAATGTAAAGTTGAAGATCTTGTCTATAAACCTTTACTCAATTCACGATAAAAATTTTTGTTTTTGTTTTGAAACTTTTTATTGTGAATTGAGTGAAGGTTTACAGAGTAGATCACCAGTTTTACATTCAACAAGTCATGTACTTTGCTTCATTACATGGTAGCAATCCCCTCCATGTACCAACAGTTAACAGCATTTACCTCTATTCACTTTAACTATTGCACTCCTCCCTGTGTCTCCTGCTACCTTCATCTTTCCTCTGCTCACCTCTCTCTTGTTGTATATTGTCTGCCCTGTCACCCATCTGTCTACCCTCTAGCCCATGAATAATTTCCCCACCCACCCCTGTAAACATCATAGATTGTTTCTTTGATCAAGAAAATATTTTTTGAACATTTACAACATTAGTCTCATACAATGTTTGTCCTTTTGTGATTGGCTAATTTCACTCAGCATTATGTCCTCCAGGTTCAACCATGTTGTGAGGTTCACACATGCATCATTATTCTTCAATGTTCTGTAGTATTCCATTATGTGTATCTACCAAAATTAGTTTGTCCTTTTTTTTGTTGATGGAAATTTAGGCTGTCTCCATAGATAAATAGATAGATAGATTAATTGATTGATGATAGATAGATAGATAGATAGATAGATAGATAGATAGATAGATAGATAGATAGATAGATAGATTAGACAGCATATTTATTTTCTCATCCATTCTGCTCTTTATGTCTTTTGACTGATACATTTAATTCATTTATATTCAGTGTATTTACCAATAGGTATGAATTGATTACTGTCATTTTTCTGTGTGTTTTTTTGTGTGTGTCTGTGTTTGTGGTACTGCTAGATTTTTTGTTCCATATAATTTTCTATGCTGAGTTCATTTGGTTTTATTTTTGGTACACTGGCTCTGTGTATTCATTTCATCTTCCTTT
>NW_006408537.1:26985882-26997616 GCF_000296735.1 Chrysochloris asiatica
CAATCAGTTATAGGTAGAAGACGGACTTACAAGCTTTCTATGGTGATATTTCTGGCTATTCCTTTATCTCCCCCTCAAATGTCTATTTTATAACGATATGTCAGGGAAACCAATATTCAAAAAGACAGCCATTCATGTCATCACAGTCAACTGTACTTTGAGGAGACAGCTCTTCCCCAGTCACCTTCCAACCTGAGGGGGCCATTTTCCAGCACTATATCTGATAGTCTTATGGTGGTCTTCATTGTGCTTCAATATTCTGGTGCTATCTGACATTGTTCCATTGATATTCATAAGGTTTTCCATGACTAAATATTAGGAAGAAGTCCAGTTTTGCTTCTTCCTAGTCTGCTTTAGTCTGGAAACTTAGCTGAAACCTGTCCACCATGGGTGACCCTGTTGGTATTTAAAATACCAGTGGCATAGCTTCCAGAATCACAGAAACACACAAGTCTCTATAGTAAACTGACAGAAGAGTGGTGACTCATAAAGCTGAAGTCATGAAATGAAACCACATATTGCATATTCTGCAAAGGACCTCTTCAAGAGCAAAGAGGGCTAAAGTGTGCCTAACCCATGCCATGGTATTTTCAATAGCTTCATATGATTATGAGTTAGGCTGCTTAACCTCTAAGTCAACAGTTCGAAACTACCAGTTATTCGGTGGAAAAAAGATGAGGCTTTCTGCTCCCATAAAGATTTACAGCCTTGGAAATACTATACAGAGTCGCTATGAGTCGGAACTGATTTCACGGCATACAACAACAACAACAACAACATGTTTGTGAAAGTTGGATAGTGAATAATGAAGATCATAGTAGAATTGATGTATTTGAGTTATGGTATTGAAAAATAATATTAAAGGTGCCATGGACTGCCAGAAGAACAAACAAATCTGTGTTGGAAGCAGTACAATCAGAATGTTCCTTAGAGACCAGACTTCATCTCTCATTCTTTGGACATAGTACCAGGAGGGACCAGTCCCTAGAGAAGGACGTCATGCTTGGTAAAGTGGAGGGACAGCACAACAGAGGGAGACCCCTAGTGAGATCAATTGGCACAGCAGCAGCAACAATGGACTCAAGAAAATCAGCAGTTGTGAGGAGGGCACAGGACAGGGCAGTGTTTCATTCTGTTGTGCATAGGGTTGCTATGGGTCTGAACCAACTTGATGGCATTAAACAGCAGCAACTAATTTCAAGAGGCAGTCTTCCCCAGTTGTATTTTCAATGCCTCCCAACCTGAGGGGCTCATTTCCGGCACTATATGCATCAATGTTCCGTTGCTCTTCATAAGGGGTAAACATTCAGAAGTAGTCTGATTCTATTTCCTAATCTGTCTTAGTCTAGAAGCATCACTGAAACCTGTCCACCAGGGGTATCCTGCTGGTATTTAAAATACCGGTGGTGGGGACTTCCAGTTTGGCAGCAGTAGAGCACAGTCAGGTAGGATAGGGTCTGTTGGGGAGGTGCTGAAAACCCAGAGACGCTGCTCTCACAGAACAGCACAAGAGCTCTGGATCTAGCATAAAGGTCAGGGAATCAGTTTCCCACAACCGCCAGTGGAAAAATCACAATATAAAGGAAAATACTGTGATTTAGAAATCAGACAAGACACAGGACTCCCTCTGCAGCCATCCCTCCCAGGTGGAGGTCAGAGCAGCACTACAGCCAGACCCTCACAGGAAACCGGCACTAAGAGCCGCACAGTGACATTTGCAAAAAGAGGTGTGGGGGGATTATACACATTTCTTTCCTCCTCTTCACTGTCACCCTTCTTTTCCAACCCGGACACCTTCATGTAGGTGGGTGCTCACCCCCAAAAATAAATGAGATAGAAAACAGAAAAACTATAGAAAGAATCAACAGGACAAGAAGCTGGTTCTTTGAAAGGATTAACAAAATTGACAGACCATTGGCAAACCTAACAAAAGAAAAGAGAGAGAAGACATAAATAACACACAATAGAAAACACATGGGTGATGTCACAACGGAACCAAACAAAATCAAAAGGATAATAACAGAATACTATGAAGAGCTGTGCTCCAACAAATTTGAAAACTTAGAAGAGATGGATACATTTTTAGAAAAACATGACATACCTAAACTTATACAGAGTGAAGTAGAAAACTTGAACAGACCCATAACAAAAGAAGAAATTGATCAGGTCATCAAAAAACTCCCAACCATAAGAAGTCCAGACCCAGATGGCTTCATAGATGAGTTCTAAAAAACATTCAGAGGAGAGCTGTCACCAATTCTACTCAAATTATTCCAGAATATAGAAGAGGACAAAAACTTCCTAATATTTTTTATGAAGCAAGCATAACCTTCATACCAAAACCAAGGAAGTATATCATTAAGAAAGAAAATTAAAGACCAATATCCCTCATGAACATAAATGCAAATATTCTCAACAGAATCCAGCAGCACAGAATCCAACAGCACATAAAAAAAAAAAAAAAAAAAATGATTACCAAGTGGGTTTCATAAAAGTGATGCAAGGATGGTTCAGCATTAGAAAAACAATCAATGTACTCCACCATATAAATAATAAAAAGGAAAAGAACCACATGATCATATCGATTGATGCAGAAAAGGCATTTGACAAAATCCAACATCCATTCCTGATTAAAAAAAAAAAAAAACACTCAACAAAGTAGGAATTGAAGGGAAATTCCTCAACATAATAAGAGCATATATACAAAACCAACAGCATACATCACTCTCAAGAAAACCCCAAAGACTCAGTAAATAAGCTATTAGACCTCATTGGAAGATTCAGCAGAGTGGCAGGGTATAAGATCAACATACAAATATCAGTTGGATTCCTCTATAGTAACAATGACAGCGCTGAAAAAGACATTAGGAAAGAAATACCATTTACAATAGCCCTCCAAAGGATGAAATATTTAGGAATAAATGTAACCAGAGAAACAAAGGACCTATACAAAGAAAATTACAAAACACTACTACAAGAAACCAAAAGAAACTTAACAGAAGTGAAAGAAGATACCATGTTCCTAGATAGGAAGACTCAACATCGTGAAAATGTCAATACTGCCCAAAACAATTTACACATATAATGCAATCCCAATCCAGATCCCAACAACATTCTTCAAAGAGATGGAAAAGATAATTACAAACTTATTATATGGAAAGGAAATAAACCCAGGATAAGCAAAGCACTGCTTAAGAAGAAGAAGAACAAGGTTGAAGGCCTCTCACTCCCCAATTTGAAAATTTACTACATGGCTACTGTGGTTAAAACAGCCTGGTACTGGTACAATGAAAGATACATTGATCAATAGAACAAAATTGAGAATCCAGAAATTAACCCATCCACATCAATTCTTCTGTGGTCTTTCTTATTCACTGTCCAGCTTTCACACGCATATGAGGTTATTGAAAATACCATGGCTTGAGTCAGGCGCACCTTCGTCCTCAAGATGACATCTTTCCTCTTCAACACTTTAAAAAGGTCTTGTGGAGCAGATTTGCCGAATGCAATACACCATTTGATTCCGGGTCTGCTGCTTCCATGAGTGTTGATAGTTGATCCAAGAAAAATGAAGTCCTTGACAACTTCAATCTTTTCTCCATTGATAAGAATGTTGTTTTATTAGACCACTGGTGAGGACTTTAGTTTTCTTTACATTAAGATGTAATCCATACCAAAGGCTGTGGTCTTTGATCTTCATCAGTAAATGTATTAAGTCCTCTTCACTTTCTGCAAGCAGGGTTGTATCATCTGCATATTTTAACGAGTTGTTAATCAGTCTTCCTCCAATCCTGATGGCACATTTTTCTTCATAGAACCCAGCATCTCGGATTATTTGCTCAGCATATAGGTAGAATAAGTATGGTGAAAGAATACAACCTTGTCACACACCTTTTTTAATTTTAAACCATTCAGTGTTCCCATGTTCTGTTTGAACAATGGCTTCTTGGTTCAAGTACAGATTCCTCATGAGCACAATTAAGTGTTCTGGAATATTCATACTTCGCAATGTTGTCCATAGTTTGTCATGATCCACACAATCAAAAGCCTTTGCGTAGTCAATAAAGCACAGGTAAACATATTTCTGATAGTCTCTGCTTTCCGCCAAGATCCATTGGACATCAGCAATGATATCTCTCGTTCCATGGCAATTTCTGAATCCAACTTGAACCTCTGGAAGTTCTCTGTCAATGTATGATTGTAGCCGTTTCTGTATTACCTTTAGCAAAACTTTACTTGCATGGGATATCAAAGAGATTGTCCAATGATTTCCGCATTCCATTGGGTCACCTCTCTTTGGAATGGGCACAAATATGGATCTCTTCCAGTCAGTCGGCCATATAGTTGTCTTCCAAATTTCTTGGCAGAGATGAGTGAATGCCTCCTGTACCGCCTCACTTTCTTCAAAGATTTAAATTTTTATTCCATCAATTCCCGGTGCCTTGTTCTTTGCCAATTTCCTTCAACGCACCTTGGACTTCCTCCTTCAGAATCATTGGCTCTTGATCATATGGTACCTCTTGAAATGGTTGAACATTAACCATTTTCTTTTGGTTCAGTGACTCTGCATATTCCTTCCATCTTCTCTTGATGCTTTCTGCATCTTTCAATATTTGTCCAGAGAATCTTTCATTAATGAAAGTCGAGGCTTAAATTCTTTCTTCAGTTCCCCCAGCTTGAGAAATGCTGAGCATGTTCTTCCTTTTTGGTTTTCTGATTCCAGATCTCTGCACATTTTATTATAATATTTGACTTTATCTTCTCGAACTGATCTTTAAAATTTCCTGTTCAGTTCTTGGACCTCCTTATTTCTTCCATTTGCTTTCGCTTCTTTATGCTGGAGAGCAAGTTTTAGTGTCTCTTCTGACATCCATTTTGATCTTTTCCTTCTCTCTTGTCTTCTTAAAGACTTTTTGCTTTCTTCATGTATGATGATCTTGATGTCATCCCACAACTCTTCTGGTCTTCAGTCTTTAGTATTTAAGGTGAGGAACCTTTTTACTGCCATTAGCCATTTGGATATTTATAACATCATTCAGATGCCATACAAAATTATCAACTTAAAAATTAGACTGCTATAATTGGCCAAACATATAATTGTTGTTGTTAAGTGCCGTCGAGTCACTTCCGACCCACTGTGACTCTGTATAGAGTTTCTGAGGAGTAGCTGGTGAGCTTGAACCGCCGATCTTGCAGTTCAAACTGTCTTTGCAGTGCAGCACATTAACTCACAGCGCCACACCACGACTAATCCCTAATATAATGGCTAGAAGTCCTGGTGTGGCACTATGGGTTAATATGCTGGCCTGCAAAGTTGGTTTGGACCACAAGGTCAGCGGCTCAAGCTTACCAGCTGCTCTTCAGTAACCCTATACAGGGTCACTCTGGGTCATAACTGCCTCAATGGCACTTAACAACAGCAACAACAATGTGATAGCTGGAACTGCAGTTGCCTTGGCAGGGCCAGACCAAATGAGCTTGCGGGCCTGATAGGGCCCACCAGTGGGACATTCTCCCACCTCTGCTATAAAAGAACCGATACATTTGAATTATGGGTGCTGGAGAAAAATATTAACAGTACCATGAACTGCTAGAAGAACAAACAAATCTGTGTATAGTCAGAACGCTCCTTAGAAGCCAGGATGGCAAGATTTTGCCTCTCATACTTAGGACATGTTATCAGGAGATACCAGTCCCTGAAGAAGGACATCATGCTCGGTGAAATGGAGGGTCACTAAGAGGAAGCCCTTCAATGAGATGGACTGGTACAGTGGCAGCAACAATGGCCTCAAACATAACAATTGTGAAGCTGGTGCAGGTGGGGCAGTGTTTCATTCTGCTGTGCACATGACTCAGAGCTGAATGGATGGCAGTTTTGCCATCATAATAACAACATGGAAATATTAACTTACTCTCCTTTTCATCTGTTCCTACATCTCTTTTTTGTCTTTATTGCACACTAGTGGCTTCATGGAGTCCTGGGTGACGTTGTAGGATCAGCACTGGACTGCTAACCACAAGGCTAGTGATCACTCCTTGGAGACCCTATACGGGGTCACTATGAGTCCGAATTAACTTCATGGCACTTAACAGCAACAGGGGTTCCATATGACGAGCGTTGGACTGCGAATCACAAGGTTAGTGGTTTGAGCCCAGGAGCCACGCCGCAGAAGAAAGATGAGGCTTTCTGCTCCCACAAAGATTTAAAGCCCCAGAAACCCTATATACAGGGTGTCTATGAGTTGGAACCGACTTGACGGTACTCAACAACAACACTTTTGATGCGCTCTGTTGGCATAGTGAGTTACGTTGAGCTGCTAACATTAAGTCAGTTTGAACCTCAATGTTGGCAGTTCAAACTCACCAGCCGCTCTTCAGAAATCCTATAGAGGGTCACTGTG
This sequence comes from Chrysochloris asiatica, assembly GCF_000296735.1. NCBI lineage: Eukaryota > Metazoa > Chordata > Mammalia > Afrosoricida > Chrysochloridae > Chrysochloris > Chrysochloris asiatica. The sequence goes on from NW_006408537.1 coordinate 26,992,284, forward strand.
AGTGGGAACTGACTCAAGGACACTTGACCACAACAAAACCATTAAGGACATTATCCTACAAAGTAGAGAGTCCACAGGAAGGTAGAATTCAGGACTGAGCTGCCCTATGATGCCATCAGGACCCCAGGCTTCTCAGCCCCTTCACGGACTAAGGGTGCGCCGGTGAGACGACGCAGGGGCCGGGTAGGGTCACTAAGTGGGGGGGGAGGGGGGGCTCGACTGGCACAAAGGAAAAAGGGGCCGCGTGCGGGGCTCTGTCCTGCCAGCCTGCCAGCCTCCGCAGCGGCAGGCCGGATTGAAACAGCAGGCAGCAACGCCCTCCGGCCTCCCTTCCCGGTGCTCCAGGTTCCAGGGTGCGAGGCACACCCGGGCGGAAGTCGCGGCGACCCCGCCGGAAGCGCCCTCGTCAGCGCAGGGAGCTGTCTGGACCCTCTGGAGCATGTACTTGCGAGGTTCAGCGAGCGCGGCAGCCCACCTGCCTGCGGTTCCCCTCTAAACCGAGGCAGCAGCCCCGGTGCCCGGGGATCCGGATCCGGGGGTCGCGTCCAAGACGCAGGCATTGAGAGGGGTCCGCGGTGATGATCTGGGTCTGGACGCACCCGCCAGCTGCATGGACCAAAGCTGTGCGGTGAGTGGCCTTCCGGCCTCCTCTCACATTCCGGTCGAGGGTGCAGGATAGTTACCACTGGACACTTGCATTCACCCTAGGAAGACCCTCGAAGATTGGGCCCTTCAAGGAGTCCTAGGCTCCCACGAATGACGCTTGGGGGGACGGGGTACCTAGTCCATTACGGGGGCTGGAGTGTGAACCTCATTCAGGGAGGCACTTAATGCTACAAATTTCAAGTCACCTCGGTGTATGTACACTTCATTGGCCACATGTGGCGCTCCTGCTGGAGGATAATAAATGCATGCCTCCGATCACGGACCATTCCTTCCTCTGTTGTTAAGTGCCATCGAGTCAGTTCCGACTCTAGCACCCCTGTATAGGGTTTCCAAGGAGTGGCTGGTGGGTTTGAACCACCAACCTTGCAGTTAGCAGTCCAGTGCTTATCATACAGCACCACACCAGGATTCCTTCCTTTAAGTTCCATATTTATGCTTGTTGACTTATTGTCTCAAGCGTGAATTTTAAGAATCGTTGAATTTTTTAAAGTTGGGGGGAGTCGGGAGTTAGCCCACCCCTGCTTGGCAATATTGAGAGGTAGGTGCTTTGTTCAACTCTGCGTGAGCAATGAGTTAAGAATATTGACAAAAGGTCCACACTGTCCCCCAGTGTCATGGGGCATGCAGCCTCCTCTAGGTGTGTGCCTTTTTCAATGAGATCATTATTGTAGTAGGTAGGGAGGACTCAGGAGTGAGGAAACACACAGGTACCTATGAAAGTTCCAGGTTTAGGACTTGACTAGTATTATTTTAAACCTAGGACTTCTGACCTATTAGCCAATTCAGAGAAAAGCCCAAGTCTTTTTTTTTTTTTTTTCCTTAAATGTTTTATTGTGAATTATGTGATAGTTTACATGGGAGAACATTAGCTTTACATTCATTCTATCGTATATGGTTTCATTGCCATGGTTACAATCCCCACCCTGCAATCCTTCCCTTGTACCCCCCAGGTCTTCAGCACACAGTCGTTCTCCCTCTCTGAATCTAAAGTCTCCAGTGGCTCCATCACTCCACGTCATCATCTCTGCCTCCATTTCAGGCATCGCTGCTTCTCTGGGTAGGGTCCCGTTCTCTGTTCTTCTCCCTTGATGGTCCTAGGGACCTCCGCTCCTAGACTGAAAAGTTAATCACTCCACTCCTTACTATAAAATGTCTACCTTTACATTTCCAACCCTCACAATCAGTTCTGATAACAATTATTCACTATTGTATCACAAGAAACCCACCTGCATTTCATTGCATCAGCCCCGCCTAGACAGATTGAACACCACTCACTGGAGATTCTACCTTCCTCCAGGCCCTATGGATCTAGGTTCCCTCTTGAAAGCTTGTAAGCCAGTCACTTCTTGCCTTTGTAGCCACCCGCCCCCCATTTTGGGTAGCCAATGTCCAAGTTGCCCATCCCTGTCTACTCTGTGTGTGGAGGGGGTGGGAATGATTCTTGCTGTAAGGACTTGTTCCCTCTTTTGAGCTACTGCTTCCATAGGTCAAATTCATCAAATTGTATGAGAATACTTTTTTTTTCCCCCTCTTATTTTTACTTCTGGTTGAGCTCTGATCAGCCAGTCACTGAAGCCAGGATAAGTGGGTATTATCTGCAAGTGTGGGTGTTCTTATGCATATGCCCTCTCTTCTTATCAGCTGGACGCTTCACTCTCCACTCTAGTCCTCTGTGGCTATGTCACTGACTCTGGGCCCAAGAGTCCCCAGCTCTTGCCACACTGCTGGCCAACCAGGTCTTCACCCGGGTTCACAGAAGTCTATTGAACATTGTAGGGCTTAGCTCACCACTTCATTGCTGTTTTTCCCTCACTTTCCCTTATCGGTGTCGAGCGTGATCACCAATCAGAGTGTGTATTCCCATTGAGTCTTAGTCTTGGAAGGGGGTTTGCACTGAGGGGACCCAACCACTTGCCTTGATGTTTCCTGGGCAAGCAAGTTGCTTGTTCTTGTAGTAACAGTCGGTCTACCTATGTTCTTTTATGTTTTTCCTGTAGGTCTTTCTTTCAAGAAGTATCTTCTGTTCTTCTAGCCACTCCAGGCTGGTCTGCTTGTCTTTTCAAGTGGGAATTTCCCATCTCTGGATGTGGTTCAGGCTTCCACCTATAGTCTTATGTATTGCAGAGGCTCCACAGGAAGCCTCATTCACTGGGCACGTTGTAGCCCCATTTTAGGTATTCCAATCAGTTATAGGCAGAAGACGGACTTACAAGCTTTCTATGGTGATGGAAAAGCCCAAGTCTTAAGTCAGAACAGATGGAGGCTGATTGGGCTGTTGGGCTAAAGCTGCACTCTCACCCTGGATGAAAAGGCTCTGCAGGAACCCAGGACCGATGAGCTGACTGAGACCTAAAGGTGTGAATATTCTGTGGAAAGGTGTGTACAGTACCAGTACTCAACCAGAGACCTGATGGGCTCCAGGCTGAAGTAGGTAGAGCTGTTCTGGGGACACTGCCTGGGAACCCAGGTCAAAGACATGTGGGAAGGGATTAGATATGAGTTATCCTAGACCTGGTTTATATACTGTGATGCCTTGCATATTTCTGTGCCACCAGTATTTCACATAGTAGCAGGGTTCCCCATGGTAGACAGTTTCAGTGGAACTTTCAAACTAAGATTAACTAGAAAGAAAGACCTGGTGATCTTCCAAACATTAGCCAATGAAAACTGTGTGGATCACAGCAGATCACTGGTACAGTGCTGGAAGACGAGCCCCCTAGGTTGGAAGGCACTCATAATCCACATGGACCGCAACAGTGGACTCCAGCGCACCCATGATGGTGAAGATGAAGCAGAACATGGCAGCATCTTCTTCTGTTGTACATGGAGTTACCATGAGTTGAAACAATCTCACAGGCATCTAAAAACATTCCTACACCTAAGATGGGAAGCAGATGAGCCAGACCAGGGCTGAGGGATGAGCTACTTCGGCTAACATTGGCCAGTGGATGGACTGGTCTCTAAAGAGTCTAGAAGTTGTTTTCTAACCTCGACAGTGAGTAGTATCGAGTCTCTGAGGAAGTAGGATTTTGGAATGAGCTTAAAACTTCAACCTTATCCTGTTTGACAATATGAGGGGGGTTAAAAAAGTTCCTGGAAAAGTTCTTTTAATTCCATTTTTCCACGAACTTTTTGAAGCCCTTTCATATGTATCAATTGAGACCATCTCACTTATGAAATAAATGATCCTAACAGTGGAAAATAGTTTAATTGGTAAAGACATGCATCTCTGTTTTATTTAAGCAATGAGATGAACATTCTTAACTAAAATCCATTGCATTGTATTTTACCATTATTAATAACCATTAAATAATAAATATAAATATCTATATTCTTTATTTATAGGCTTTTAAAATTTGGGGAAAATGGAATGCATAGCTAAATGAAATTTTTGCATGAACTTTTTGAAAACCCCTTGTATATACATATATACCAGGAAAGTGTATTAACACATACTGGTAAGAAATATGTGACTAGATTATTCTGGTATTCGAACTAAGTGATGTTCTGTTTTGTGATAGAAAGATTACTACCTTTTTTTTTTTTTTTTTGCATAGAGTACAGGTTACAGTTATTATGTATTATGGGAAATATAGTATAATGTCAGGGAGATGTATGAACCACTTAAGGAAGAGTCAGATATGTGACCGAGGAGATTTTAAAATGAGATATAATTAGAGTACATTACCAGACAAGTCTGATTTACTTATATAACAAAATAGTACAAACACCCTAATGACATAAAATAATGTGACTATTTAAACACAATGAATTATGCCACAAAAACCCTATAGTACAGTTTAAGTTTTTAAAGTGTGGCACTGTGGAATAAAGCACTGGACCACAAGGTCGGTTTGAACCTCACCATCAAACTCACCATCCCCTCCTTAGAAATCCTATACAGGGTCACTATTAGTCAGAACTGATTTGACAGCACTTATAACAACAACAAAGTGTATATATGTTCATTTAGTAGCAGGTAAGAAATATAAGCTGGTGGTTCAAGAACCATAGTGACCATGGTGTGTTCAGATACTCACAGCAGAGAGGCCTCACTGGGAAGCCCCATGTATAATTCCAGAAACTTGGGGCAGAAACTATGGCAATGTATATAATGGTCTCCTTTCCTCAACTTTTGTTCATTCCCAGGAATCCATCTCCAAGATGGGATTCATGGGGCAGGACCCCAAGACAGAAGGGTAGGACAGGAATGAGAAGAGGAAGCCCAATACCATACCAAGGCAGGGGACGATTGAAAATTGTCCTGGTGTTGTTAAATGCCATCAAGTTGGTTCCAACTCATAGAGGTTCCTTATAGGGTTTCTGAGGCTTTAAATCTTTGCAGGATTAGAAAGCCATATCTTTCTCCCACGTAGTGGCAGTAGCTCAAACTGTGGGCCTTGTGGTTTGAAGTCCAGTTTTTACTGTATGGAGTCAACATGCTCCCAAAAAATGGTCCTAGGAGAAGCTAAAGTGTAGTGCTGAAGTGCAGAGTCAGGCAGCCTGAGGAAGAAAGAGGACTGGAGTTTAGGGAACTTGAACACTTAGAATAGAACTGAACCTCCTTTCTCTCCAGTTTTAAGAGAAGGAAAAGATCAAAATGGATGGTAGAAGAGACACTGAAACTTGCTCTCTAGCATAGAGATGCTAAACCAAGTGGAAGAAAT
>NW_006408537.1:26999176-27009939 GCF_000296735.1 Chrysochloris asiatica
GATGGCCAAACTTCGTCTCTCATACTTTGGACATATTGTCAGGAGGGACCAGTCGCTGGAGAAGGATATCATGTTTGGTAAGGTGGAGGGTCAGAGATGAAGAGGAAGACCCCCAGCAAGATTTATTGGCAAAGTGGCAGCATCTGGGCTCAACTATGGCAATAATAGTGAGATTGGTCCAGGACCGGGCACTGTTTTGTTCTGTTGTGCATAGGGTCGCTATGAGTCTGTGCCAGCTCAGTGTCACCTAATAACAACAACACAGGATCTTACATGCAGCACCCTGTGGAGTCTGTCCCATTTAAGATGTTTACAGAAGGATCAGTTCATTATAATGAGACTGCTGCTGTTACATGCCATCAACTCAATCCCAACTCATGGCAACCCCAGTGTTTCTAAGGCTTTAAATCTTTATAGGAGGAGAAAGCCTTATCTTTCTCTCACAGAGTGGCTGGTGGATTTGAATTGTTGACCTTGTGGATAGCATCCCAACATATAACCCACTAAGCTACAAGGCCTCCTTGATAACGTTAGGGTTGTTTTTAATAATGCTGTTGAGTTGGTTCTAATTCATAGCCATCCTGTAAAGGGTTTTCAAGGAGCAGCTGGTTGGTTTGAACTGTCAACCTTGGTGTTTGCAGTCCAGTGCTGATCTACAGCATCATAGCAGGACTCCAAATGGGATTATTACCACAGATCTAGAGACACTAGGGAAATGTCAGTTAATAAATGATGGTAGTGTTTTTCAAACTGCAGACTGATCTATTACAGGGTAGTGAAATCAGTTCAGTGGGTAGAGTAGGATAAATTGTATTCATTCTTTCAGATACATATTTATGTTATGTGTGTGTATATAGACTCCTGGTATGGCACTGGACTGCAAACCACAAGGTTGACAGTTCAAACCCACCAGATGCTTTTCAGAAACCCTATACAGGGTTGCTATGAGTCAGAACCAACTCAACAGCACTAAAAAACAACAACAATAGCTTTTTATTATTACAAGGTATGAATGTCCTATAAATATTCAGTTTAAGTTGGACTATTTACATACACACACACACACACACACATATATGAGTCGCTTCCCACTCATAGGTAACTCTGTATAGGGTTTCCGAGGAGCAGCTGGTGACCTTGAGCTGCCAACCTTGAAGTTCAAGTAAACCTTGTGTCCAGCACATTAACCCACAGTGACACACCAGGACTCCAATTAGGGAGATGGAATTAAATCTATATATACGGGATGCCCTAGGGACTTGAACTGAAAAAGATAATAAGTAATGTAACAGTCTTTATAGTAGATACATTTGAAAAGAGAAAAGGTAGTTTACAAAATATGCTTTTATATGTTGTTGTTAAGTGCCATCAAGTCGATTCTGACTCATAGCGACCCTGTAGAGGGTTTCCAAGGAGCAGCTGGTGAGCTTGAACCACTGACCTTGCAATTCAAATGACTTTGCAGTTTGACAAATTAGCCCATAGTACCACACCAGGATTCCATGCTTTTATATATGCAGTGTTAAATGTTGGCTTCCCAAAAACCTACTAGAAAAACTTTTGATCATATAAAACTAAATGTATTAGAATTTTTAAACCACCTTGACAGACTCTTATTACAGTCTTAGAAGACGGAAGCTAGGGAAGGCTGTTTATAGGGTTTTAGGGCCCAGGCTGGGTGATTTGAAGTCAGGAACCAGCTCAGATTGGGCAATCTGTAACGTAAGAGTTGCAGCTTGGTCAGCACAGCAAGCTAAAACCATTGAAACCAGTCTTAACCTGGCAAACTGTTAGTCTTGATAAATTAGCCATTTTAGTTGATTCATAGCCTTATCTTTCAAGAGCAGGTATTTCCTGAAGCAAGTAGTTAATTTATTATATCAGGACCAGTATTATGTAGCATAGAAATAGGAATGTATGTTTGGTCCCAGAATTGTTTACCCATGAACAGGAAAGTACATCAGTTTCAGTTCTCAGATCGTCTTTAGTCATCGTTGAGCCTAAGCCTGAAGATAGACCATTATCGTCTAGGGGACATGCTCAGTCCACATCTATACCACTGCTTTATTTTTTATGCTCATGTAACATTTTTGATAAAAGAAAACCTCTAGAAGCATCAGGTTTTTCTGTTCTTTTTTGCGTGATTACTTAAGAGTGGGCTATCTGAGCCCACCAGCCATTCTATGAGAGAAAGATGAGGCTTTCTGTTCTTACATAGATTTACAGCCTTGGAAACCCTATAGTGGATCACTATGAATTGGAACATTCTTTTGGTGTGGTGCTGTAGGATCAGCACTAGACTGTGAACCATAAGGTAAGCAGTTCAAATCCCCACTAACTGTTCTTTGGAAACCCTATACAGGGTCACTATGAGTCGGTACCGACTCAGCAGCACTTAATAACATCATCCTGGTGTGGTGCTGAAGGATAAGCACCAGACTGCCAACCAGAAGGTTAGCAGTTTAAACCTACCAGCTGCTTCTTGGAAACCCTATACAGGGTCACTGAATCATTACTGATTCCATGGCACTTGACAACAACATAACGGTTGGAAAGAAGCCTTGTAGTGTAGTGGGTTACATGTTGGGCTGTTAACCACAAAGTCAGCAGTTTGAATCCACCAGTGACTCGTGGGAGAAAGATGAGACTTTCTGCTCCCTCAAAGATTTAAAGCCTCAGAAACCATATATAGGGTGGCTATGAGTCAGAACCAATCCCATGGCAAGCAGCAGCAGTATAAATACTGGAAGGAACCCTGGTGGTGTAATGTTTCAGTGCTCATCTGCTAACTTAAAGGTTGATAGTTCTAACCCACTTGTCACTCTACTGTGGGAGAAAGATATGGCAAGCTGCTTCTTCAAAGACTGGAAACTCTGTGGGACTAGGAAGTTCTACTCTGTCCTCTAGGGTCACTTATGTCACAATCAACAACAATGGACTTAGGTTGGGCCAGAATGACATATCAAGCTCAGATGAGAGTAAAAGGCCTGGTTAGCACAAAAGCTTCAGACCAGAGACACTTTTAATGTTCTGATCACCTTCTGAAATGAGCTAATTAACCTTTCCTAGCTGAGATCCTTTTGTTTGTTAAATAGTAACTCCTTGAGCCCACAAAGGTTATAGGAGTCACACAGGAAATAAAATCCCTGGCTCTAGTTCCCCTGAAGACAACTATTTAATCAGAATCAGCTGGATGGCAGAGGGTTTGGTTGTTGTTGTTGTCCTTACTATGCAGGAACTCAAACTGAAAGCTTCTGGATGGACTCTAGTTCCCAAACCTAATTCTCACTTTCCAGGGACCCACCCAGTCTTCTAAGACCTGGAGGGGGTTGGGGAGAGAACAGCACCTCCTATCCTGTGTGACTAGAGTTCTGTGGCTTTCAGTTTTACAAAAGACTCCTCTGGCTCTCTAGTTACGCTGCAAACCTTAAGGTCAGCAGTTTGAAACTACCAGCTGTTCCACAGGAGAAAGATGAGGTTTTCTGCTCCCATAAAGATTTACAGCCTCGGAAACCCTGTGCAGGATGACTATGGGTTGGAATGGACTCGACAGCACTTAACAACAACAACAAGGGACTCATGGAAAGGAACACTTGGGGTTGATCCAGAATGGAAACCCCAGCTCTGCCCAGCTGGGCTCCTTTGGGGAATACCTGAAGGATTGCCGATACCTCCTGGGATAGATGTCGATTCCAAGTTTAAAGGAGAGGCAACTTTTAAAAGGGATGAGAGGTCCTTTGGCCCATTTGTACCTATTTGGTAGTTGTGTCTCTGACAAAACAGAGGGGTACAGACTTCATGCCTCCATATAGCCTCTACCTCAGCGAAGTGCTGGAATGCTCATAATTGAAGACACATGAATGCCCTCCACTTAGTCCGTGGATGCACTGTATGAGTTTTTCATCTCTATTTGAGGAGCAGGAATGGTGGGTTGGGGCCCTTGCTCAGCTCCTGGAACTTTGCTCATGTTAGAATTCTGCTTCTATGTAGAAAGTGGTCAGCTTGGTGAAAACAGTTAAGGGATCCAGGCAAATAAGTCCAAAAACAACATTTTTTAAAAGTTCAAATACTAAAAAAGTTAAAGTTGGCTTTGGTTTCACTGACCATTGGTGTCACCTTAGTCAGAGCAGTCCTCATATATCAGAAAATCCGTGCAGAATGAAGTGGAAAGATCACACAGATAATGCTATCAGAGCTTAACTGAGGATGGAATCAGAGGAATCAAGATGTCCCTGAAGATATTAGATCAAGTAGGAGGTACTGAAGACTGGGAACACAAAAGCTTGTTTCTTCTATGCTGGGGACTGAATGATAACTGAAGATTGATGATGAAGGAAAGAAAAGTTGAGTGGAGCAAACCCCTTGCAAAAAGAGGAGCTGAGATAGAAAGGTAAAGGGATTGGCATTTGATTTTCATGTATAGAGTGAAGAACACTTATCTCTATCTAAGGAGACGGGAAAGGAATCGTGGAATTTTTTTTATTTGGCTGTACAGAAATCAGGACATTCCAATCTGATGACATTTTCATGACAGTGATAAAGGTAATTATCAACTGTTGTGAAGAGACTCGAGAAAGTAAGAAACAGTGAATAACAGTGAGTGAGAGCACAGATAACTTAGTAAGGTAGCTATGTTACCTAAATCCCCATTTGAAGACTTGAACTTGCCCTAAACAGTTCCACTTTCTCTAGAAAGGCTGGGTTAGGTGAATAAAGTTCTATAGATGCAAATCCAAAGAATGACTTTTTTTGTTTGTGTGTTTACATTTTGTTTTAGACACTTACAAACAGAAAAGTATCTCTACTTTTAATATAATAAAGTAATGTAATAAACTTTCACATACTTGTTACTCAGCTTTCACAATGATTGTTGTTGTTGCTAGGTGTCATCAAGTCAGTACCTACTCTTTTTTTTTTTCTACCATCCTCCATGTCCTGTGGATCTAGGTTCCCTCTTGGAAGCTTTGAAGCCAGTCACTTCTTACCTTTGTATCCCTTCTCCCATTTTTAGTTAGTCAATGTTCAAGATGCCCATCCCTATCTACTCTTTGTGTGGAGGGGTTGGGAATAATTCTTAAAGCAGGAATTTGTTTCCTCTTTTGAGCTACTGCATTTATAGGTGGATGTCCAGTTTATCAAATTATATCAGATGACGCTTTTTTTTGCCTCTTCTTTCTTCTTCGGGTTGAGCTCTGTTCGTCCTATCATTGGAGCCATGGCAAGTGGGTGTCATCTGCAGGTGTGGGTGTTCCTGCATCTGTCTGCCCTCTTCTTATCAATTGGTCGCTTTGGTCTCCACTCTAGTCCTCTGTGGATGTGTCACTAACTCTGAGCCCATGAGTCCCCAGGTCTTGCCTCACTGCTGGTCGACCAGGTCTCCACCCGGGCTCACCATAAAGCAAGCTGTCTGCCCAGGAGACATAAAGGCAAGTGGTCGGGTCTTCTCAATGCAAATCCTCCTCCAAGACTAAGACACAATGGGAAAATGCGTTCTGATTGGCGACCACGCACCTCACCCATAAAGAGAAGTGACCGAAGAACATCAAAGAAGCAGCGAACTAAGCCCTGCATCGTTCAGTACCTACTCTTAAAGACCCTATGCACAACAGAATGAAGCACTGCCTGGTCCTGCCCCAGCCAGCCTCAAAGTCGTGGCTCATGTAAGCCAGTTGCTACTGCCACTGTGCCACCCCATCTCGTTGGGGGCCTTTCTCTTTTTCTCTGATGCTTCACTTTACCAAACATGGTATCCTTCTCCAGGGACTGGTCCCTCCTAATAACATGCCTGAAGTATGAGAGATAAGTCTGGCCATCATGGCTTCCATGGAGCAGTCTGGATGTATTTCTTCCAACACAGGTCTGTTTGTTCTTTTGGCAGCCCTTGGTAATTTTAATATTCTCCTGCAACACCATAACTCAAATGTATCAATTCTTCTATGGTCTTCCTTACTCACTGTCCAACTTATACATGCATATGAGGTTATTGAAAATACCATGGCTTGGTGAGGCAAGCGAGGGAAGGTTGAATCCCCACTGAATAGTTTTCATCTTGTCTAAATGGGTCTAGTAAAAGGAGATGGGATAGGATTTTTTTATTCATTAATGAGTAATTGTTATAACTAATTGCGATTGTCACAATTTTAAAGGTAGACGTTTTATAACAAAAATGGGAGAGTAGTTCATCTTACAGCCCAGAAACAGAGGACCCTAGGACCATGAAGGGAGAAGAGCACAAGCAGAAGTGGGACCCTATCCAGAGAAGCAGCAACACCAGAAATGGAGGCAGAGTCATGGAGAGAGGGAGCAGCTGAGGACTCTAGACTCATGGATAGAGAAAGGCTGTGCCTCTGGTGGACAAGAGGCTGGTTTGCAAACTGCCCTTTGGTTTCAATGATTATATATTCCTGTGTGTTTTATGTACATTAAAAAGAGGGGGGGGGGGAAATAGAGGCAAATACTGCTAACAGTTCATGGAGAGGATTGTAATCATTGCAATGAAATAAAATATGATTGGGTGAGTGCAAAACCGACGTTCTCCCTTGTAAACTGTCATTCAATTCACAATAACAGCTTTCCACCATGGCTCGGGTCAGGCACATGGCTAGGCTTAGTTCATCTCTGTTCCTTTCTCTTAGGTTTCCCTGCAAACTCCATAAAGCTGTAAGTAAGGAAAGGTTAGCCCCGTTTTGCCTGGCTCCTCTATTTCTTCTTTGGTCTGAATCCTACTTGATTGAATTCCTACTCTACCACTCTTTCCCATACTTCACATTTCCCTTCCCCTCAGCATTCACACTCTGGAGCCTTACTCTAGGAACCTTTAACTGTAGACTCAGTGCCTGTACTGATTCTATGCAGAATCCTTTGGTAACTGGGACTTAGATTTTCCAGGTAGAAAGGCTTCCATCACTTTCTTGAGTGCTCAGCTCTGCACTCAGGAGTCTCTCAGCCCTTTTTCTCTCATATGATTCATCATTTCTGCCAGCCCATAGGTTGGCTGGTGGATTATGCTATCATCCTGAAAAGATCAAACTTAGAAATAAAAACGATGGCTTTGAAAAGTCAGAATATTTATTTAAACATTCTATTCTTTCATGTAAATTTTCATTCTTGAAGGAAAATTGCTGAGTTAGGTTTTTTAATTATTGTTTTATCAGCAGAGGTACCTCCTAATGCATTGTGCAGTAAGTACATAGGGAAATGCAATTACAGTGCATAAGAGAAAAATGCAAACTGGAGACTTTATTTCAAAAACAGTTTTAAAATGGTGATGCTTTATTTTTTCTCCCTTGTGATTCTTCAACCACTTATCTTTTTGTTTTCAAGACAGAGCAGATATACCAGAACCCAACCAACCAAACTGAAAGCTTGATGGAGGAGAGAGACTCTCTTCCTGTTTCCTTTGTTACATAAAAGTCATTTTGAAGGTAAGAATGACAGGATGGGTGTGTGTGGGTGGATTCTGAATAAGACAGAATCCACTAGAAGTACCTGGGAGGGAAAGGGCCCTATTCAATCAGAACCATGATTTTTAAGTTGTCCTTTGCTCAGGTATTGTTAGCCTGATGAAGGATAAAGGATCTTCTAAATTCTATGTTTGGACTCTATGGTCACTATATATTATTTAAATGAAATCTTTGTTGGCAAATGCCACTCCATGAGAAAACTAGACTCTAGAATTCAAATGTGAAGTGGTTGTTTTTGCTTAACATATACTCATATATCCACTGAGAAGGCCCTTTCCTTCCCACACCCACATACACAAACTTTCTTTCTTTAGCTAAAATGTGTAATTTTTTTTTCAATTAAAATAAGCTTAATTACTTAGAATATCTTTCTTCAACAATGAGTATTAAAATAGTTACTTTAACTAGTTGTTGTTGTTGAGTTCTGTAGAGTTGATTCCGACCCATAGCAACCCTGTATAGGGTTTCCAAGGAAAAGCTGGTGAGTTTGAACCACTGACCTTGCAGTTCAAACAGCTTTGCAGTCTGCCACATTATTCCACAGCACCACACCAGGACTCCAGGGTCATAAAAGAAATCATTAAGGAAACTAGAATTAGTTCAGCCATAAAAGAGACTTCAAGTAGGAGTATGAGAAGATACACGATATAGTTAACAGAAGGATTATCATTATTTATTTAAGAAGTCCCTTAGAGATTCTGGAGGTAGATTCTGGTTCAAAATGAGAAGAGCTTTCTTAGCATTGGAAATGTTTAACAGTGCATAGAGTATGTTGCCACTGTATAAAGTAAAGTATAGAGTGGCATCTTATGACAGGTATTAGATTCTAAAGTTAACAATTAAGGTGGTTGCTTTCTTAGTTTGTTGTTGTTGTCAAGTACATGGAGTCGGTTCCGACTCATAATGACCCTATACAAGGTTTCCGAGGCTGTAAATCTTTATGGGAGCATAAATCCTCATCTTTATCCCTCAGAACAGCTGGTAGTTTCGAACTGCCAAACTTGAGGTTAGCAGCCTGATTCATAACCAGTATGCTACCAGAGCTCCTTTTCTTAGTTTGGAGTCGGAAGTAAATTGGAACACTGAGTCATTACAGTGAAACCTGTGTCGGTCAGAACTTGCTGAGACTATCTTTTTTTTCCACGTTTTATACGTTTCCACATTTGACAGAGTGCACCTTACCACTTTTCAAATCATTTTCTATTAATGGAAAATATTTGACTTTTCCTTCTCAGATAGGTTTCTGCCTTACATAGGCTCCAGCTTTTCACAGCTCTACTGTATAATCTGGTAAGGAGCTTTGGTAGCATAGTGGTTACGAATCAGGCTGTGAACCACAAGGTCAGCAATTCAAAACTACCAACTGTTCTGTGGGAAAAAGATGATGCTTTCTGCTCCCGTAAAGATTTATAGCCTCAGAAACCCTGTACAGGGTCGCTATGAGTCGGAATTGACTACATGGCACATAACAACAACTGTATAATCACACACTTCATGATGAGATGTTCATACACTGAATGGCCCTCAGAAACCGAGATTGACCAAAGGAAGAACAAAGTATCCACTTTCCCTTTCACGCTTGCTCATTGAGTGGACTGACAAGAAGAATCACATAATTTAAATTATTATTTCTTGAATTATCTTTCTTCTTTCCCTTCCCTCCTTTACTTGCCTGCCCTATAGTTTAAATTCTGGTAAGATTAGTTTAAATATACGTATGTAGAATCTTTCTGAAAGGACAAACAATAAATGAGTATTGCCTTTAGGAAGGGAAATGGGAAGAATATTCACCATTCACTGCATACCTTTATTAACTCTTTAACATGCCATTGCATTTTTAAAAAAAAGTATTGATCATCTTTTTTAATAGTTCCAGTGAAAAACAGCATACTTGGGGAGAACAAACAAGATGGCAGATGTGGTAGAAGTGCAGTGAGGAGCTCTGTCAGCAACAACACAGAATACCGGACCAGGCAGGCTCAGGGGATGGTGCCAGAACTCTGAACCACATATAAAGGAATATTAAGAAGGTTGGAAGTCTTACAACTAAGGGAATTTGTAGCAGAAGCAAGAAATCCATTGCTTTCTAATTCAAGGTGCTCAGCTGCTCCTGGAGCTGCTATCTTGGGTGAGACCAAGTAGGGGAAGGATCCAAGAAGCCAAGGACACCTGACAGAACCATGGAGATATAGGTGTGGACACTCTTTTTTTTGTTTTTTAATTTGTTCATTGGTCTCTCGCTGTCTGTGCTTCTCCATTCTGGTGACTAGAGGGGGTGCCTGAGTGAGTAGACACTCCAGTCCCACCCCCAGAGGGTTCTACTACACATGTGCACAGATCTCAAAATTTAAAGTGACAGTTTCCACTTAAAACCAAACGGTAGTGTAAAAACAGCCACAGCCGGCCCTGAACTGTTTATCACTAGGATCCCCTGAATGGGGATTGTGGATCAGGATAGGCAGACTAAAAAAAGGAAATAGGCTAAAAAGTAAATCTTGTGTTATATCACAACCAACAGTGGCATCTTGAAATTTCTCAGGAAGAAGAGTGAAAAGGGAAGCCTATCTCCTGATCACATCTAACTGGAGGCAATCAGAAAGCATAAAAAATACCAAAATACACACCCATCTAAGTATTAAGGCTACACATAACTCCTGAATATGTCCAAAAAACAGAAACAGATGACCATATCTGCACATGTTCAGAAACAAGGTAAATGAGCTGGAAGTAGACCTACACTCCATTACTGGAAGATGGGCAGGCTTTGGAAATGCCTGAGAAGGAATTCAGAAAAATGATTATTAAATGTATCAAAACACTATACAATGGAGTTGAGAAAAATAAGTCAGGAAAGCACTATAGGAACAATCAAATAAGATAGATACAGCATTGGAAACTATTCAAAACCTACAGAAAGAGGCCCAAATGATTAACAATAGAATATCAGAAATGGACAATACATTGATAGGGCGAAGGAGTAGAATTGAAGAGATAGAAGGCAGAACTAGTGAGCTGGAAGATAAATCTCTCTACACTACTAAGATAGCGCAACTACAAAAAAAGGATAAAAAAATCTGAAGAAGGCCTAAGATTCCTGTTGAACAGCATGAAGAGGAATAACTTAAGAATTATTGGCATTCTGGAACAAGTAGAATCACACAAGTCCACAGAGGAGATAGTTGAAGCCTGAAAAGCGAAAAGATAAGCATTCAAGAAGCTCAACAAACCCCAGGAAGGATAGACCCTAAAAGACAGCGTAGTGGTTACGAATCGGGCTGCGAACCTTAAGGTCAGCAGTTC
>NW_006408537.1:27012340-27013549 GCF_000296735.1 Chrysochloris asiatica
CATGGAGAAGGGGAGTGGCTGAGGACTCTAGATTCATGGGAAGAGAGGGACTAAGAGCTGGTGGCCAGGAGGCCAACTTGAAGAATGTGCCCTTTGGAGGTGTAAATTATTACATTTGCCTGAGTGTTTTGTTTTTGTTTTTTTAAAATAGAGAGAAATACTGTTAACTAATGGTACACGGAGGGGATTATAATCATTGTAATGAAAGAAGGTATATAATTTGTTGAATGTAAAACTGATGATCTGCCCTGTAAACTTTTACTCAATCCACAATAAAAACCTTTATATGTATATATATATATACCTGTTGACTTCCTAAAGGCATTGAAACTATTATTACTTTCCAATTTTTAAAAAAACATTTTTTGTGGTGAATTGAGTAAAGGTTTACAGACCCAATCATCAGTTATACATTCAGCAAATCCTATCCTTTGCTTCATACAATGATTGCAGTCCACTCCATGTACCAACAGTTAACAGTATTTACCTCTTGTCACTTTGATTATTGCATTCCTCCCTATGTCTCCTGCTACCTTACTCTTCTTCTGCTAACCTCCCTCTTGAATATTGTCTGCCCTGTCATCCATGTGTCTACCCTGTAGCCCATGAATAATTTTCACTCTCCCTACCCCTTTAACCATCACTGATATTTCTTTTACTAAGAAAATCTTAACTTTTTACAATATTGTTCTCTCTGTCTCTTGACTGGTACATTTAGTTCATTTAGATTCAGTGTAATTATTGATAAGTATGAACTGATTGCTGTCATTTTTCTGTGTGGTTTGTGTGTGTGTGTGCGTGTGTGTGATGCTGGTTCCTTTGCCCCATGTAATTTTCTGTGCAGAGTTCATTTTGTTTGGGAGTTTTCATTTTCTTCATTTCTGTTGTGGTGTTGCTGTTAAGTGCCGTCGAGTCAGTTCTGACTCATGAAGAGCCTGTGTAGGGTTTCCAAGGAGCAGCTGGTGAGTTTGAACTGCCTGCCTGGAGGTTCAAACTAACCTTGTGGCCCAGTGCTTAACCAGTAGCACCACACCAGCACTGTTTACTAAATCTTTCTGCTTTTCCTCTTTTTTAATTTGATGTGCAGGTGTATTAATTTTCTCTGAGGAGTCCTGGTGTGGCGCTGTGGGCTAATGCATCAGACTGCAAAGTTGTTTGAACTGCAAGGTTGGTGGTTCAACCTCACCAGCTTCTCCTTGAAAACCCTAT
>NW_006408537.1:27014009-27015572 GCF_000296735.1 Chrysochloris asiatica
CTCCTTAATATTTTTTGTAAAATTTGGTCATTAAAAATTCCTTAATTTCTGTTTACCAAGAAATGTCCTAATTTCACTATTCTATTGACAGACGTTTTTGCTGGGTATATGATTCTTGGTTGGCTTTTGTTCTTTCAAAATTTTGTATATATCATCCCATTGCTTTCTGTCTACATGGTTTCTGCTGAGAAATCAGAGCTTAGTTTTACTGGTTCTCCTTTTTAGATAACTTTTTTGTTTTTCCTGTGCTGCTCTCAGGATTCTTTCCTTGTCTTTGGCTTTGAAAATTTTGATTATGATATATTATGGTGATTTTCTTTGGGGATCTGTTGTACTTGAGGTTCATTCAGCTCCTCTTGTGCTTATCTTTTCATCTTCATGATATTAAGGAAGTTTCTTCAAACAACTCTTCAACAATTTTCTCTGTGCTTTTTAGTGTCTCTTCCAATCAGTTGTACATTCTAAAATTCTATTCACCTGTAAGTTGTTCCGCCTCAGGGTGTCCCATATTACTTTTGGGCTTTCTTTGGATTTTTTTTTTCAATCTTTTTTCCGATTGTTCTTCTAGCTTACTAGTACTGAGAGAGTTATCTTCAAACTTGCTACTTCAGGCCTCCATTACTTCAGATCTACTCCTTTGACCTTTCAATGTATTTTCCTTTTCTGAAATCTTATTCTTAATCTTCTGGATTTCTAATTTCAAGTGTGTATTCTTTCAAAATTTGCATTTATTTTATGTTTGTTCTTGCAATGTTTTCCTGAATTCTTCTAAAGTTTTTTTCTGTTCTTCTTGTATTCCTTGATCTTTCTGTCAATTCTTACAAGGTATCTAAGCATCATTCTTTTAAATTCTCTTTCAGTTAGTTCTATTACCTTTTCTTCCTCAGAAATGTTTTCGGTTCTGCATGTTGGTAATTTCTTAAATCATTCTCTCTTGTTTCTTTAAATGAGCCAAAATTGTCTGTTGTTTCCATGGTGTTGTATATATGTTGTATTTGTATTTGATTGATGATTGTGTGCTGATGTGTTTTGAGGCTCTCACCAACAATCTCCTGTGGGTATAGTTAGAGAATGGATGTATAGTTAGAGAATGCACCTTTCTTGTTTGGCATTTGTGCACCTTAGTTTAGGTTGGGTTTGGCTACTGATGGCTACTGTTTATTGTTGATCAAGTGGCATAGAAGCTGATATTAGCTCTTGCCCAATGGGTGGTGCTTCAGAGGGTATGATTGAGACTGGGTTGTGTGAGCATGGTTGCTGTCTCCTGTCAGGTGGAAAAGAAAAAACCCCTCCTTGCACACACAAAAAAAATAAGACAGACTAGACAAACAAGGAACCAACAATGAGAAGAGAAAATAATAAAGAGAAAAAGTAAAACCAGGCAGCAACCAGAAAAAAAGAATAACTATAAAGACAAAAGAGGAACAGGAAAATGGAGGAGCTATGAAAGAGAAAATAAAAAGGAAGAAATTGTAAAAAAAAAAAAAAAAGCCCACTAAGAATACATAAGAAGAGATAAGAAGGACAAAAACATGGAGCTACTGAAACGAAAAGTAAGAGAAG
>NW_006408537.1:27015672-27017127 GCF_000296735.1 Chrysochloris asiatica
CCAGGCAGCAACCAGAAAAAAAGAATAACTATAAAGACAAAAGAGGAACAGGAAAATGGAGGAGCTATGAAAGAGAAAATAAAAAGGAAGAAATTAAAAAAAAAAAAAAAAAAGCCCACTAAGAATACATAAAAAGAGATAAGAGGGACAAGAAAATGGAGCTACAGAAGAGAAAAGTAAGAGAAGAAATTAAAGGAAGAAATTAAAAGAAAAACCAGGAAGAAGAAAGATGAAAAGAGAAAGTAGACAGTAGTAAAGAAAGATCAAAAGGGGGGAATAAAGAAGAGGGGAGATGAGAAACAGAAGAAAAGAAGGAAAAACAAAAGCAGAAATAGTATAAAAGTCAGGAGAATGGAATGAGGAGAAGGAGAAAGAATAAGTAAATACAATGAAAGAACAAAAGGGGAAAAACACAAAAACAAAAAAAGAAGTACAGCTGTTGGACTTGTAGAGGAGAAAACTTTGGGGGCTTCTGTAAGCCAAGGAGCTCATGGCCCTTGATGGAGTTCCTATAGGCCTTGGTGTTATCTATGTTCAGGGCACTTGATCCAGAAATAGTTTTTGTAGGCCTTTGATGGAACTGAGCTGGTTTCAGTGTTTGTTATAACTACAGGCAGCTACAGGCAAGATGACTGATTAAATGCTGGTCTGGTGACTTTATGGATTCTGCAGGTCTAGAGTCAAAACTATCTCAATCAAGATACCAAAACTGCACACTAAAGCGGTATAGTTGGTCCCCGTCTCAAACTGGCGGCTCCCAACCATGTAGCTCCAAACTCCTGGAGAGCAGAGTCTGCACTGGGGATGGATCAAACTTCTGGAGAACAGAGTCTGCACTGGAGATGGATGAGAGTGGTTGCTGGCCACAACTGTGGTCACCAGGGGAGCGTAGAAAAGAAGGAATCCTACCTTTCCCATCACCTGTGTGCATCTGCTCTGCCAGGTCTCTTCCTGTTGCTAGAACTGCTCACACGATGTGCACTATGTCTGGTCAGCCATTCATGAGTCAGTCTCCCTCTTACACCATCCCTTAGTCAGCTTCTCCCAGCAAGCACTCAATCCACTTCTCTAACCTTTCCTCTGCAGTTCATGGTTCCAGAATTTTCATCTGTGTCCATTTCATTTAGTCTCTCATATCTTTGTTGTAGAGGATCCATGTGGTCCATCTGTGTAATCCACCATCTTGCTGGAAGTCTCCACTTTCCAACTTTTTTATGATAAAAATTTAAAACAGATTGGGAAGACTAGCACAGTGAACGCTCACAAAATTTCCATCTTGGTTCAACAATTTTATTATCTTTTTATCCTGCACACTTTATATCTCTGTATATTTATAGAGTCCTGAGGTGGCACTATGGGATAAAGCATTGGACTGCAAGGTCACTTTGAACCACGAGGTCAGCAGTTTAAACTCACCAGCTGCTCCTTGGAAACCCTATACGGGTCGCTGTGAGT
>NW_006408537.1:27017777-27030095 GCF_000296735.1 Chrysochloris asiatica
CATTGAGACTCATTGCAGCATGGCAATGTCTCTGTCTTAAGTAGCCGAGGTTCCACGTGATCCTTACCCGTCTCTGGCCACACATCCAGCATAAACAGCCGCCATCCGAGGAAGGCAGGGAGGGAGGAGATCAGCTGGGGACCCCATGCGCCCGACGTTGCCGGCCCACAACGTGAAACTCTTAAAAATAAGGTGTGAGTTGTTTGGTTGTTTCTTTTTCAGTTATTTGGTAAAGTCTTAAGTAGCCAAACAGCTAAGCTTTTAGCAATGGCACAGTATAATGTGGGTTCTGCAATGACAGATGGCTCAGGACTTTAGAACTCTACTGACAATCACCCAGGTTTTGGGTCAAACATATAATAAGACTGATTACTGACATTTGTTTAGTGCTTGACAATATGTATTTTTTTTCCTCTCGTCATTCATTAACCTATGCAATGCATATATCTAATCAAATACTATCTCCTAAATTTATGATGTCTAAAGGAGTCCTGGTGTGGTACTGTGGGTCAATGCACTGGACTGCAAAGTCAGTTTGAACCACAAGATCAGCAGTTCAAGCTCACCAACTACTCCTTAGAAACCCTATACAGGGTCACTATGGGTCAGGACCGACTCAACAGCACTTAACAACAACAAAATATATAGTGACTACATTAAAGCTGAGAGAGGTAGATAAATTAAGTTGCAGTCAGATAGTAAATGGGGACGTGAAAACTGCATTAAAACCACCTGACATCAAGTTGTAGGTTTTTTTTTTTTTTTAGGATGAAACCAGTTGCCATCGAGTTGATTCTAATTCATAGGGAATCTATGTGTGTCTGAGTAGAGCTGTGTACTCCACAGGGTTTTCATTGACTGGTTTTTCAGAGTAGATTGCCAGACCTTCCTTCTACTCTGGGCGATGATCTTGAACATCCCAGCACTCTTTTCTACTAGGGTTGTTTTTGTTAAATGCCATAGAGTCAGTTTTGACTATACAGGGTTTTCAAGGTGCAGCTGGTGGGCTTGAACTTCTGACCTTGGGGCTAGCAGTCCAGTGATTATCCTACAGTAGACTCCCTGGCCTGCTAGGGGAGTAGTTGTCAAATGATCATTTCAGAATTCCTTTATATTGAGGCTCTCAAAAAGCTTTTGTTTATATGAGTTCTGTCTACTAATGTATCTTATATTAGAAATTAATACTGAAAACTTTAAAAAATACTTCTTTATTCAATTGTAAATTGTTGTTGTTGTTGTTGTTGTTAAGTAGCAATCATAAATCCATTGTTGTTAAGTACCAGCCACTCGGTTCCAACTCATAGCAACCCAGTGTAGGGTTTCTACTGTAAACCTTCACAGGAATAGAAAACCCACATCTTTCTCTCCCACAGAGCAACTGGTAGGCTCAAACTTCTGACCGTGCAGTTCAAAGTCCAGTGCTTATCCCACCGAGCCATCAAATCCCCTATGAACCCATTGTTTTTGTTGTTGTTAGTTGTCATCGAGTCTGTTCTGCTTATAGTGACCTTATGCATAACAGAATGAAACAATGCCCAGTCCTTCGCCATTTCCACAGTTGTTACTACACTTGAGCCTATGGCTTCTGCCACTGTGTCAGTCCATCTCACTGACCCTCCACTTTGCCAAGCATGAAGTCCTTCCTTCTCCAGGAACTGGTCCGAAGTAGGAGAGATGAAATCTGACCTCCTGGCTTCTAAGGCGCATTCTGATTGTACTTCTAACAACACAGATTTGTTCTTCTGGTAGTCTATGGTACTTTCAATATTCTTCATCAACACCATAATGCATCAATTCTTCTACAGTCTTCCTTATTCACTGTCCAACTTTCATATGCATATGAGGCTACTGAAAATACCATGGCTTGGATCAGGTGCACCTTAGTCCTCAAACTGACATCTTTGCTCTTGAACACTTCGAAGAGGTTTTGTGCAGCAGATTTACCTAATGGAATACATCATTTGATTTCTTGACTGCTGCTTCTATGAGTGTAGATTGTGGATCCAAGCAAACTGAAGTCTTTAACAACTTCAGTAGTATCTCCGTTTATCATGATGTTACTTATTAAACCCATTGTATGTATTTTTGTTTCTTTACATTGAGATGCAATTCATACTGAAAACTGTAGTCTTTGATCTTCATCTGCAAGAATTTTATGGATGTTATGTTGAATAGTAGGGAATTCTGATGTGGCACTGCGGGTTAATGCGATGGACTGCAAAGTTGGTTTGGACTGCAAGGTCAGCAATTCAGGCTCACCAGGCACTCCTCAGAAACCTTATACAGGGTCACTGTGAGTCAGAACCGTTTCAACGGCACTTAACAACAACATTGACTAGACCATCAATTGCTCATATACAAGTTCAGAATGAAGCTGAGGAAAATTAAAACAAGTACACAAGAGCTGAAATATGAACTTGAACATATCCCACATGAATTTTGAAATGATCTCAAGAACAGATTTGATGCATTCGATGCTAATGAAATAAGAGCAGAGGGGCTGTAGATGACATCAAGAACATCATACAGGAGGAGGAAAGCAAAAGGTCATTAAAAAGACAGGATATAAAGAAAAGACCAAAATGAATGTCACAAGAGACTCTGAAACTTACTCTCCAGCATAGAGATGCTAAGGTGAATGAAAGAAATGAGGAAGTAAAAGTGCTAAACAGAAAATTTCAAAGGCCAGTTAGAATAGACAAGTCAAGCATTATAATTAAATGTGAAAAACACCTGGAGTTAGAAAACCAAAAGACCATTTCTCAAACTGAAAAAAAAAACAAAGAAAAAAATTCAAGCCTTGGCTTGCAACATTGAAGAATTCCATGAGGAAAATATTGACTAATGCAGGAAGCATCCAAAGAAGATGGAAGGACTGCACAGAGTCACTGTACCAAAGAGAAAAGGTCAGTGTTCAACGATTTCAAGTAGCATATGGTCAAGAGCCAATGATACTAAAGAAGACCAAGGTTCATTGAAGGCATTGATAAAGAACAGGGTATCAGGAATGGATGGAATACAAATTAAAATCTTTCAACAAACTGATGCAGCACTGAAGGTACTCACATCTATGCCAAGAAATTTAGAAGACAGCTACTGGCTACTGACTGGAAGAGATTCATATTTGCCATTCCAACAGACCCAGCAGAATGTGGAAATAATTTAACAGTGTCATTAATACCACATGGAAGTAAAATTTTGCTAAAGATAATTTACAAATGGCTGCAACAGTATATCAACAGGGAACTTCCAGAAATACAAGCCAGATTCAGAAGAGGACATGAAATGGGGGATATCATTGCTGATGTCAGATGGCTCTTGGCTAGAAGTAGAGAATATCAGAAAGATGTTTATTTGTGCTTTATTAACTATGCCATGGCTTTCAACTGTGTGGATCATGACAAGCAATGATTAACATGGCAAAGAATGGGTATTTCAGAACACTTAATTGTGCTCATGAGGAATCTGTACATAGACCAATACACAGTCATTATAACAACAAGGGAATACTGAATAATTTGAAATCAGGAAAGGTGTGCGCAGGGTTGTATCCTTTCACTACACTTGTTCAATCTGTATACTGAGCAAATAATCTGCAAAACTGCATTAGATGAAGAAGAATGTGGCATCAGGATTGGAGGAAGACTCATTTACAACCTGGGATATGCAAATGATACAACCTTGCTAGAAACAAAGAAGACTTAAAATACTTACTGATGAAGATCAAAGTGTGGAAGAATAAACCCATTACATGTTAACATATTTAACATTTTTCTGAAAAATAGGGGTACTTGCCAAAACAAAAAGCTTTTTAAGAAGAGTGACATCATTCTGCAGTTTTTCAAATCTTTGATGTCTGGTTTAGGAGAAAGCAGCCAGGGTTTCATACTGTTCTGCATTCAGTTTGCTGTGATACTACATGATATCACACACCATATAGCCTCTGGAAATTTCCACTATTCAGCTGTAAAATAATGAGACTAAAAAAGACAAGGTATTTTATCAAAATAGTGTTGACCTTGTAGTTGTATACCATCAAGTTGATTCTGATTCACAGGCCACCTGAAAAGAGACTTCCAAGGATCCTTCAGACCACATATTTTGAGAACCACTGTATTAGATCATATAATGATTACAAAATAATAAATTCAATGTGTATTATAAAGGCATACCATTGAAGTAGGTGTTAGTTTTATTTATTTTTTTTTTTATTCAATGTTAGCTAGGGATTTGGAATCATAAATTTTTCTTTGGTAGCTGATGTTTTGAAAAGAGACATTTGTTTTGTTTGATATGTTGTAAACAAGCAAAGTTATTGTAACATCAGAAATGCCAATGGTTAGGAACAATGAAATCTGTTCGGTATCATAATAACAGCAGAGGTTTGAGAGGCGACTTCCTCCAGGGATTCATCCTAGTCCTACCAATTTCACTTCGTAATCTTCCTCAAAGAACTTGTTATAACGCACTAAACCCACAATAATTGTTGCCTATTATTGTTATTTAGGCTCCTGGGTATTGCAGACGATTTGCAAACAGTTTGCAGTTGACTAATCAAAGATTGGCAGTTTGAATCCACCCAGTAGCACTGTGGAAGAAAGATCTGTTCAGCTCTCAGGGAATTGTTCCAAACCTAACGTGTGGTTAGTAAAACTGCTCCATGGAGCTTTCAAGGCTGTGACCTTCTTGAAGTAGACTGCCAGACTAATTCCAAAACATAGCTGGGTGAGTTTGAACTGCCAGTCTTTCACTGAGAGTTGAGTGCTTAACTGTTTGTGTTTCCCAGTGACTCCTCAATTCCAGCTACGAAAACAAAACCTGTTGCCTTTGAGTTGGTTCTGACTCATAACAACCGTAGAAAACAGAATAGAATTGCTCCATAGGGTTTCCAAGCTGGTGGGTTCAAACTGCCAATCTTTGATTAGTCAACCTTTGGGTTAGCAACCCCAGTGCTTAACTACTGCATCACCATAGCCACTGCCATCAAGTTGACTCTGACTCATAATAGAACAGGGTAGAACTGTACCTTTGGGTTTCTAAGAATGTAAATCTTTCTAGGAACAGACCCTCATCTTTCTCCTAGCAGCAGCTGGTGGGTTTGGACCTCAAACCTTGGAGATGGTAGCCCGACGCTTGAGGATTATGCCGCCAGGGCTCCTATTGTTTAGTGCCCAGTCGGTTCCGATTTATAGCGAGCCTGTATAGGGTTTCCAAGAAGCGGCTGGTGAATTTGAACCCCGTAGTCCAGTGCATTATCTCACAGCACTACATTAGGTAATTCAAACGATAACCTTTAAAAACCCTGTGCCTGCAGTTTATGTGGGGTGCCATAAATCCCAACCTAACTGGATGGAAACAGTTATTGTATTAGTTGAATAGCACAGCAGCAATGATCCTCATACTAGTGTTTCCAGTGCTCAGGGACATGAATCGCTATACTTAGTGTTGGTGACCAGTGCACCTTCGATAACCCCACAGTTTTGTAACATTATTTACCAGGAAAACAATGGAACTCAAGGAAAACCTACATTCCAATCCAGGTTTCTCTCTCCCAGTGGGCTGGCTGGAGGTTAGCACTAGGCACTGCTGAGACCCTTCATTGGCTGATTGGGGTCTGAGGGTGCCAATGAGCGGGCGCCCTTTGGGAGGGCGGGGCTTATGAAAGGAACTATCCCAGCGCTGTGCAACGCGCGCTCACATTCTCGCCTCTGCCGCTAGTCCATATGGGGTTATCTTTTCCAGATCCCATTCTGGGTGCGAGCGATGGCGCCCGGCCTGAGGACGATCCGGACCCGGTGCTGCAAGGCCATCCAGTGCAGCAGGCTGGCCCGGTGCAGCAGGGCGATGCTGCGCCGGTAGTACCGCGCCGAAGCCGAAGGGAAGGGATGCCTTTTGCGCACTTAGCGCACTGGTGCAAGTTTAAGCACTTTATGAAACCATTGGTGCTTCACGTTGAGGCGTGTTTGCTGGAAAAGATATTCGGTGAGTATGCTGGAGTCTTTACCACCCGTCTTCACGTTGGTCTTCCAGGGCCCACCCTAAGCAACCCACTGCAGATCCAAAGCAGTGTGTAGGGCCAGGATTCCAGCAACTAACTTCCCCTGGCCTCCGGAGGCTCATCCTAACTTTACCCCATCCCGCTAAAACAAACCCATTGCTATCTTATCTCTCCTAACTCATAGTGACCCTATAGGGCAGACTAGAACTGCCTTATAGAGTTTCCAGAGCTGTAAATCTTTATGGAAGCAGACTGCCCCATCTTTCTCCCACAGAGCAGCTGGTGGTTTCGAACATTGACCTTTCAGTTAGCAGCGGACTGCTTTAACCACTGTGTCGCCAGGGCACCTTCCATCTGCCTAGGCCCTCAATAATCCTCTTTTTTAACACAGGCCCAAGCAAAGTCCTCCTCCCGGCGTTCGAGCGTGAGTTCAAAGTCCTACTCCAGGTGGGAGAGCCGGACTCCGAGGGCAAGGTCGAGATCCTCATCTCCGGGAATCACTGGTACCGGAAACGCGCGAAAAGACTTATTCACATCTTGGCCGGGAGGTGCGGAAGGAAACAGTCTGGAGGTAAGAATCTTCATTGTACCCCGAGTCCAGGTGCTGCAGACCTAGGCAAATCCCAGTTAAGGGATTCTGTTTTCCACCCCTCCACTTTCCTCCTGCAGCCCCCTATCCTGGAATGAGCCCGATTCCTGGGCTTCCAGAGTAATCGTGGAAGCCCAGGAGTGAGTCGTGGTGGAAGCAGCTGGGAAATATAGAAAACCCAGCGCCTTCCCACTAGTCTGTCCAGGTGAATCGACCTTTTCAGGGATTGGGAAGGAGTCCAACTGGCTCCCACTTTCTGAGATAAAACTCCAGACTGGGAAGTCCTGCGCTCAGAGAGTCTCAGACATAGGATTAATCCCAGGAGAGCTGTAAAGACGTAAATTGCCCAGCACAGCCTTCCCCCTTTCCCCTCCCCCACCCCACCCCAGGAGTTAGCAGACAACCTCACTGCCCCTTGGTTTCCTCCTGTAAAACGTGTACTGCTAACTAGCCTACGTAGTTTTCCCAAGCATTGCATGAATAAATATACTACTAAAGCACCAAAAACACATAGAAAGTAGTTGATAAATGTTGTTGTTGTTAAATGCCCTGGAGTTGGTTCTGACTCAGAGCGACCCTGCGTAGGGTTTCCAGGGTCTCCGAGGAGTCACTGATGATGGGTTTGAACTGCAGACCTTGTGGTTAGCAGTGTAGTGTTTATCCAACCGCACCACACCTGAACTCCACTATTTTTTGTATCTTTGTGTGGTTCTAATGCAGGCAGTCTGCTCTCTAGGGTGGCCAGTAGGATAGGCTGGAGCAGTGGTTTCACATTCCTTTTATATCCTGTATGTTCTAAGCAGTAAACATATTACATGCTGAATTCCATGTTTTCCTTCCAGGAACAGCAATGCTTGGTCAGGAATCCATGAAGTCACTTGAAACAGAGGATGCTCAGCCTAGTGCTTTGCTCTCGGACACAGAGATGAACAACTTGGAAAAAGCTATGCAGTCACTGGAAATAGGTCGGGAGACTATCAAGGAACCTGTAACCAAAACAGTGTGATCTTTTTGATCAGCACCTCAGTGCACAAGGTGGGGCAGTTTCAGGAGCTTTAGCCTCAGACACCTTGTCTGAATCCTGCTCTTTTACCCTGATGGCTGAGAGGAAACAAGCATTTTTTTCATCTCCCCTACTACTACATATAGACTTGTTTAAGATTCAAACATAAGTTCTAATAAAAAATAAATTATAAAAAACAACAGATCTGGATTTGTATTGATGGAAGAAAAAGGCTTCTTTACTTGTTCTAAGATCAGAAACGGCTAGGAATTATCAAAGGTTCGTTCTGCTTTCTGTGTTTTTTGTTGTGGCTTTTTTGTACTAGGTAGATGTGATTGGGATTTTTAATGTCCCAGAGAGCTTTTGTGGGTGAGGAAAAACATTCCTGTTTATTGTTTAATTAATGCTACTTTAGAAAAAACTTTACAATGATATAAAACAAGTTTATAATTCAAATTCTATAGTTTAGATTCCCATTCAACAGTTTCTACACAAGTTGTTTAGTGACATTGGTTACATTCTTCACAATGCATGAACATTTTTGTAATTTCTGTTCTGGTTGCTCCATTTCCATTTATCTAGTTTCCCTGACCCCTTACACTCTCTTCTTTGTTTTAAAGTAATTGTTGCCCATTTAGTCTCATAGGTGATTTTTTTTTTAAAAGGAGCATAGTACTTATGGGTAATATTCATTATATTGTGACCCAATCTGTTATTTAGCTGTAAAATGACCTCAAAGGTTAATTTCAGTGCAAGATTTGAAGAGTATCTCAGGACAGTTGTCTCAGGTTATAAGTCACATTCTTAAGTGTTGAAGCATTGATAATAAACCGATTACATTCTCCTTAACTTTTAGTTTACAACATGTCCATCGTGTCATTTTAAAATAGCATACTATCTTGGAGTATAAAATATATTACACAACTATAACAAAAGTGTTGGTATATATTACTTCTTGGATAAAATAGTCTTACTATTAACATATTTCTATACTTTATAGAGTATTACCATAAATTTTTTTTAAAAAATCAATCTCACAGCAAGTGAAATTGCATATTGTAGTTTACTCGCCAGTTACTTCTGAGTCAGATCCCAAGACCTAAACAGACCAAATGTCCCTCCCCCACCACTGGCTTTAAAAAATTTTTTCAGTATCATTTACTGACCACTAGAAATGTGCTGGATTCTTCATTAAGTGCATTATGTAACTTGGTCTTCATAATAATCCTGTGAAGTAAATGTGATTATACTCCATTTTACAAGTAAAGGAAAGGTAGTATAGTTTCCCAGAGTTGCAATGACAAATATTATAAGTGTGTGGCTCTAAAAAAAAAAGATATTTGTTTTCTCATAGGTCTGGAGACTAAAAGTATAAATCAGGATTTCAGTCATATGAATTACTTCACATAGCATCTTTTTTCTTCTGTTTGTTGTATGTATATGCCTCTGTGCCTAATCCTCTCTTTATAACTAACTCATGATGAGATTCAGGACACTACTGTGTAAACATCATTAGCATAACAAGCACCTATAGGGGGAACTTCAAAAAGTTTGTGAAAAAATGAAATTAAAAGAATGAAAAATTTCAACAAACTTTTGAAGCAACCTTGTTTTTCCAAACAGGATTATATACACAGATGTAGGGGTTT
This sequence comes from Chrysochloris asiatica, assembly GCF_000296735.1. Lineage (NCBI taxonomy): Eukaryota > Metazoa > Chordata > Mammalia > Afrosoricida > Chrysochloridae > Chrysochloris > Chrysochloris asiatica. The sequence continues at coordinate 27,027,017 of NW_006408537.1, forward strand.
AGATTACAACACATTTTAGGGGGCATAGGTTAAATCATAATTCCTTCTTTCTACCATTTTTCTTTTTATATGAATACATTCTCTCACACTGGACTATAAACTCCCTTATGATAGCAAGGATATTTACACTTTTTCTACCTCTGAGGCCTTAGGCACATAGTTAATCCTTGGATGATTAACTCTTATACTGATTGCCATATGTATCAATCATTACCCTTAATTAATGCAAAAGTAGTATTCATGAAAAAAACCCAGTGTACCATGTGGCCATTTGACCATATGATATGAGTCTCAATACATGCTGTATAGTATCTTAATTATCAAGAGAAGTCGCTGTTTAAATTGCACTGTTGTTGCCATTAAGTGGATTCTAATATATTAGATTATAAATGAAGAAGCATAGTAGAACTGCCCCACCGGGTTTCTTAGGCTGTATACTTTGCAGGAGCAGTTTACCAGGTCTCTTCTGCAGAGCCACTGGCAGGTTTGAACATCTGACCTTCTAGTTTGTAGCCAAGCACTTAACTATTGTGTCACTATGGCTCCTTTAAATTGCATATTATCAGGAAAATTTACTGAAATGTTTTTTCTTCCACTTCCCTCCCTGATAACATGGGGCCCCAGATTCCTTTCAGCTCTGAGGAAACAACTTGCTTCTGGCCTTGGAATTACTTGCAATACGTGCAGGAGTTTCTGGTGTTAGTCACCAGCCAAAGGCAAAGGGTAAACAGGAGCCTCCAGGGAGTCTCCAATGGCTCCGGATCATGTGACATGTAGGGCCCCTCTGAGGAGAAAAAACCCAGGCCTTGCCTGGGGTAGTTTAGGTCCACAATTAACCACAACTGCTGTCAGCAAGCACTGAAAAAGCCCACCTTAGAATAAATGTCACGAGCTTCTTTATAATCTTTCACATCTTTCAACTTGGTCACGATCAGATTGGATTCTTATAAGAATTACGACTTGCTCTTTAGGGTCAGGGAAGTGGTCAGATGTTTGAGGACTCCTGTGAAATAGGGCCTGCAGTCTCTGTGACTGGCCCCTTGCTACAGGGGATATCATTCCAGTGCTGCCATATTGTCATTGACAACAACCTTGGGAATCTGCCTCCGCCTACCACCCCAATGACACAGAGGGGCAGCGTTCTATTTCTTGTCTTTTTTCTTTCTTTTAATAAACTTTGAGTTTTACTTTTTTAGAACTGTTTTAGATTTACAGAAAAATTGTAAAGATAATACAGAGTCCACCAGGCACTCTGTGGGAGAAAGATGAGACTTCCAGAAAGATTTAGCACCACAGAAACCTACACAGGGTTGCTGTGAATCGGAATCAACGCCATGGCTACACCACCACCTCCACCACCACCACGCCATGGTAAATAAGCTTTAGTGGAGTGTCTAGACTAATACAGACAAGGAAGAAAACCGTGGTAATATACTTCTGAGAAGTAGCCAATTAAGACCATTTGGATCACAACATCGCCAGATGCAGTACTGGAGGTGGAGTACCCTAAGTTGAAAAACCAAAATCACTTAATGATCCTTTGTGGTTCCAGAGTAGAACTACGCCGTAGGGTTGTCTTAGTCCTATGGCACAGCAGGTTAAGCAATGAGCTCCTAACCAGAATTAAAAGGTAATTAAAACCCACGAACCGTTTCACAAAAAATAGTCTGCTTCCTTAACGATTTTCAGCCTCAGAAATTACAGAGCAGTTCTATTCGGTTCCATAGGGTCCCTATGAGTCAAACCGGATGCCATAGCAGGTTTTTGGTCATCTTTACAAAAGCAGATCACCAGATCTTTATTTCCTCCAGGGTGTTGAGTGAATTTGAACCACCAACCTTAGATTGATATTGGAGCACAAACCATTTGCACCACCTAGGGATCTCCTAGTTAGAAAGACACTCAAAATACACACTGACTTAACATCTTACACTACTGGTATGTTGTATCTGTTACAATTGGTGAACTGATGCTGATTACTCATCACGTGTACATGTAGTTTGATAAAGTGCTGTCAAGTCGGTTCCAACTCATAGTGACCCTGAATGGAGTATCCAAGGAGCAGCTGGTTAGTCTGAACCACTGACCTTGCAGTTCAAACTGACTTTGTGGTCCAATGCTTATCCTACAGCACCACACCAGGACTCCATATGTAGTATTGTTGTTGTTGTGAAGTGTTGTTGAGTCAGTTCTGACTCAGCAACCCTATATATGGTTTCTGAGGAGCAGCTAGTGGGTTTGAACCACCAACCCTGCAGCCCAAACTGACCTTTCAGCCTGGTGCAGTAACCCACAGCACCACACCAGGACTCCAGTATGTAGTGTACATGTACATATATATGTATGTGGTAATATCATTAACTAAATTCTACTCTTTATTCAGATTTCCTTTGTTTTTAACCTAATGTCCTTTTTCTATTTCAATATCCAATCCAGAATGTTGTTGTTGTTAGATGTCATTGCATTGTGTCCACTTCATAGCAACCTTATGTGCAACAGAACAAAACACTGCCCCGTGCTGTGCCATTTTAACAGTCATTGCTATGTTTGAGCCAATTGTTATAATCACTGAGTTAATCCATCTTGTTGAGGGTTGTTCTCTTTTTCACTGACCTTCAACTTTACCTAGCATGATGTCCTTCTCCAGGGACTGAGCCCTCCTGATAGCATGTCCAAAGGAGGCAGCATTATCCTCATTTCTAAAGGGCTGGGAGTCCATGTTGGAGTCTTGATGTGGCACCATAGGATAAGCACTCTGCTTCAAGGTTGGTTTGAACCACAAGGTCGGTGGTTCAAATTCACCAGCCACTCCTCGGAAACTCTATACAGGGTCACTATGAGTTGGAACCGACTTGATGGCACTTAACAGCAACAATTGGTAGTCCATGTTATAGTCAATAATCTTTGCCAGCACCATAATCCAAAAGTATCAGTTATTCATTCTTCTTTATCCATTGTCCATTTTTTATATGCATATGAGGTGAAAAAATATACCGTGACTTTTTTGGGGCACCTAAATCCTCAAAGTGACATCCGTACTTTTTTAACACTCTAAAGAGGTTTTTACTTTGGAGCGAGC
>NW_006408537.1:27031560-27037362 GCF_000296735.1 Chrysochloris asiatica
GAGCAGGTTTTTAGTAGCAGGTTTTCTTAAATGACACACCAAGAAATGTGTCATTTGGTTTCTTGAGTGCTGCTTCCATGGATATTGAGTGTGGATCCAAGTAAACTGAAATCTTAACAACTTCAATCATTTTTGTTTATCATGATGTTACCTAATGGTCCATCTATGAGAACTTATCACATCATAGAAAGGGTACATAATATAAAGATGATTTTTCATTGCTCATGTTTACTTTGATCACCTGACCGAGGTAGACTTTGTCAAGTTTCTCCACTGTGAGGTTTACCTCTTCCCATTGCTTTATCCATGCTGTTAATCTTTGAAAGGAAGTCATTATGTGTAGCTCATACATAAGGGATGAAAAGCTATGCTTCAACTCCTTGAAGGCAAAATAGCTACATAAATTACTTAGAATTTTCCTGCATGCAAGAGTTGTGTACTGTCTCTGTCCTGAGTTGAATAGTATCATGTCCACCAAAACTTCATATCCACCCAGAACCTGCGAATGTTACTTTATTTAGAATATCACTTCATTAACTTTTTTGCACAAAAATAATTGCTTTTTGCAGATGTAATCGTGTTAAGATAAGATCATGCTGGATTAGGGTAGACCAAATCATAAATCATAAATCCAATATAGCTGCTGTACTTGATAAGAAAAGGAAAGTTTAGGCACAGAGACAAACACAGGAGAAAGCCATGTGAAGATGGAAGCAGAGATTGGAACGATGCATCTAAATGCCAAAGACCATCACAAATTTCTGGCAAGTATCAGGAGCTGGAAAAGTCAAGGAAGCATTCTTCCCTGGAGCCATCTGAAGGAGCATAACTCTGCCAGCACCTTGATTTTTAATTTCTAGCTTCTAGAACTGTGAAAGAAGTTTCTGTTGTTGTAAGTCATCCAGCTTGTGGTCATTTGTTACAGAAGAAGCACTTGGAGATTAATACACTCCGTTGGTTCTTCAGTCATTTTTTTCATCAGTATCAACTCATGTCCTAATATTTTCAAGTAACCAGCTTTTGGATCTATTCATCCTTTGTATCTTAGTTTCCTAGGGATATCATAACAAAATACCACAAAGTGAGCGCTTGAAAGACCAGAAGCTTTTTCTCTCAGTTCTGGAGGCTGGAAGTCCAAATCATGGTATTAACTATATCAATACTTGGCAGGGCTTTAAGAGAGGAACTGTTTGTTGCTTCCTGCTTCTCTCCCAGTGTCTGGTGTCTTTGAGGCATCCTTGGTGTTCCTTTACTTGAAGCTACATCTGGTCTATATATGACCTTTCATCCTCTCGTGTGACTGTTCTCTTTTATAAGACACCACTCAGAAGGATTAGGACCCAACCTACTCTGGCATGATCTCCTTTAACTTAACTGTTAACAAAAGAAAAACCCTCTTTCCAAGCAAAGTCACATTCACAAGTACAGAGTTTAGGATTGCAACATATCTTTTTTAGGAGGGGGGAGGGTCACAATTCAATACATACCACTCTACTTTGTCTGTGTATTTCTTATTCCATTTGTTTCTGCTTAACCAGCTATTTCTGTAATTTTTGTCTCTCTGGGACTATTCTGATTTTTTTTTTTAATTTAAATGTTTACCTCAGTTGTTTTCATTCTTTCTTGTTTCTGATCATTGGGACTACAGAGGAACATTTAAAACTTCTACTAAAGTTTCTCAATAAAATATTTGATTTCTAGATGTATGACTTTTAATATCATCTTTTATTATTGAATTCATATTTCAAGAACACGAAGTGTTGAGGATTTCTTGGAATTTGTTGATGATTTCACTGTGAAGTAAATTTTGGTGAATATTCCATATATGCTTGAAAAGAATATACATTCTCTACTGGTTAGAGGTAAAATCCCCTATTAAAGATCGATCTTATTTATTAGATTTATTGTTTCTTTTACCAGTATATAGTACTTCTTTTTTTTTATTTTCTATATTTTTTAACCCTAAAAATCTTTCTAGAGGACTTCTGGAAAAATGACAGACTAGGCAGATGCACTACACGGACTCTCTACAACAAAGATACAAGAGACCAAGTGAAACACACATAGATGAAAATTCAGGAACCCTGAACTTCAGAGAAAAAAAGGTTAGAGAGATGGATTAAGTGCTTACTGGGAGGAGAGGCTGAGGAGGGACAGTGAGAGAGGGAGGGTGACTGGTGAACAGCTGGCCAAGAGGCAGCATGAGCATCTTGTGAGAAGATTTAGCAACAGGAGGAGGACTGGTAGAACAGGTTCACACAGGCAACAGGAAAGATGAGATTTTCCTTTATCGCCACGCTTCCCTGGTGACCATAGGTGTGGCCAACTCCCACTGTCATCCACCCCAAGCACAGACCCTCCTCTCCAGGAGTTCTAAGCCACATAGTTGGAAGCCACGCCAGTGTGAGGCAGGGGCCAGCTGCACAAGTTCACCCAATACCTGGATTCAGGCGGAATTAGCTCTAGACCTACAGAACCCATAGAGCCACCAGACCATCACTTAACCTTTCACCCTGTCCCAAGCTACCCTGTAGTCCTAACAGACAATGAAATCAGCTCTATCAAAGGCCTCCATGAACTACTTCCAAATTGAGGGCTCTGAACATAGATAACACCAAGGCCAACAGGAACTCCATCAAGTGCCAGGAACTCTGCTGTCACATCCCTTCTACACCCACCTTGTGAGCTCCTTGGCTTGCTGGAACCCCCAGACTTTTCTCCCCTCTGGGCCCAATACCTGCACTGCTTCTTTGTTTTTGTTTTTTTCCTTTCATTGTTTCATTGATTTTGTTTGTTTACTCTTTCTCCTCCTTCTTCTCTTTCCATTCCCTTGAATTTTATCCTTTCTATCTCTGTTTTTATTTTTCCTTCTTTTCATCTGCTTCTCATTTCTCCTCTTCCTTTTCCCCTCTTTTGATCTTTCTTCACTACTTACTCTCTACTTTCTTTTTGTCTTTCTTCTCTTTAGTTTTGTGAAGTTTTAAAAAAAATCCTTTCTTTTACTTCCTCTCTTATTTTTCTATTCTATAGCTTCATTTTCCTGTGCCTCTTAACTCCTTTTATTTATTCTCAAGTGGTTTTTTTTAATTTCTTCCTTTTATTTTCTGTCATATTTTTCTTTTCTATACCTCCATTTCCCTGTCCCTCTTTTGTCTTTCTAGTTATTATATTCTTTTTTTGGCTGTTGCCTGTTTCTATTTTTTTATATTTATTATTTTCTCTTTTCAGTGTGGGTTCCTTGCTTATTCTCTTTTGTTACCTTGTGTGTGGGAAGGGGATTCTTTTTCCTACCCATCAGAGACAGCAACTATGCCCATACAGCCAAGCCTCAGCCATATGTTCTGTAGTTCCACCCACTGGGCTAGAACTAATAGCAGCTCCTATATCACTTAATCAATGACAGCAGCCAAAAACATCAGCCCATACCAGCCAAACCCACCCCAAACTGAGGTGTACAAATGGAAAATGGTGCACACACTTCTATTCTCTAACTACACCCAAAGGAGATACTTGGTGAGCACCTAAGAATACCTCAACATACAATCATCAATTAGATACAAATACTACAAACCCAAAATGTCCCAGAGACTACAAACCATTTTCGTTCACACAAAGAAACAAGAAAAAATGGCTGAAACAAATAACCAAATAACCAGAGCCTGAAAATGTTACTTAGGAAGAAAGGATGATGGCGCTAATTGAAAAAGAATGCAAAAGAATGATATTTAGGAACCTCCAAAGGACTGACATAATGATCAAGGAAAGCAAGGAGAACACAGACAAAACTTTAGAAGAATTCAGGAAAACACTACAAAAACAGACAAGGCTACCTAAAATGAGGGAGCGATAAAGGCACAAAGTGACTGGTTTACAAGGTTTCAAGAGAGAGTTTATTTTAAGAGTGTGTGGGGAAGAAAGAGTGCCCACTGAATAGTTTTCATCTTAAAATTATTAAGATGAAGTAGGTCTGGTTAAAAGAGATAGGGATAAGATTCTTATGACTCAATAATGAGTAATTATTATCATGACTAGTTGCGACCGTCACAATTGTAAAGGTAAAAGTCTTGTAACAAAAGCAGGGGAGTAGTTAATCTTACAGTCCAGAAACAAAGGACCCTAGAACCATCAAGGAAGAAGAGCACAAGCGGAATTCGGGACCTTATCCAGAGAAGCAGTGATACCAGAGATGGAGGCAGAGATGGGGAAATGGAAAGAGAGAGCAGCTGAGGACTCTAGATTCATGGAAAGAGAGGGACTAAGATCTGGCAGCCAGGAGGCAGACTTGCAGAATGTGCTCTTTGGTGATGTAAATTATTATATATGCCTGAGTGTTTTTAAAAAAAAGAAAGAGAGAGAGATAAAGTGGATAGAGAGAAATACTGTAACTGATGGTACATGGAGGGGAGTATAATCATTGTAATGAAACAAGGTGTATGATTTGTTGAATGTAAAACTGATGATCTGCCCTGGAAATTTTCACTCAATTCACAATAAAAGCTTATTTTAAAAAACAGAAAAAAAAATCACCCATCTAACATAAACAGTTGATGACAACATTGAGCGTGCATGTGAAATGATTCTGTCAAATAGACAAGTGATAGTGGAGTACATAGCAAATCATTTGCAAATCAGCCATGGCTCTGCTTATGAAATAATCCACAACAGACTTGAATTTTGAAAAGTTTGTGCAAGATGGGTACCCAAACAAATTACTGAAGAACACAAACAGAAGCATTTGGATACCTGCAAACAAAATTTGGGCAGATATTCAAGGACAGTAAAAGTTACTTTTTAAAAAAATCATTACTGATGACAAGACATGCATTTATCACTACAAGCCAGAAAGTAAATGACAGGAATGGAAACATCTTCAACTGCCGATCAAGACAACGTTCAAACATCAATCATCATCTGGAAAATTGATGCTAACATTTTTTTTGGACTCTCAAAGGCCAATATTGGAACACTATCAGAAAAAGTTTGTGCAATCAAAAGTGCTCATTACAGTGAGATGCTCATTGAAGAACTGAAGCCTACACTTTAGAGTAAATGCAGAGGACTACTGCATTTACCAAGGGCATTGTGATATTGTGTGACAATGAATATTCACACACCTCTGCCTATACTGTTGACACTCTGCAAAAACTTCCCTATAGTCCTGATCTCGCTCCATCAGACTTTCACCTTTTTTGGACCCCTGAAAGCAGCCCTTTGATGATGAAGATTCACCTTTGATGAAGAAGTGAAGACAGTGGTGCATTCATGGCTCTCAGCTTAGCTTAAAACATTTTTTAATAAGGGAATATGAAAGCTTGTTGACAGAGCGACAAAGTGTATTGAAAAGCAAGGAGATCACATTGAAAAATGATGTATTTGTGTTTTCTACAAGTTCATTAAAATAAGTTCTACATCCAGAGTGTGGATAATTTTTTAGTTCCCCTTGTATTTGCTGGTGTATCTTTTTCAATATCTTTATTTTCATACTTTGCATTGCTTTTTCTAGGTGTGTCTCTTAGAGGTAACATAGTGCGGCAACTTATTTTTGCATACAAGTCACTGTCCTGTGTTGGTGAATTTAACCAGTTTATATTGATTATAAATACATATTTCAACCATCTTATTTAATGCTTTGTACTTATTGTAATTTACCTTTGTTTCCCTTTTTTCCCTATCTACTTTTCATTGGATAGATCAAATTTTATTCTTCTACAGGTTACCATAATTTCTAAAGACCCAAACTTCTTTTCCCTCCCTTAAAAAAAAATTTATTTATTTATTTATTTTGTTTTCTTAAATGTTTTA
>NW_006408537.1:27039079-27039888 GCF_000296735.1 Chrysochloris asiatica
GTACCTGTGGCATTTTCCGCTTTACTATTTGTTACTTAGTGAATCTTTCTCATTTGAAATCTTACATCTTTCTCTAATTCTGGGAATTTTTTTGTTATGTATTCAGTATCCCTTCCCCTCTTTACTGTTCTTTTTGGGATCTATTTGTTAAATACTCATACTTCTTTCATCTCCCATGTAGCTTTATTTTCTCTCTATCCCTTCCCAAAACACCTTTTCTTGTCTTAGTAACCTTCTGGTGCATGGAAGGCAAGCTAGCATTAGTTAGAATTCCCTCCCTTAAATTCATCCTTGAAAATAAGCAAGATGGGGCTTCATGGATCTGTCAAGTTACTATTTTATAAGTCAGAAATCCTTGGGATATAAAAGGTGGTTGAATCCAAACTGTTGATATTAACAACTTCTTTAATGACCAAGGGACTTTAACAAAATGATTCACAAAAAAAATTATACCTGGGGTGGGGCTTGATGGTGGATAGGGTAGAGGTGCAGTGAAGATCTCCGTCAGCAATACCACAGAATACCAGAAGAAGCGAGCTCAGGGGAGAGCTCCAAAACTCTGAACCACATAGGCAGGAATATGTTAAAAGTTTGAAGGCTTACAGCTAATGGAACTTGTAGCAGAAGCAAGAAATCTCATACCTTAGAATCTGCCAGGTTCAGCGGTTGGAGCCAACAACTTGGGCAAGACCAAGCAGGGGAGCAGATCCACCATGGAATAACACCATGGAAACAAAGGTGGACAATATACTTGTTGGTTTTGCTTTGTTCTGATTTTTTTTGGGGGGGGAGGTAGTATCTGTTCATTG
>NW_006408537.1:27043070-27051428 GCF_000296735.1 Chrysochloris asiatica
AACTTGGACATTGGCTACCCAAAATGGGGGGCTACAAAGGCAAGAAGTGACTGGTTTACAAGCTTTCAAGAGGGAGTATAGGTCCAGAGGGCACAGAAAGAAGGTAGAATCTCCACTGTGTAGGTTCCAATCTGTATGGGCAATGAAAGGAGATTAGGATCGCACTCATGTGGTGCACTTGTGAATAATTGCTATCAGGACTTACTGTGAGGGTTGGAAATGTAAAGGTAGATGTTTTGTAGCAAAAGAAGGGGGTTGATTGACTTTGCAATCCAGGAGCGGCAGTCCCTGGGACCATCCAGGGAAAAGAGCAGAGTGTGGGACCCTACCCATAGAAACAGTGACGCCAGAGATAGAGGCAGACACGATGACATGGAGAGATGAAGCGGCTGGGGACTCTAGACCCAGAGAGGCAGAAGGGCTGTGTGCCGATGACTGGGGGTCAGGCTTGCAGGGTATATACCCTTTGGTTGTTTGATGATGCATGGAGGGAACTGTAACCATGGCAATGAAATGATATACAATAGGATGAATGTAAAGCTAATGTTCTCCCATGTAAACTATCACATAATGCACACACATACACAAAAATTTTTTTTAAAAAACAAAACTTTTTACAAACAAAAAATACTTATACCTTGTCTCCGAGGAGTCTTGGTGGCACGTTGACTAAGTGCTCATTTGCTATCTAAAGGGTCAGCAGCTGAAACTCACCAGCTACTCCGTGAGGGAAAGATATAGATAGCAGTCTGCTTCTGGAGAGATGTGCAGTGTTGGAAACACTAGGGAGCCGTTCTACCCTGTCCGATAGGATTGTGATGAGTTGGATTTGACTGAACAGCAATGGGTCTGTATTCCATCTCTCTTCCTGATCAAATAGTTCCTCTCAATAGACATCTGTGATTAGGACTAATTCTGATATTGATTCTAAAAGCCCTGATTCTTGAATGTTGTGTTTTATTCAAAGCACAGGGCTCAAACATTCCAGCTTATTTCCTGACAGATGTATTATAGGAATGGACCAGGAGGAAAACAGCATGAGAGTTAGTTCTCCCTTCTCTTATGAGAACCTATCCTAGTTAGTGACAAGGCACTTTATATTCAGAAAGATCTGGATAAGTCATAGGATGTTCCTTGGAAGTAGTTTCTTGCTTTTTAGATGCCAAGAGGAAATCACCCTTAAGATTTTTGAAATTTTCATATCCATATCTCATTTGTCTCTGTTCTCAGCTCTCTTCAAGTAAACTATTACTTTTCAAATTTAGACTTTCTCATGGTGTTAAAGCAATCTCTTTTGTATGTAATTTTTAATTCACCTAGGAGCCTATTACAGATGTGGGATATTTGTGCCTCAGAAATGTATGACCATGCACTATATCTCCATCCAGGCAGGAACAAAAACTTGGATTCTTGAATCCTTCTCAGTAGCCAGTTCTCTTGTAGGAATCCTGCCTCCATTATAGCTATTCAAAGGACAAGATAGGAAATACTTTGGAGGAGACTTAAGAAGCAAATTAACAAACATTTCACATAGATATAAATCACTTGGGAATACTTACCCTTGGCTAATCTGCAGGACAGGCACATGTATAGAGATCATCCTGTTATTTAGTAATTTTCATAGGAGATTTCAAACAAATACAGTTTCTCTATTTTCATCTTTAACAGTGATTAAAATAAGGCCAATCTTGTTTCCATTAGATAGCCCCTCTTACCACCATCACTACCCCTTCCGACAGCTAGGTTACCTTGAAACAAATAATCCAAAATATTATATCATTTTATCAAGAAAGACTTTAGTAAGTATCCTTGAAAGAAAAGAGATTCTCATTCCAAACATCACTGATGCCTTTACCTCATAGCTCTACCGCTCCTTTACTGTTATCCTCAAATGGAGGTCACTGATGCCCATGGGATTGTGCCCTATTGTAAAGTCATATATAGGAAAATATACTCTCCAATACAAGGAGCTCTGGTATCATAGTGGTTACAAATCAGGCTGCTAACCTCAAGGTCAGCAGTTCAAAACTACCAGCTATTCCTTGAGAGAAAGATAAGGCTTTCTGCTCGCGTAAAGATTTACAGCCTTGGAAACCCTTTGCAAGGTAGCTATGAGTAAGAACCGACTCCATGGCACATAACCACCACCACCACTCTCCAATACACATTTAATCTTTCAGAATCATCAGAAGTAGCCCTAATCACAGAAGGCTTCCAATTTTCTCCAGTTTAGGCTGGCCTGGTGTAGCATTGTGGGATCAACACTGGACTGGGAACCCTAAGGTCAGCAGTTCAAAACCACCAGCCACTCCTCAAAAACCGTATACAGGGAAAGGCAGCAATGAAGAAATGAGTTGAGTTCAACCACAGTCCATAGACTTCCGTTGACCTGGAGATGAGAGAGAGAAGAGGAAGGGCTGGTTGGTCCAAAGTGTGGTGAGACCTGGGGACAATTGAGCCCATGGACAAGGACATAGCCACAGAGGGCTAGAGCTGAGAGTGAAGCATCCAGATAATATGAAGTGAGGGGAGATGCACAAGAATACCCAAACTTGCAGATAGTGCCATTCTGACCTAGCCTCAATGGCTTGATAATCAGAATTCAACTAGAAGTAGATTCCAAAAAGAAAAAAAGAAAAAAAATTTTTGATAAAGGAAACAAGGGTAAATTGCTACAATTTGATGAACCTGACCTATACTCATGGAGGCAGTAACTCTAAATACCAACAGAGAGGGAAGGAGTCTTCACATCAAGTATCAATGCTATCCCCTCTGTACACAGGGTAGATAGGGATGGGCAACTTAGACATTGGCTACCTAAAATGAGGGGGCGATAAAGACACGAAGTGACTGGCTTACAAGGTTTCAAGAGAGAGTTTAATTGAAGAGTAAGGGGCGGGGGAGTGATGGGGAGGGGGGAGAAACAGTCCCCGCTGAATAGTTTTCATCTTGTCTAGATGGATCTGGTTAAAAGAGATAGGGATAAGATTCATATGATTCAATAGTGAATAATTGTTATCATGACTAATTGCGACTGTCACAATTGTAAAGGTAGAAGTTTTGTAACAAAAACAGAGGAGTGGTTAATCTTACAATCCAGAAACAGAGGACCCTAGGACCATCAAGGGAGAAGAGCACAAACAGAATGCGGGACATTATCCAGAGAAGCAGCGACACCAGAGAATGAGGCAGAGATGGGGTCATGGAGTGGGGAAGCAGCTGAGAACTCTAGATTCGTGGGAAGAAACAGATTAAGAGCTAGTGGCCAGGAGGCTGACTTGCAGAATGTGTCCTTTGGAGGTGTAAATTATCATATATGCCTGAGTGTTTTGTTTTGTTTTTTAAAAATAGCTAAAGTGAATAGAGAGAAGTATTGTTAACTGATGGTGCATGGAGGGGATTATAATCATTGTAATGAAACAAGGTATATGATTTGTTGAATGTAAAACTGATGATCTGCCCTGTAAACTTCCACTCAATCCACAATAAAAACCTTAAAAAAAAAAAAAAACCTTATACAGGGTTGCTATGAAACAGAACCAACTCGACAGCACTTAACAACAACAACTAGTTGACCACGAAGCTCAGATGGCTTAATGGTTAAAGTGTTCAGCTGCTAAGCTAAAGGTCAGCATTTTAAACCCATCAGCCTCTCCATGGGAGAAAGATATGGCAGTCTGCTTCTGGAAAGATTACAGCCTTGAAAACCTTATGGGGCAGTTCTACTTTGTCCTACACGGTGTCTATGAGTTGAAATCAACCTAAAGGCAGCACGTTTTGGTTTTTAAGTTGATCATCCTCTTGCATTTACAACCAATAGCCCAGGCAATCTGTGCTGAAGGTACACAAGGAGGAGTCCCCTTGCAGGTCACACCTGCAGCCTGGACCTCCTGTGAGGCATACTGCCAGCTTTTCAACAACCTGTTAACTATCTAGTAGCTTCCTGTGAGGCTCCTCCTTCTGCTTAGTGATGGTTGTCAGGCAATTCCGAGGTGGTTTATAAAAGAGGCCCAAATCAGTGTGATTTTCCTGCAGAAGTCTGGGGAGCAGTCAAGGAAAAATATGCACTGGAAAGAACCTAGTCAACAGCTATCCCATTCCACTCCCATCTAGGCCTCCCACTCTGGCATTCAGGGATCTTTGGGGGACTGACAGCAGACTCAACTGCCAGACTCCAGCTCTTCTGTCACAGTGCCTTTTCTCTTGGGATATCAGGCTTCTTTACCATACCTGACCTTCCTATTGTCAAGGACTACAAATGAAGCGCTGTTTATTATAAGTATACCAGTCACTTTCATTTCCATAGGTATTGTTTAGCTATGTTGTTGTTAAGTGGCAACAAGTCCGTTCGGACTCATAGCAACCTTGCATGGGGAGTCTGAGGAGCAGCTGGTGGATTTGAATCACCAATCTTGAGGTTCAAACTGACATTGCAGTCGTGTGCTTATTCTACAGCACTTTACATTTTGCATTTGTTTTGCCATAGAGAGAGAATTAGTCACTTTCTTATTGTTCTTCTTTTAAAGACTTATCAAGAACCCCACATGCCCTTCCAAAAGCTGTGCTTTGATTCCACTCATTTGTATCCTTATGATTTTTTTCCTATTATTATTTTTTAAAGAATTGTGGTATTTCCAAATTTGGTCAATTTCTAGTTCTAAAGTTTATCCCAATGTTAGTCACTGTGGTTGTTCGGTGCTGTTGAGTTGATCTCAACTCAGAGCGACCCTGTGTACAACAGACTGACACACTGCCAAGTCCTGCATTATCTTTACAATTGTTATGTATGGGCCTATTGTCACAGCCTATGTGTCAATCCATCTCCTTGAGGGTCTTCTTCCTTTTTTGCTGACCCTATATTTTACCACTCATGATGTCCTTCTCCAGGAACTGGTCCCTCCTGATAACATGTCCAAAACACATAAGACAAAGTCTCACCACCTTCACTTCTAAAGGAACTTTCTACTGTACTTCTTTTCTAAGACAGATTTGTTCATGCTCCAGACAGTTCATATTATAGTCAATATCCTGTGCCAACACCAAAGTTCAAATGCATCAAGTTTTCTTTGGTCTTCCTTATTCACTGTCTAGCTTTTGTATGCATATGAAATGATTGAAAATATCTTGCCTTGGATCAAGCATATTTTAGTCTTCTAAGTGACATCTTTGCTTTGTTGTTGTGTGCCATCAAATTGGTTCAGATTCACAGGGACCCTGTATAGGATTTCTGAGGGTGGCCACTGGGTTTCAACTGCTGCCTTGTGGTTATCAGTCCAGTGCTTATTCTACAGTACCACACTCCCTAAGACTTTAAAGAGATCTTTTGCAACAGATTTGCCCATGCAGTACATCATTTGATTTCCTGACTGCTGTTTCCATGAGTATTGATTGTGAATCCAAATACAATCAATTTCTTGACAACCTAAAACTTTCTCCATGTATCATGAAATTGCATATTAACCCAATTGTGAGGATTTCTGTTTTCTTTATTTTGAGGTATAATCCATATTGAAGACTTAGTATTTGATCTTCATCAGTAAATGCTTCAAATTCTCTTCACTTCCAGCAAGCAAGATTATGTCATCTGTATATTACAGGTTGTTAATGGGTCTTCTTCCAATACTAATGCTACATTCTTCTTTATACAGTCCAGCTTCTCAGATTATTTGCTCAGCATACAGATTGAATAGGTATGGTGAAATATACAACACTGACACACATCTTTCCTGAATTTAAGCCATGCAATATCCCCTTGTTCTGTTCTAATGACTACCTCTTAACTTGTGTACAGGTTCCACATGAGCACAATTAAGTATTCTGGAATTCCCCATTCTTTGCAATGCTATCCATAATTTGTTATGTTCCACACAGTTGAATGCATTTGCATAGTCAATAAAACACAGGAAATATCTTTCTGGTAGTCTCTGCTCTCAGGCAAGATCCATTTGACATTGGCAGTGATAGCTCTTGTTCCACATCCTCTTCAGAATCTGGCTTGAATTTCTGGCAGTACTACTATCACCATTCTTTAATGATCTTTAGCAAAATTTTACTCGCATGTGACATTGATTATATTGTTTGATCAATTCTGCATTCTGTTAGGTCACCTTTCTTTGGAAGTAGCACAAATATGGATCTCACCAGTCAGTTGGCCTGGTAACTGTCTTCCAAATTTCTTCACATAGATGAGTGAGCACCTCCAGTGCCGCATCTGTTTGTTGAAGTATCTCAATTGGTATTCCAGCAATTCTGGAGCCTCAGTTTAGCCAAAACCTTCAGGGCACTTTGGACTTCAACACTATTGGTTCTTGATCATTTGCTCCCTCCTGAAATGGCTGAATGTCAACCAATTCCTTTGGCACCGTGACTTTGTCCTTCCATCTCCTTTTGATGCTTCCTGCATCATCCAGTAGTTTTCCCAGGTTGCTGTTGTTAAGTGCCATCAAGTTGATTACATAGATTCCTTTGATAGTTAAACTTGAGGCCTGAATTTTTCCTTCATTGCTTTCTGCTTGAAAAATGCTGAGTTTGTTCTTCCCTTTTGGTTTTCTAACTCCAGGTCTCTGTATATTATAATACTTTGTCTTCTTGAGTCACCCTTTGAAATCCTCTGTTCAACCATTTTATTTCATTTCTTCCTTTCACTGTTAGTTCTCTGCATTCTAGAATAAGTTTCAGAATTTCTTCTGATACCCATTTTGATCTTTTCTTTATTTCTTGACTTTTTAACAACCTTTTGGTTTCTTTATTCAGGTGGAATGCCAATGAATTGTAATCTTATGCCAATTACTCTCCTAGAAGATAAAACAAAAGACCTTTGCCTCAGAATTTTTAGGCTGCTTCTCCAAAACACTACAAATTTATATTCCAAAAAAAAAAAGGGGGGGGGAGGGGATGGGAAAGGAAAAAAATTGTTGAGTATATTTCTCCACATAAGGGACCAGTCTCTGGAAAAGGACAATATTATGTTTGATAAAATGGACAGTCAGCAAAAAAAAAAAGAGTTAGACCCCTTAATGAGGTGAATAGGCTTAGTGGCAGCAGCAATGGACTCAAGAATAACAACAATTGTGAGGATGGCGCAGGACCAGGCAGTGTTTCGTTCTGTTGGGCGAAGGTTTGCAATGAGTTAGAACTGACAACAACAGCCACATGATTCCACAAATTTTCTACTCAATAAGACAAGTCTTATATCCCATCTGAGCAGCCAGTCAAAAGACTCTGCCCACTCCCAGCCTTATCCTGCTGCCAGACTACACCAGAATGTCTCAAGTATTAATGGACATTTTTCCTTGTTTGGTCCTAAATGAATTCACTAGGTTGTTCCTAAAAACTAAAGGAAAGATTGAGAACTTGGTCAGAAATACATGAAAGGAGATTTCCAAAACCGTGCCTTGTATAGTTTACCTAATAGCAGTGCTGCTGAAGAAAGGCCTGGCAGTCTGCTTCTGTAGGGATTCCTGCTGCCATCTCGTTGATTCTGACTGTAAATAACTCAAAAGGACTGTCCCATAGGGTTTCCAAGGCTGTCGATCTTTACAGAAGCAGCCTGCTGTATTTCTCTTTCAATCACACAGCAGTTGGTAGTTTCAAACCACCAACCTCTTAGTTAACAGCCCAGGCTCCCTCCATAAAGATGACAGCTAAGAAAAGTCTGTGAAGCAGTTCCACTCTGTAACACATTGTTGTGAAGTGTCGTTGAGTAAGTTCCGACCCATAGCAACCCTATATAAGGACCGAGGAACAGCTGGTGAGCTTGAATTGCCAACCTTGCAGTTCAAACAGCTTTTCAGTTGGGTGTGTTAACCCACAGCACCACACATTAGGGGTTGTCATTGAAGGAACTGGTAATAGCTATTACCCACACTCATTTCTCAGCTCTCTGCTCTTTAGGATTTCTGTTTTTGAACTCTATCAAAATGCAAGCTATGCAGAAAAAGAGAGGCTATCATAAAGAGACCTATTTCCCTCATTTATACCTGAGATGCTAGACAGTGTCTCAAATAACATCCACTTTCCATGGTCAGTTATAGTACTGAGAAGTACCAATTTGTTTCATTGATTTTTCCCGTTTTTTCCCTGTTTTTAATTTCATTGATTTCTGCTTTTGTCTTTATTATTTCTTTTTGTCTGCTTGCTTTGGGTTTATTTGGGCCTTCTTCTTCTAGATTTTTGAGATAAAAGTTTAGATGATTATTTGAGACTTCTCCTCGCAGCACTGCTTTAGCCATTCCCCATTTTTATTCTCAGCATTGCTTTAGCCATATCCCCCAAATTTTGATATGCTGGATTTTCATTTTCATTGTTTCTTTATTATTATTATTCTCTAAAGATATATTTTTGGTGGTGTAGTGGTTA
>NW_006408537.1:27052468-27074982 GCF_000296735.1 Chrysochloris asiatica
AGATTGACTGGTGAACTTGAACCACCAACCTTGCAGTTCAAACCGACATTGTAGTAAGCCTGTCTTTGTCACAGATAAAAGGAATTTCACATAGTACAGTAAACTCCAGAGTCCTGGTGTGGCATTGTAGGATAAGTCTCAAAGTCAACAGTTTGAACTCACCAGCTGCTCCTCAGAAATTCTTTACAGGGTCACTATGAGTCTCGACCCACCACTTGTCTGTCACTTTGGGATACTGTGGTAGCTTGTGTGCTGCTGTGATTCTGGAAGCTATGCCATGGGTCACCCATGGTGGACAGGTTTCACCTGAGTTTCCAGACAAAGACAAACTAGGAAAAAGGAGAGATGAACTACTTCTGAATATTTAGTCATTGACAACCTTATGAATAGCAGTAGAACACTGTCAGCACTAGATTAATGAATATTGAAACATGATTAAAAGGATCAGAATACCATCAGATACAGTGTCAGAAGATGACCCCTCAGGTTGGAAGGCACTCAAACTGCAACTGGGAAAGAGCTGCCTCCTCATAGTAGAGTTGCCCATGATGATACAAATGGAGTAAAGGCCTCTACTCCTTAATTTGCTGGTGGGGCACAACTCAAAATAAAGAAAAACAGCTGTAAAAATCCATTAATAATTGGAACACTGAATGTACGAAGTACGAATCTTGGAATATTGGAAATGATCAAAATTGAAATAGAATGTATAAACATCGATATCCTAGGCATTAGTGAGCTGAAATAGACCGGTATTGGCTATTTTAAATCTGACAATCACATGGTTTACTATGCCAGGAATGACAAATTAAAGAGGAATGATGTCACAATCATCATCAAAAAGAGCATTATCAAGATCAATCATGAAGTATAATGCTGTCTGTGATAGGATAATATTCATACTCTTACAAGGAAGACTGGTTAATATTCAAATTTATGCACCAATCACTAAAGCCGGTGATGGTGAAATTGAAGAATTCTACCAACTTCTTCCGTCTTAAATTGATCAAACATGCAATCAAAATGTATTGATAATTACTGGTGATTGGAATGTAAAAGTTGGAAGCAAAGAGAAAGGATCAGTGGTTGGAAAGTATGGCCATGGTGATAGAAATGATAATGGAGATCATATGATAGAATTTTACAAACCAATGACTCCTTCATTGCAAATACCTTTTTAAAAACAACATAAAAGACCACCATGCCCATGAACCTCACCAGATGGAATGCAAAGAAATCGAAATTGACTACATCTGTGAAAAGAGACAGTGGAAAAGCCCCATAACATCAGTCAAACCAAGGCCCTGCCAGACTGTGGAACAGACTACCAATTACTCAGATGCAAGTTCAAGATGAAGCTGAAGAAAAAAATTTTAAAGTCCACAAGAGCCAAAATATATGTTGAATACATCCCACCTGAATTTAGATAGCATCTCAAGAACAGATTTGATTAATTAGACACTAAAGACTGAAGACCAGAAAAAATGTGGGCTGACATCAAGAACATCATACAGGAAGAAAGCAAAAGGTCATTGAGAAGACAAGAAAGAAGGAAATAACCAAAATGGATGTCAGAAGAGACTCTGAAATTTTTTGTTCAGCTCTTGTACGTCCTCACTTCTTCCATTTGCTTTAGCATCTCTATGCTGGAGAGCAAGTTTCAAAAGTCAGTTCAAGGAGACAGAGTCAAATATTATAATGAAATGTGCAAAGACCCGCAGTTACAAAACCAAAAGGGAAGAAAACACTTGGCATTTCTCAAGCTGAGGGAACTGAAGAACAAATTCAAACCTCAACTTGAAGTATTGAAGGATTCTATGAGCAAAATACTGAATGATGAATAAAGCATCAAAAGAAGATGAAAGGAATACACAGAGTCACTGTACCAAAAGGAAATGGTTAATGTTCAACCATTTCAAGAGGTGCCATATGATCAAGAGCCAATGATACTGAAGGAGGAAGTCCAAGGTGCATTGAAGGCATTGGTAAAGAACAAGGCACTGGGAGTGGCTGAAATACTAATTGAAATATTTCAACAAACTGAAGCAGAACTGGAGGCACTCACTCATCTATGCCAAGAAACTTGGGAGACAACTACCTGGCCAACTGACTGGAAGAGATCTGTATTTGTGCCCATTCCAAAGAGCAGTGACCCAGGGGAATGTGGAAATCATCAGACAGTATCACTGATATCCCATGCGAGTAGTTTTACTAAAGATGATGCAAAAACGGCTGCAATCATACATTGACAGAGAACTTCCAGAGGTTCAAGCTGGATTCAGAAGAGGACGTGGAATGACATTGCTGACATCAGATGGATCTTGGCTGAAAGCAGAGAATACCAAAAAGATGGTTACTTGTGCTTTATTGACTACACAAAGGCTTTTGATCACATGACAAGCCATGGACAGCATTGCTAAGTATGAGTATTCTGGAACACTTAATTGTGCCCATGAAGAACCTATATATAGATCAAGAGGCAGTTGTTTGAAGAGAACAAGGGAACATCGAATAGATGTTAGGAAAGGTGTGTGCCAGACTTATACCCTTTCCCATACTTATTCAATCTGCATGCTGAACAAATACTATGAGAGGCTGGATTCTATGAAGAAAAATGTGGCATCTGGATTGGAGGGAGACTCATTAACAACCTGCAATTTGCAGATGATACCTTGGCTTGCTAAAAGCAAAGAAGACTTAATATACTTTGATGATGATCAAAGACCACAGTCTTAGGTTTGGATTACATCTCAGTGTAAAGAAAACAAAAATCCCCACCACTGGGCCAATAAATAACATCCATATAAATGCAGAAAAGATTGAAGTTTTTCAAAGACCTCATTTTGCTCAGATCTGTCAACACTCATGGAAGCAGCAATCAAGAAATCAAACAACATATTGCATTAGGCAAATCTGCTGCATAAGACCTCTTTACACTGTTGAAGAGCAATGATGTTAGGTTGAAGACTAAGGTGCACCTGTCCCAAGCCATGGTATTTTCAATAACCTCATATGCATGTGAAAGTTGGACAATGAATAAGGAAGATTGTAGAAGAATTAATACATTTGAGTTATGATGTTGGAGGAGAATATTGAAATTATCATGAACTGCCAAAAGAACAAATGGATCTGTGTTAGAAGTACAGCCAGAGTGCTCTCTGGAAGCCAGGGTGGCCAGACTTCATCTCTCATACTTCATACATATTGTCAGGAAGGACTAGCCACTGAAGAAGGATATCATGTTTGGTAAAGTGGAAGGTCGGAGAAAAAGAGGAAGAACCCCATTGAGATGGACTGGCACAGTGGCAAGAGCAATGAGTTCAGGTATAGCAACAATTTTGAGGTTGGCTCAGGATCATGCAGTGTTTTGTTCTGTTGTGCATAGGTTCTCTATGAGTCGGTACAAATTCGATGGCACCTAACAACATTATTGTCAACAGCACTTAACAACAGTGAGCTCTGGAATATGGCACCCTAGGCATCTTTAAGAATGAGGCCCCAAATAAAGAGAGCTTGAGACAGCAAGTCCTCAACTATTAGCAATATGGACCCAGGCTCCACTGAAGAGACCCACCTTACCCAGTAACTCTCCCTTCCCCAGGATACCACATCCAATGCCTGACCCATGTAAATATATACCTAAAAGCTGGACTCCTCACCATAACTCAGAATTTCTAACTACCAAAGGCTGTCTTAGTCCCGGAATGCTCTGTAGGGATGGCTGAGGCCTCTGTTGACCCTGCATCACACTTCCACTCCTCCCTCTGCCCTGTCCTGTTTCTGCCCTTCCTCTCCCCTTCTCTCTACACGTGTTGATCCCAAGAACACTCCCTAATGAGCAACCTGCATGCTATTCATCTCCATCTCAATATCTGCTTCCTGGAAAACTCAAACTACAGTAACTGGTGTCAGGAGTGGTCCAAGAAGACAAGCAGTAAAGTGGGGTTTTGAAGCTGGATCACACTATTGCCTGGCTAGTAACAAGGATCCCATCACTGGGGTCAGTGGAACATGGACAGTCTCTGACACAAGGTTGTGATCCAATTGTTCAAACTTTTATCACTGTGAGTTTGGATTGCATACCAATACCAATAGAAAGGTATATTGAGGAGATATGAGGACAATAGAATTGGTTGCTTCTCTAGAACAGTGGTTCTTAAACTTTGGCACATGCATCCAAACTACCTAGAGGTACTTCTAAGTCCATTCCCAGAATCCTGTGATTCAGTAGGTCTGGGATGGTTTATAAGGAGCCCTGGTGGTAGTGCAGGGTAAAGCACTAGACTAGTAACCACAAGATTGGCAGTTCAAATCCACCAGCTACTCTGCATGAGAAAGATGAGGCTTTTTGCTCACATAAAGACTTACAGTCTCAGAAACCCAATACAAGGTCACTGTGCAATGGCAGTGGGCATTGGGTGAGATAATTTCTGAGAATTTGCAATTCTAACACGTTCTTAAGTGATTCTTACCCTGCTTATTGGGACCACTCTTCAGAATAATTGAATGAAAGACTGAGAGCAGTGAACACAATTGAATGTCAAATATGAGAGCCAGAAGGCAGGAGAGCACAGAAAACTGAGATCCCAGCCTTAATCAAAAGAGTAGCTAAACTCCAAGAAAGATAAACTTGGGCTCTGGGATACAGGGATTGAGGCATGGTTTAAATGTGTAAAAGGGGGAAAATAAGGTTAAGATGCTTGACTGTCTTTTTTGAATCTTGGTTTCCCTTGCATACCACTGTAAAATAGACTCTTGAGGGGAAAGAGAAAGGAATAACCAGAAACATCACCATAGAAAGCTTGTAAGTTTGTCTTCTGCCTATAACTGATTGGAATAGATAAAATGGGGCTACAACTTGCACAGTGAAGGAGGCTTCCTGCAGAGCCTTTGCATTACATAAGACCATAGGTAGAATCCTGAACCCCATCCAGAATCTTCTGAGGTAGGAAATCTCCACTTGAAAGGACAAGCAGACTAGCCTGGAGTGGCTAGAAGAACAAAAGATAGTTCTTGAAAGAAAGACTAACAGGAAACATAAAATACAATAACTGTAGTCTGACTGACTACTACAAGAACAATCAAGTTGTTCACCCAGGCACCACCAAGGCAAGTGGTCGGATCCCCTCAGGGAAAACCCCCTTCCAAGACTAAGACTCAAGGGGAATACATGAGCAGACATGTGCTCTGATTGGTGATCACATTGGACACTGATAAGGGGAAGTGAGGGAAAAATAGCAATGAAGCAGCGAGCTAAGTCCTACCACATTCAACCTGGTTTGAGACCTGGTTGGCCAGCAGTATGGCAAGATCTGGGGACTCTTGGGCCCAGAGTCAGTGACAGAGCCACAAAGGACTAGAGTGGAGAAAGAAGCATCCAACTGATAAGAAGAGAGGGCATAAGCACAAGAACACCCACACTTGCAGTTAATATCTACTTGACTTCAGTGGCTGGAAGATCAGAACTCAACTAGAAGAAGAAAAAAAGAGTAATCTGATACAATTTGATGAACTTGACCTACACCTATGGATGCAGTAGCTCAAAAGAGGGAACAAATCTTTACAGCAAGGATCATTCCCACCCCCTCCTTACACAAAGTAGATAGGAATGGGTAACTTGGACATTGGCTACCCAAAATGGGGGGCTACAAATGCAAGAAGAGACTGGCTTACAAGCTTTCAAGAGGGACCATAGATCCAGAGGGCACAGAAGGAAGGTAGAATCTCCACTGAGTAGTATCCAATCTGTCTGGGCAGGGCTGATGAAAGGAGATGGATAGCACTAATGTGGTACACTAGTGAATAATTGCTATCAGGACTGACTGTGAGGGCTGGAAATGTAAAGGTGGATGTTTTGTAGCAAAAGGAGGGGAGTGATTGACTTTGCAGTCTAGGAGCAGAGGTCCCTGGGACCATCAAGGGAGAAGAGCAGAGTGTGGGACCCTACCTAGAAAAACACTGGTGCCAGAGATGGAGGCAGAGACGATAATGTGAAGAGATGCAGCAGCTAGGGACTCTAGACCCAGAGAGGAAGAGGAGCTGTGTGCTGATGACCGAGAGGCAGACTTGTGGGGTATACCCTTTGTTTGTTTGATGATGCATGGAGGGGATTGTAATCATGGCAATGAAATGATATACGATAGGATGAATGTAAAGCTAATGTTCTCCCATGTAAACTATCATGTAATCCACAATAAAACATTAAAAAAAACCCTTAACTATGACCTGGTACCTCTACCTTTCAGCTGTGTAATTTGGACAAGTTTCTGTGCCTTAGTTTTTCCACCTGTAAAACAGAGACTTCTAAAACCCATGTTACAGAGTTATCAATAGTAAGGTAATCTGGAAAGCCTGGCACCTAGTAAGCACTCAGCTGCTTGTGGCAAATATGATATCAGCTGCAAAAGGAATTCTCACATGAATGATGACTGTCTTAGGTAACGTCTAAAGTCCCTGCCAATGCTAACATTTTAATTTGGTTAGAATGTGTAATGATACATTATGTAGACTATACCTGCTAAGGAGCTCTGGTAGTATAGTGGTTACGAATCGGGCTGTGAACCACAAGGTCAGCAGTTCGAAACTACCAGCAGTTCCATGGGAGAAAGATGAGGCTTTCTGCTCCCGTAAAGATTTACAGCCTCGGAAACCCTTGCAGGGTCGCTATGAGTCGGAACAGACTCCACGGCACTTAACAACAACATACCTGCTAACTGTTTTAGCTAAAATGTTCATGCTAAAAGACAATAAAGAGCTTTACACTGAAAAGAAAAAAAGATAAACTTTCAAGTCAGGGCCCTGCTTGGAGAAGAATAGGATCCTAACATATGAGATGGGACATCTGGGTTGATGACCCCTGAGAAAACATTCCAGGGCTCCTCTGTATTTTCTGAGCCTGTGAAATGACTCCTTCCTATTAAGAGTTCAGCTGCCCCATCCCCCTTGAAGACAATTCAGAGGCAACAGGATCTTTCCCCAGGATCTTTCCATCTCTCCCTTAGGCTAAGAATTTATCCTAATCTGGCTAAGGACCAGCCAGCATTTATCCACAGGAAGAGAGTATGCATAGGATTGGATGCTGATGATGCTGGTCTGAGAATGGGTGGAACAGGTTTGTTAAGGAAGAGCTTATCAAATGGGGAGAATTCTTTCGGGATATAAAACAGATATTGTAGCAGATAAGAAGCCCTAATAGCATAGTGGATTATGAGCTGGGCTACTAATTGCAAGGTTAGTAGTTCAAATCTACAAGTCTCTATGGGAGAAATGGAGGGTTTCTGCTCCTACAAAGATATTGTTGTTATGTACTGTGGAGTTGGTTCCGACTCATAGAGACCCTGCACAGGTTTTCTGAGGCTGTAAATCTTTCTCCTGCGGAACTGCTGGTAGTTTCAAACTGCTGGCCTTGTGGATAGCAGCCCGATTCATAACCACTACGCTACCATATTTGCAGCCTCAAAAATCCTATACAAGATTGTTACCAGTCAGAACGGACTTGGTGGTACACAATCACCACTACCATCCTAGGAGATAATGTGATCCCAGAAGCATGAGAAAAAGAACAATGGCCCACACTAAGTGAGGTAGTAAGGCCAGAATTCCTGTAACAGTAGATCCACAGGAAGATCCAGAAAATATATCATATATCAAAGCAATAAGAAATGAACTAGGCAGAGGTCACCAGCACCACTAAGAAATTCAGTGTTACTGCTACTCTGTAAAGCAGAACTTATGGTTGTTGTTAAGTACTGATGTGACTCATTTGTTTTTGTTTTGTTAAGTGCCAGGGAGTCAGTTCCGACTCATAGCTAGCCTGTATAGGGTTTCCAAGGAGCAGCTAGTAGGTTTGAACTGCTGACCTTGTGGTTTGCAGCCCAGTGCTGAGACTACAGTGTCACACAAGGAGTCTGTTCTGACTCATAGCGACCCTGTATAGGGTTTCCAAGGAGCAACTGGTGGATTTTAAATGTTGACCTTGTACTTCAAAGTCCAGTGCAGCTCCTACAGCACCACACCAGGAATCCAGAGTTTATGGTAGGCGATATCATTATAAAACAGCTCACAAATAGCAATCAGAGTGATAGTCACTCTCCCTCATTGGACTCTTGGAAACTGGGAAAATGAAACTACCATAATGAGGGGCAAGGTCAGAGGGCCAGACTCACAGGAGCCTGACCTCTAAAGAGTTATGGACTTAGTCATTACAACATGGGATAAATAGCTGGGAAGCCAGCAAGGTTCCTACTCAATCCATACATGAAAGGAAGTTAAAGATAAATGCTCAGGGGCCTACAATAAGAAGTTATATTCCTTTTTTCAGTTCCAAGACTTATGTCAGTTTTCAGGCATGAAACTCATTGACTTACGGAAAAAATAAACTGCATCTTACACCTCTTATAACTGAGGTAGTCTGATGTCTGGTAGACATCTTTAGGTCCTGGAGGCAGCATATTCCATGCTTGGAGTACTGTTATGATTCATCAAGTGGGTGTCAGGTTTCCATATAGAGCAAAAAAAGACACATGGCATATCTAGGCTGTGGTGCATGAAGACCCATCTCTTGGACCATATGACTCAGCAGACCCTACAGTATTAGAAGTATCAGTAGTGGGGAAAGATGCAAGTAAGTTTATGACAAATCCCAGAGGGAAAATCACAATGCAGACGCTAGGGTTCTAGAACAAGGCCAAGCCCTCTGCAATGAAGAATTATACACCATTTGATCAAACATCCCTGGCATGCTACTGGGCCTGATAGGGAACAATGACCAAAGAACACTGAATGACTATACAATCACAACTGTTGTTGTTACTAGGTGCTATTCGGTGGATTCTGACTCATAGTGACCTTATTTACAATGAAAACATTGCCCAATCCTGCAGCATTCTCACAACTGCAGTTATGTTTGATCTCCTTCTTACAGCTACAGTGTCAAGCCATCTCATTGTGTGTATTTCTCTTTTTTGTTGACCCTCTACCAAAGATGATATCCTTCTTTCATAAGTGGTCCCTTCTACCCACAAGCAGTCTAATATGCTCACTGGTGATCACCTGGGCCTACTTGTGAGTGGAAGTGCGGGAAATGCAGCAATGAAGACACAGGCTAAGTTTGGACATGTTTTGTTGGCATCTATTGACCTTGAGATGAGAGAGAGAGGAGGCAGGCCTGGCTGGTTTGAAATACAGAGAGCTGTGTGAACTCTTGAGTCTATGGCACTGACCTAGCCCCTTCACTCTAGGGCTGAGAGTGAAGGGGCCAACTGGTCTGAAGTACAGGGAGGTGTGTATGAACTCCCAATTTGCAGCTGATACCTATTTGACCTAGCTTGGATGGCTAAGGCTGAGCTGACCACAACCCTACCAGATAAAGATGTTTGATACCATGAGCAAGTATAAATTGCTACAATTTGATGAACTGGACTTTTGCTTTTGGATGCAGCTGTTCAAAATTCCAATCGGAATGAAAGATTCTTCAGCTCAAGGAGCATGTTTGTCTCCTCAGTCTACTGGGTTGATGCTGTTATTGTTGTTAAGTGCCATTGAGTCAGTTCTGACCCATAGCAACCCTTTACAGGGTTCTCAAGGAGCAGCTGGTAAGCTTGAACCACAGACCTTGTGGTTCAAACCGACTTTGCAGTCCAGTGCATTGGCAATTTAGACACTGACTACCAAAAATGGAGGAACTATAAATGCATGAGGACTCCTGGTATGGTGCTGTAGGATCAGCACTGGACCATAAACCACAAGGTTGGTGGTTCAACCCCACCAGCTGCTCCATGGAAACCCTATACAGGGTTACTATGAATCAGAACCGAATCTACAGCACTTAACAGCAACATAAAGGCATGAAGTGGTTTGCTTTCACTGGAGTGCTTCATTTCAGAGTGAGTGGGGTAAGGTAGAATCTCCATTGAATTGTTTTCCTCTTCTAGATGAGTCAAATGAAAGGGATTGGGGGATGAGGATGATATCTACACATCTTATACAATTACTGAACTTATGATTCAATTGTGAGTAATTGTTAGCAGGATTAATTGTGATAGCCAAAACTGTAATTGTATAAGATGTGTAGCTAAAAGGAGGGAAGAGTTGATCTTTCATTTCATGGACAGACTATTCCAGGACCATCAAGAATGAAGAGCATGAGTGGAGTGCAAGATCCCTACCTAAAAAGCAACTACAGCAGAGATGGTGGCAGAGGCAGTGACATGGAGAGGCAGAGCAGCTTTGGGCTCTAGGCCCATGGACTGAGTAAGGCTGTGTGCCTTAAGACTTGCAAAATATGCCCTTTGGACATTTAAACGAATATATAGTTTGTGTTTTGTTTTGTATATGTGCATCAAATATTTTTGGTTTGCTGATTTGTGAAATATAATATGTAAATGGAGAAGCACAGGGAGGAAGTAGAATAAACTGCTGTTGCATGGAGGGGATTGTAATCACTGAGAAGAAACAAAGGGTGTATTTGTTGAACATAAAGATGATGCTCTTATCTGGAAACCTTCACTGAATTCACAATAAAGTTAAAAAAAAAAAAAAAAAATCAAGTGGTCCCTCCTGAAAACATGTCTAAAGTACATGCAACACCATCTTACCATCCTCACTTCTAAGGAAAATTCTAGCTGTACTTCTTCCAAGACAAATTTGTTCATTCTCCTAGTAGTTCATGATATATTCAATATTCTTTGTCAACACCATAATTCAAATGCATCAAATTTTCTCTAGTCATCCTTATTCATTGTCCAGCTTCTGCATATATATGTTGTTGTTGTTGTTAAGTGTCATCGAGTCAGTTCTGACCATAGCGACCCTGTGTAGGGTTTCTGAGGTATGGCTGAATGAATCTGAACCCACCTTGTGGTTCAAACTGAACTTTTGGTCCAAGGCTTATCCTCCAGCAACACACCAAGACTGATGCATACATGTGAGGTAATTGGAAACACCATGGCTTGGGTCAGGCACACCTTAATCTTCGGGATGACATCTTTTATTTTTATTACTCCAAAGATGTCTTGTGATGCAGATTTGCCCAATACAGTATGACTTTTGATTTCTTGGATGCTGCTTTCATGAGTGTTGATTATGAATCCAAGTAAAATGAAATCTTTGACAACTTTGAACTCTTTCTCTATTCAGCACGGTGTTGCTTACTGGTCCATTTGTAAGGATTTTGGTTTTCTTTATGTAATCCATATTGAAGGGTGTAGTGTTTGGTCTTCATCAATTCATCAAGTGTTTCAAGTCCTCTTCACTTCCAGTAAACAAAGTTGTATTGTCTATATATCACAGGTTGTTAATGACTGTGTTCTTCTTCATATAGTGCAGCTTCTTGGATTATTTGCTCAACAGACAGATTAATGGTGGTGGTTATGTGCCGTGGAGTCAGTTCCGACTCATAGTGACCCTGGACATTGTTTCCAAGGCTGTGAATCTTTACAGGAGCAGAAAGCCTCATCTTTCTCCCATGGAACAGCAGATAGTTTTGAACTGCTGACCTTGAGTCTCGCAGTCCGATTTGTAACAACTATGCTACCAGAGCTCCTTCAGCAGACAGATTAAGTATGGCAAATGAGACAACCCTGAGACACATCTTTCCTGATTTTAATACACAAAGTATCTCTTTGGTCTGTTCTAATGACTGCCTCTTGGCCTATGTACAAGTTCCACATGAGCACAATTAAGCATTCTGGAATTCCCATTCTTTGCATGTCATCTATAATTTTTTATGTTCCACACAATTGAATACCTCTGCATAGTCAATGAAACATAGGTAAACATCATTCTGGTATTATCTGCTTTTAGCCAAGATCCCTGTGACATCAGGAATAATATCCACATATTCTTCTGAGGTTGGCTTGAATTTCTGGCAGTTCCCTGTCAATGCACTGCTGCAAACATTTCTGAATGATCTTCAGCAATATTTTACTTGTGTGTGACATTAATGATATAGCTGATAACTTCTATATTCTGTTGGTTCACCTTTCTTTGGAAAGGGAACAAACATGGATCTCTTCTAGGTGGTGAACCAGGTAGCCGTTTTCCAGCACTGCCCCTGTTAGAACATTTCAATTGGTATTCTGTTAATTCCGAGAGCCTTGTTTTTTTTACCATTGTCTTCAGTGAAGCTGATGTAAGATGGATCTTGGCTAAAAGTAGAGAATACCAGAATGATATTTACCTTTGTTTTATTGACTATGCAGAGGCATTCTATCATATGCTACCTTCAAAAATGGTTGAATGTTGACCAGCTCATTTTGATATAGTGACTCTGTGTATTCCTTCTATCTTTTTTTGATGTTTCCTACATTGTTCTATATTTTTTCCATAATATTTCAATATTGAGACTCTAGATTTGAATTTTTTCTTCAGTCCTTTCAACTTTAGTAACCTTGAGTATGTTCTTCCATTTGATTTTCTAACACCAGTTTTTGCACAATTCATTATACTTTGTCTCCTTGAGCCACCCTTTGAAATCTATTTACTTCATCCATTCTTCCTTTTGCTTTAGCTACTCTTTGCCTTTAGGCTTTCGATTGTGTGGATCATGACAAGCTATGGACAACATTGTGAAGTTTGAGTATTCCAGAACACTTAATTGTGCTCTTGAGGAATCTGTACCTGGACCAAGAGATAGTTGTTCAAACAGAACATGGGAACACTGAATGGTTTAAAATTAAGAAAGGTGTGCCACAGGGTTGTATTCTTTCACCATACTTATTCAACCTGTATGCTGAGCAAATCATCTGGAAGCTGGGTTCTATGAAGAAAAACGTGGCATCGGGATGGGAGGAAGACTCACCTGCAATATGCAGATGATACAACCTTGCTTGCTGAAAGTGAAGAGAACTTAAAACATTTACTGATGAAGATCAAAGACCACAGCCTTTGGTATGGAATACTTCTCAACGTAAAGAAAACAAAAATCCTCACCACTGGACCAATAAACAACATTCTTATCAATGGAGAAAAGACTGAAGTTGCCAAAGACTTCATTCTTCTTGGATCAACTATCAACACTCATGGAAGCAGCAGTCAAGAAATCAAATGACATATAGCATTAGGCAAATCTGTTGCACAAGACCTTTTTAAAGTGTTGAAGAGCAAAGATGTCAGCTTGAGGACTAAGGTGCGCCTGACTCAAGCCATAGTATTTTCCATCACCTCATATGCATACAAAAGCTGGACAGTGAATAAAGGAGACCATAGAAGAATTGAAGTTTTTGAGTTAGGTTTCTTGGAGGAGAATATTGAAAGCACCATGGACTGCCAAAAGAACAAACAGATCTTTGTTGGAAGAAGTGCAGCCAGAGTGCTCCTTGGAGGCCAAGATGGCCAACTTCGTCTCTCATCCTTCAGACATATTGTCAGAAGGGACCAGTCACTGGAGAAGGATATCATGTTTGGTAAGGTGGAGGGTCAGATAAAAAGAGGAAGACCCCCAATGAGATGGAATGACCAAGTGGCAGCATCGATGGACTCAAGCGTGGCAACAATTAGTGAGGTTGGCCCAGAATCAGGCAGTGTTTCGATCTGCTGTGCATAACGTCACTATGAATCGGCACCGACTTGATGGCACCTAACAACAACAACAACAACTCTTTGCCTTAGTGCCATCTTATTTGAAACCTCCAAACCATGAAAGTCAAGAGGAGAAAGAAGTGAATGCACAGGCTGAAAAGCAAAAGAAGAAAGATGAGCCAGAGACCTTAATATAAAAGACCTATAATATAAAGGTGAGCCAATCCTGGGAGCCATCAGCATCCTGCCATCTCACCAGATGACCTTGAATTCATTCACCTTTGCAGCTAGAAGCCTGCCATCTGACATGCCAATCTTAGGTTCATCAGCCCCTACAACCACGTGAGTCATGAAAAGCCTCCACACTAACACCAACCCACAGACTTGGAATATGACCACCTCTACAACTATGTGAGCTTTGATATCTATGCGTTGATATACAATTCTCTGTATATATGTATATATAAACTTCACTGGTGTTGCTTCTCTGGAGAACCCAGCCTAAGACAGTATATTAGTAAAATGGAGTGGTATTCAGTGATTTAAAAAAAAAAAAAAAAATGAGTTATCTAGTAAAAAAAAAAAAGTATAGAGGAACATTTGAGAAGGCAGTCTAGCAAAGCTACACACTACATGATCCCAGCTATATGATATTCTGAAAAAGGAAAAACTACAGAGAAAGTGAAAAGATCAATGGTTGCTGGGATTAGGAGGAAAATCAATAGCTGATTACAAAGCATATTTAGGACAGTGACATTATTTTGTATGATACTATAATGGCAGATGCATGACATCATGCACTTGTCAAAACCCATAGAACTATGTAAAGGATGAACCCAATGTAAACTAGTACAGTATCAATAATAATATTGTACTAACATTGATTTCTGGGTAATAACTGGACTTCTGGTGTGGCGTTGCCGGTTAATGCGGTAAACTGCAATGTCGGTTTGGGCCGTTAAGGCCAGCAGTTCCAACTCACCAGCTGCTCCTTGGAAACCCTGTACAGGGTTATTATGAGTCAGATCCCAACTCAATGGCTCTTAGCAACAGCAACAACAATATTGACTTATCAAAACAAATATAGCACAGTTATGTAAGATGTCAGTAATAAAAGAAACCATATATAGTGGAGAGATGGATATATAAGAACTATCTCTAAACAATTTTTCTGTAAACCTAAAATTTCTCTAAAAAAACAAAGTCTATTGAATTTTTAAAAGACTACCTATGAGTTGATTCTGCTCATAGTGGCCCTACATAGGAATTCCAAGGCTATAAATCTTTATGGGAGCAGAAAACTTCATCTTTTTCCTACGTAGCAGCTGGTGGGCTTGACTTGCTAACCTTGAAGTTAGCAGTCCAACGTTTATCCTACAGCCTCACCAGAACTATCCTTAGAAGTGAGAATCGGGGAGACTTTGCTCTTTCTTTGGATGAGTTACTAGGAGGGGCCAGTTCCTAGAAAGGTAAAGTAGCGGGTCATCAAAGAAGAGGAAGACTCCAAAGGAAATGGATTGATACAGTGGCTGCAACAATGGGCTCAACATAAAAATGATTGTGAGGATAGCACAGGGCGGGGCAGTGTTTCCTCCTGTTGTGCACGGGGTTTCTATGAGCCAGAGATGACTCGACTACACCGAAAAACAACAGCACATTTAAGAAGCCTGATAGACAAATGTACTAAAAATATGAAGAATTTACAGAGAAAGGTAAATGTCTCCAAACTCACTTATAGTAAAAAATGCAAATTCCTCTGAGACCCATTTCTTGCTGATCAAATTGGCAAAAAAATCAACAGCATAACAAATTAAATATCCAGCCACCCACTAAAATGCATACATATATCTGCATATAAATGTACATTTATTACTCACAGATAAAACAAGACAGGGATGCATATTAGCAGCAGACATCAGCAGCAGCCAGGGTTCTCACAGGTTAGACTCTTGCCCCAGGGTGTGATGTTACATTATTACATCTTTGCACACATCATTTCACAGCATGGAAGAAGAATGCCAGAGCCTCTTTCTTCTGGGGATAATATACTAACAAGCTACAATGTCTACCAGCCAAATACAAGGAGGGTTCAAAAAGTTAATGGAAAAGTGGAATTAAAGAATAATGAATTTTTCCACAAAGATTTTTAATCCCCCATGTAGCATGTACAGAAAAGAGAGTAGAGAAAAGGGGGAATAAAAAAGCAAAAGGGAAGGCTCCCTGTGGGCAACAGGCATTACTCATTGTCTTGTGCCCAAGATATGTGACCATATTTTGATGACTAATCAAGATTGACTGGTGTAAGGAATATTTCCTTCTCCCCTACCCCACTAAGATAACTTAGCAGAGTTCGGAGCTTCTTCATAGAGCATTCATTTCCCCCTAAGGAACACACCTTGTCTAATAGGAGTTAATATGTCCAGTAGTAGCTATGGAGACAATGAGAGACTATAACATACCTGTGTACCCAGCATAAACACAAACTATTTCTTTGGGTAGAGAACTGAGAAGACCAATCACTAGAGAAGGACATCTTATATTCTCTATGCTTCCACTGCTGAGCTGCCATCATGGACACATGTGCAGCACATTAAGCTGGCCAAAGTCACCAAGTTAACAGGGACAGTGCATGCAAGTATGTGTAGAGTTCATGGATGGCACAAGTCGCTCTATGATTCTCAGTAGCAAGGACCCATGCATGAAAGCAATGTATTCACCCTGTTGGAGTCAGAACAAGAGGTTCAGAGGTTGCTGCTATGTCCTGTATATCTGGTCAACTACTTGGCCCATGCGATGGTATGCAACTGTTAAACAGTTTATATTATATGCAAAAAAAAATTTTTAATGACATCATGGTTGGTGAAGTAGAAGGTCAGCAAAAACAAGAGAAACCCTCAATGACATCGATTAAACACAAAAGCTACAACCATGTACTAAAGCATACCAATTAAGAAGTAAGTTGGTGCTGGACTAGGCAATTTGTTCTGTTATACATAAGGTTGCCACCATCCAAAAGAGGTAAATACTGTTATATACACAATCCTGCAATAACAGTGCTCTACAGGTAGATACATGGATAGACATGTAGGCTGGATGGGTATGTGAGGGAGTGTGGGAGCATACCCACAAATATATGTAAAGGTTTGACAGAAGATATCTGTACATGAGTATTTACCTTTGCTGCAAACACATCCATGAGTATGAAGGAGCATATGGGGGAAACATTATGTAATTTTCTTAGACATTACCAAACACCTTGAGGGAATACGTTGCTGGATGGGGGGGGTGGGGGGACCTCAGGACCATAGTCTCAGGGACATCATGGTCATCGGCATAACATTGGCCACAAACACAATGTTCTACAGCCTACTTTGGTGAGTAGCGACTGAGGTCTTAAAAGCTGTGAGTGCCCATCTAAGGTATAACTATTAATCTCTCTCTCCCTGTCCAGAAGAAAGAAGAGTCATGAAAATTGAAATTACTTGGAAACAGTCCAATGGATTATGTTGTTGTTGTTAGGTGCCATCGAGTCGGTACCGACTCATAGGGACCTTATGCACAGACCATGTGAATATCAGTCTCCACAACCCTGAGACCAGAAGAACTAGGTGCTACCAACTGCTCTGAAAGAGATCACATTAGAAGATACTGGATAGAATGGGAGAAAATGTAGAACAAGACTAATTTTTTTGTTTTTTAATAGACCAGGTTTATTGGACAGAGACTGGTGGGACCCCAGGACTATAGCCCTTGATAACACTTCAGGTCTGGAAATGAACTCACCTCAATTTTCAGCCAAGTAATAGATAGGAATATAAGGGGAACAGCAACACTAATAACATACACCACACCATAGAATGGTCAACGATTTGAGATCAAAAGAGCAGTATTTCCAATGACAAAGTTCAGAAGGGTGGGGAAGGAGGAGAAATCAAGCCAAGAACCACAGGGAGGAAGTGGGATAACTGCTGTTACACTGAGGGGATTGCAATCATTGAAATGAAATCAAGTGTATGATTTGTTGAATGTAAAACTAATGATCTATTCTGTAAACCTTCACTTACTTTAACAATAAAAAAATTAAGGAAAAAAAGGTTTCAATGATTCAGAGTCAATATGATGGCAACTAACAACAAACCCTAATGGGGTTGTTAAAGGTCAGAACAGACTCTATGACGCTTAACAACAACAGAGAAATTGGATAGCTAAGGAATAGGAAAAGCAGATCTACCTTTCTCTACAAATCTGTTTGCAGCTTCTGAATTGTTTTACCTTGTGCATATAATGATCTATTTTTCAAAGTCAAATTGACATAAAATTTAGAAACATAATGAGTAGGTTGTTAAACTTGACTATAAACAGGCTCTTGACCTACTGAAGACTGGCTCCAATTTCAGTGACCTGAACTATTTATTGAAAAAGGTCCAGTCTTCCTCCAGACAATCAGCCACTAATGTGGCTCAGGGTGGCTTTATTTTTCTTTTGTAGTCTTATAAAACTGCTGCAACGCGAATAAAGTATTAAAAACATATCCTGGCAATATTACTACAACTCTAGGAAGAAATATAAAGCAAATTTTATCCCATTCAAGTATTAAAATAACTATAGAGACAATGAAGAAGCAAATTTAAAGTCATGCTACTGACATTTCTCTAACGGGTTTTAATGCAACTGTAATAATCAATTCTGTAATCACTATAATAACAAAGGGGCAAATTACATAAGAGTCTACATTTTAATTCCAACTTTGCCAAATCACTGTCTGTGTGGCCATAGGCAAATTGCTTAGCTTTTCTGTGTCTGAGTTTCAAATAAATAATCAGAGGACCTATTTCCAGGAGTCTTAAATCAGTTCTTTCTGGTTGGAAGTCCTGATGAGAATTTGCATTTCTAACAAGTTACCAGGTGATGTTAATGCCGCTGGTTAGGGACCAATTCTGAGAAACAGAGCAGTGATTCTCACAATTTATTATCCAAAGACATAAGAATTGATGTCCTGGTGTGGCACTGTGGGTTAATGCATTGGACTGCAAAGTCGGTTTGAACCACAAGGTCAGTGGTTCAAGTTCACTAGTGGCTCCTAGGAAACCCTATCCAAGATCTCTATGAGTCTGAATTGACTCATTGGCACTTAACAACAAGAACAAATGTAAAAATTACTAAGGGATCTTGTTAAAATGTAGATTCTGATTCAGTATATAGGGGGTGGAATGAGGAGCAGCACCTGAGAACCTGTAAGAAATGCAGATTCTCAGCAGGGGTTCAAACACAATTGAACCAGTTCAAAGTCCTATCTCTTGAAGTTGTTTTGAAGGCTGATGATCACACATCTAAAATACAATGGCACATGGTACTTAATATGATAAGAACTGGACTGCTAACCAAAATGTTGGTGGTTCAAACTCACCAGCTGCTCCACAGAAACCCTAAACAGGGCCTCTATGTGTCTAAACTGATTGAGTGGCACACAATGACCACTTGAATAAAGTCTCAAATGTCAGGAAAATTATATTTAAAGATGTTCCAGCTACCTTTAAATATGTTCAGCATTCAGGAGAATTGAATATATTTGTAATTTCAAATTTTAGAAGTTTCCTTAAATAATTCCAATAATTATCTTAAAATATGAACAAATTGTACTTATTTTTGTATTTATGGCTTATATTATATAAAATATAACCCATAAATTTGGTTTAAGGCACTGGACTGTAAGGTCAGTTTGAACCACAAGATTGGAGGTGCAAGCTCACCAGCTGCTTCTCAGAAACCGTATACATATACTGACTCTACTGCACACAACACCCAATCTTAATTTGCAATGTTCTATTCTATGGTGCTCATAAAAGTAGTATATAAATGCTTACAAGCATTTTTTTTAAATTGTTAAATGCCATCGTGTCAGTTCCGACTCATAGCAATCCTGTATAGGGTTTCTGAGGAGCAGCTGGTGAGTTTGAACTTATGACTTTGTGGTCCACAGTCCAGCGCTTACCCAACAGCACCACACCAGCAGGAAAAAATTCATAGGTTAAGAAACCAGATAATAGAGGTGGGGCTTGATGGCAGCTAGGGTGGAGGTACAGTGAAGTTTGCTGTTAGCAATACCACAGAATACCAGGCAATGCAGATCCAGGGCAGAGCTCCAAAACTTGGAACCACAGAGATAGGAATATTTAAAAGGTTTGAAGGCTTACAGCTAGTGGAACTTGTAGCAAAAGTAAGAAATCACATACTTTTGAATCTTCCGGGTTCAGCAGCCCCAAACCTACAGAGTGGGCAAAACCAAATGGCAAGACCAAGTCGGGGAGTAGACACACCACAGAAAAACACTGAGGGAACCTCAGAGCAAAGGTGCACAATACACTTTGTCAGTTTTGCTTTGTTCTGATTTTCTTTCTTTCTTTTTTTGGTAATTGTTTGTGCACCTCCATTTTGGTGACTAGAGGCAGTGCCTGAATGAGTGAACACCCCCCACCCTCACCACTGGTGGGTTCTTCTGCCACACATGTGCACAGATACTCTCAGCCCAAGAGCTGGACCTGAACTGGGGTTTTTTTTGTGTGTTTTTTTAATATGGGAAAGGTCAGGCCAGGGGTGTAGAGAAGGAAAGAGAGTTTAAAAATAAAAAGGCCAAAAATTAAATTAAATCCTGAGGTATAGCATAACAGCCAAAAGTGGCATCTTGAAATCTCTCAGGCAGCTTTGAAGGCAAGAAGCTGAAGAGAAGACATTAAAGTCATACTCATATTAGGCTACAGATTTTGTTTTGTTTTGTTTTTTTCTCCCTCCTCCCCCTTTTCTGTGATTATAGACTACAGTATTCAGTCTAGTTTTGTCTTTTTGTTTTTGTTGTTGCTTTTTCTCTTTTTCTTTTGCAGGTGTGATTTTGCTGTTGTATGCTTCCCCTTCTACCTTTGGGGGATGCTTTCCCTCCCTATATTACCCAAGAAGAGACAGCAACTGCTGCCATATAGTCAAGCTACAACCACACTCTATAAAACACCAAAGCCCAGGCAAGAACCAATACCAACTGCCATATACCAGGGAGGCAGACAACACCTGTGAAACTTAATCTGAGTTAAGCAATAAGAAGACTGAAAAGGGAAGCCCACATCCTGATCACATCTACCTGGAAGCAATCAGCATAAAAAAATACCAAAACACATACTCAATTAAGTATTAAGGTCACAGATAAAAATGAAACATGTCCAAGAAGCAAAAGCAGATGACCAAATCAGCACATGTCCAGAAACAAGATAAAATGTCAGAGACAAATGACCTATAGGTAGACCTGAACAACATTCTGGAAAGAGGGCATGCCTTGGTAATGCCTAAGAAGGAATTCAGAAAAATGATTATAAAATGTTTCAAAACACTTTGCAACGGAGTTGAGAAAAATAAGAAAGAAGTCAGGAAAGCACTACAGGAACAATCAAATAGGATAGATACAGCATTGGAAACAATTCAAAACCTACAGAAAGAAGCCCAAACAATCAATAATAGAGTAGCAGAAATAGACAATACTCTGAAAGGGCAAAGAGTGGAATAGAAGAGATGGAAGGCAGAACCAGTGATCTGGAAGACAAATCCCTCAATACCACTAAGCTAGAACAGCAAACAGAAAAAAAGGATTAAAACATCTGAAGAAGGTCTAAGATTCATGTTGGACAACATGAAGAGGAGTAACTTAAGAAGTATCAGCATTCTGGAACAAGAAGAACGACAAAAGTCCACAGAGAAATAGTTGAAGAACTGCTGGAAAAAAAATTCTCTAACATCCTGAAAAGTGAAAAGATAAACATTCAAGAAGCTCAACAAACCCCAGGAAGGATAGACCCTAAGAGAAAATCACCGAGACATATCATAATCAAGCTTTCTAAAATCAAAGATAAGGAGACACTCCTGAGAGCAGCTAGGGAAAGCAGAAGTGTTACATACAAAGGCAAGCAAGTCAGATTAAGCTCGAATCTCTCAGCAGAAGCCATACAAGCAAGAAGGCAATGAGGAGACATATATAAAACCCTGAAAGAAAAAACAAAACAAACTGCCAACCAAGAATCCTTTGTCCAGCAAAGCTTTCAATCAAATACAATGGTGTAATCAAAACATTCCAGGATAAACAGATGCTAAGGGATTTTGCCAAAGTCAACCCTGCACTACGAAACATCCTAAATGTAGTTTTATGAACTGAGAACCAACAAGAACAGACAATAACCAGAGGTTGACATATGTGGCAGCAGCTCCCAGAATTAAATTGACAAAAGGAAGAGTCAAGAACAGAACAAAACTATAAGAGCAAACTCAGAGAATCTGGGAGGTCAATCTATGATCAAAACAAGTATAAAATGTAAAAGAAGGTAAACACATAGGAACAGATATCCAGATGGGGAGAAGATCAGGTATTTTACAGGATAAAATAGATTGCACTAAATGGAGAGAAAAGTTAATGGACTATAAGGCAACCTCAAAGAAAATTAACAATTCACAACATGCCAAGAAAATGAAAATCCAAGAAGAACATGGAAACATTAAAATTATGAGGAAACTCACAAGAAAGAACACAAAAAGCATGAACTCAACAAAGGAAGACATACAGAACAAAGAAAGCAGCAACACCACAAAGAAAATAAACATAATGGCAGCAATTAATCCATACCTTTTGATAATTACACTGAATGTAAATGGATTATAAATTCACCACTTAAGAGACTGAGGGTGACAGAATGGATAAGAAAACAAGATCCTTCAATATGCTGTCTGCAAGAGACACATCTCACACACAGAGACACAAATAGATTAAAAGTCAAAGGATGAAAAAAATACATACCAAGCTAATTGCAATAAAAAAATAAGCAGGATTGGCAGTACTAATCTCTGATAAAATAAACTTTAAGGCAAAATCCAGCATAATAGATAAAGATGGACATTATCTCATGATTAAAGGGACAATTGAACAAGATGACATAACCATAATAAATATCTATGATCCCAATGAA
>NW_006408537.1:27092454-27107632 GCF_000296735.1 Chrysochloris asiatica
GAGGACTCTAGATTCATCAACTAAGAAGAGAAGGACTAAGAACTGGTGGCCAGGAGCAGACTTGCAGAATGTGCCCTTTGGAGATGTAAATTATTATATTTGCCTGAGTGGGTTTTTTTGTTTGTGTGTTTTTTAAAAAGCTTAAGTGGATAGAGAGAAATACTTTCAACTCATGGTATATGGAGGGATTATAATCAATGTAATGAAACAAGTTATATAAATGGTTGAATGTGAAACTGATGATGTGCCCTGAAACTTTCACTCAATCCTCAATAAAAACCTTAAATTAAAAATAAAATAAGATAGATTTTTAAAAAGGGCAACATTTACCTAAGGACAAAATTCAGAAATTGGGAAAGAAGGTGGAATGGAAACAAGAATCTCAGGGAGGAAGTGGGATGAGTGATGTTACAATGAAGAGATTGCAATCACAAGGATGTGATTTGTTGAATGTAAAACTGATGATCTTCTTTGTAAACCTTCACCCAATTCACAATAAAATGTTTTGAGGGTTTTGTTTTAAGTTTCCTCTAGATTCCCAGCTATGTTTTTGTTTCCCCATGCTAACAACAACAAAAAAAAAGCATCTGGGATTTCCCATCAAGAACATTGGTTCTGCCTATCAAAAATGTCCATTTAAGTTCTTCAGTTGCCGCCAACCTAGATTCTAAGTATATCAGCTGCAACTAAACTGCTTCCACTAAGGGAACCCTATGGTACACAGACCAAAGAGTTCTTTTGTACTTCCATCTGATTGGACTGGTGGTCAATTTGGCCAGCAATAGACAACACCCTCCTTGAAACTTCACTCTTGCTGTTAGGACCTCAGCGAGACAGGAGAGTGATGAACCTAGGGCAGCAGTGGGGAAAAACAGTGTTTCCCCTGTCGGTGGTGACCTTACCCTAGAATAAACTGTAACCAACACAACACCAATGAAAACCATTTATTATAAAATCATTGAAATGTCATGCTAAAACTTTAAAAACTTGCAATAATTTGCACCATAAAAACACTTGTCCCCACACCCACACCACTCCCAATTTTCATGGCTTAAACAGACCAGCACTTCTTCCTCAAGTCCTGAAGTTCGACCATGACCTCAATCAAGTACGTTGTCTGGATAACGGATTCTGAACAGGCCCCAGCCTTAATCCAAGCGCCCTGAGGCTAGAGCAGAACTTCTCAGAGTCCTCCACAGCAGTGCCGCTAAAAACAAAGCAGCTGGTCAGGGGCATGCCTTGTGGAGATGACCAAAGAGCATGCATCGGAATCACCTGAAGGACTTGTTTGAACACTTTGTTTCTCCACCCACCACCACCACACCCCCAGTTTCTAATTATGTGGGTCTGGGGTGAGCATGAAAATTTGCTTTTCTAACAAGTTACCAAGTGATGCTGACTCTGCTGAGGATAGGGGAGTCTTAAGGTGTCTTAAGGAGCTCTGGTAGCATAGTGGTTATGAATCGGGCTGCGAACAGCAAGGTCAGCAGTTCGAAACTACCAGCTGTTCTGCGGGAGAACGATGAGGCCTTCTGCTCCCTTAAAGATGTACAGCCTCGGAAACCCTGTACAGGGTTGCTATGGGTCGGAACCGACTCCACGGCACACAGCACGGGTTAGAGATATGCTTTGAGATTCTCCAGCCTATTATAGCTAAGTGAAGAGGCAGATCCTTAAAGGACTAAAAACAGCTCCTGGAGTCACTCTGGAAGAGCTGCCCTGAGGCAGATTTCCAAACCTAGAGTGCACAAAGAGCCTAGATGTCGACATTTGATTCCCTTCCTAACCATATCTCACTCTTCAGAGTCTCAGGAGTCAGAACCCACACGCAGGGATTATTAGAAAACATCCAAGTAATAAACTGGAGTGAATCAAAATGATGTCCACCTTCTGGAATGTCTCCCCCCCACCCCAAGAGAATGAAGCGTGCCTTTCCAGGGTCCTTGAAGCCACTCACCTGCATTTCGACGAGTATGAAGGTAAAAAGATATCGTAAGGATCATGAACGTGGCACGTAACCTGGCGAAGTAGCTTCCAGAGATGTAGACCAATATTCCATCTCCTAAAGGTGACCTGCGCAGCTGAATTCTGACTTGGAAAACACGCTGAAGGCTTTGGCGTATTTCCATATTAGGGCCTATAAAGGGAAGAGGGTGCTGTACTTGAGCGAGGACATCGTGGTCCCCACCTCAATCCCTGGGTATTGCTCAGAGTCCTCCAGCACAAAAAAGAGGTCTGATGGGAGAAGGGAGATTCTGGTCACCAAGAAAAAGGGCAGTAGGAGTCGGGATCCACCCAAACTGACACAGTATCTTGTCTACGATACCAGAAAAGTTGGAGAGACGCTGGACTAGAGCTGCCACCCTGAGAGGGGAGTAATTTAGGCGCCTGACAAGATGCAGCTGGCAAGGGTTCTGAGGACATGAGTTTCGGGCTTGCTCACCAAAGATCATTGGTACCATCCACTCCTCGAGGAAAACTACTAACTCTTCTGGGTTGTCTTCCAAGAATTGATTGGGATGTGGAGTGGGAACAAGCGCCATATGCGGCCAGGAACCAAGAGCGCAGACCGCCACCCTGGCACAGGTTGTCGACGCACAGCAGATGACAGGGGCTGCACCTGGCCCTCTTTTTACGCCGCTTCGGACCCCGCCCCTTCCGCGCCGGCTCCTTGGACCCAATCCGACCCGGGGGCTCGCCCGCCGCCTCATTTCGTCTGTCCTCTGAATCATTTTCTCTCAGGGATGCTCCTCCTGCACTCTTTCTCACTCTTTTCCTTCCAAAGACTCTAGAACATTTCATAGGCACGCTGGACCTGAGTTTGCAAAGGACCCTGGCCTGAGAGACAGCCTTGGAGGACTGGGGTTCAGGGTGCTGTCAGATCTCAAATTGAATTGAATTCTGAGCAG
Organism: Chrysochloris asiatica; assembly: GCF_000296735.1. Lineage (NCBI taxonomy): Eukaryota > Metazoa > Chordata > Mammalia > Afrosoricida > Chrysochloridae > Chrysochloris > Chrysochloris asiatica. The sequence goes on from NW_006408537.1 coordinate 27,095,364, forward strand.
AGGGAACCTAGAAAGTGGGAGAGGGAAAGTGGAACCCACTCCTCTTCTGTCCACCGTCCTCAAAGCCTCTCTGCTCCGCGTCCTCTGAGAGACTCTCGTTCTCCCACAGCCGCGCTAGCCGAGCCTGCTCTCTCCAAAAGGGAGCCTGCGATGGTGCGCCCAGCTTGAGCAAGACTCGGACGGCCTCGATTTACCGCCTTCAGAGGGCTGTCAGCTTCAGTAAGTGATCGCCTGCGAGAACTCGGAACGTTAACCACCTCGTTTAGGATTACACTGCAGAAGAGACAGGGAATTTGCGCTTGGCACTGTGGTTCCTAGGTCCAAGTGGTACCTGAGACACCCTATTCCTCCTACCCAGTTATTCTATTTTAGACTCGAACCTCCGCCAGGAACCAGATGAACAAAGAGCAGATGCCAAGACTCCCATGAGCACCCAGCTCCGACCAGAGGACCGCCCCGCCCCCTTTCCACCCACCGGCCCGGCCCCTGCTTCCTCTCTGACCCTAGGTGCTTCTCAGATCTTCCCCTGAGATCCACTTGCCGAATCAGTCCCCTGTTCCCTTTTTCTCTGACCCCATACGTTGGGATGAAAGGACAGTGCACCATTGAGATCAAACTACAAGAACTGCACGTTTGGAGTCTCCTCGGGATTAAGTTGTTCCAAGGTTTTAGCATCAACCAGCCTCACGGACTTTTTTTCTCACCTGTCCGTTTACTAAGTGCAGATCAACTTTCTTCATAGATGCAGTGTTGGCTTTGTGTTGGAGCAGTTTACATAATCCCTGTTAAGTAATGGAATGTGTTTTCAGGGTCTGTAATAATCTCCCAGGACCTTAACCTTGTCACACCTAATCTTCGAATCTCAACACACAATATTCATTTCCCCAATTACATTCAATCAATAATTATTGTTGCCGTGCTTCCAACTCTGATATCTGAGACCAAAAGTATCTCCTCTCCAATCACCAGTACTTTCTCAGTCCTTTCTTTGAGCCTTCCTTCACCTCATTTTACAGTTATTTCAGTTCCAGCTATGAATCTATACCATACATATTATAGTTACAGCTGGTGTTAACACACTGCTGGTCCCCATCTTGCACTATGGATTTGATGGCTCCTGACAGATACACAGAAGAGCACTACAGACGGTGCCTAAATACCCTTTATATTTCACAAACGCTGATACTCTCTATCAGGGAAGTGGAAACAATCACAGAGGTATTATGAATCCTAATACCAAGCCACCAAGAAAGTGGGTTAGACTTGGCCATATACAAGTTGTCTGATCTTGGATAATTTATTCTTGTGAACCTGAGTTTTCTAGCTTGAAAAGAAACATAATAACCTTTTCCTTGCAAATATTATGAGGAAAGACTTTCAAGTATTTGAGGTTAGGACAAGCACTGGACTGCTAACTGCAAGGTCCGTGATTCAAACCCACCAGCCATTCCTTGGAAAGCTTATACAGGGTCGCTATGAGTTGGAACCAAATCCACAGCACTTTACAACAGGCATAAACTAGGAGTCATTGGGTGGCACAAATAGTTAAACTCTCGACTACTAACCAAAAGATTGGTGGTTTGAACCCATTCCGAACCCCTTTGAAGAAGAATCTGAAGATCTGCTAATGAAAGGCTTAGAAATCCTGTGTAGTATTCTCCTCTGTACAGATGGGGTCAGCATGAGTCAGAATCCACTAAATGGCAACCCATTTGAATTTGCTTATTTTAGGCATAAAGTACTGCTAGCATTATTCCTGTACCTCACACACACAATCCATTCCTACAGTGGTGAATAAGGAAGGACAGAGGCAGCCTCTATATCATACACCTTGCCTTGTATTGACACTATGTACTTTTCAAAAGCGAGTCCTGGTATGGTGCTGTGGGTTAATGCACCAGACTGCAAAGCCATTTGAACTGCAAGGTTGGTGGTTCAAGCTCACCAGCCGCTCCTCAGAAACCCTATACAGGGTCACTATGGGTCGGAACCGACTTAGTGGCACTTAACAACTTTTAAGAGGAAGGAGCATAGAGGCTCCACATGATAAGCAATGGACCTGTCAACCATAAGATCTAAAACTTGACGGCATTTAACAACAACAACTTTTAAGATGGAGTCCTGGTGTGGCACTGTAGAATAAGCACTGGACTGTTAACCACAAGATTGGTGGTTCAAACCCACCAGTCACTCCTTGGAAACGCTATACAAGAACACTATGAGTTGGAACCAACTCAGCAGCACTTAACAACAGTGTTTAAGAGAGCATTCCTGAACGAAAGGCACTGAACTATATTTTTAAAGACCAACTCTTCTCCTGCCATTGATACTTGACATCATACAGATTAGAGTGTTTGCAGCCCAAGGTCACGATTCAGGACAATCACATAATGTTATAGATCCTGAATTTTTGTTGTTATTTTAAGGTCAGGCACTGACACCAAATCAAAGTTAGAACATACTGACTAGAGCAAGAGACTACACTAAAATCCATGCTTCTTCTTCTTGTTACTTGTCGTCAACTCGCTTTTACTCATAGTGACCCTGTACAGAGTTTGAAGACTACCTGGTGGGTTTCAATTGCTGACCTTGCAGTTAGCAATTCAGTGCTGACCCTATAGCTCCACACCAGGAGTCCATGATCCATACTAACTTTACATAATCAGTGCACATCTTTCAAATGTATACACATAGCTTGACGAAGACTTCTAAGACAATGCTGTCCAAATACCATGCAGTAATTACTTCATATGGGTTTTCTATCCATAGTCTTTATAACTCCTGCCAAACAACTTTTTTTCCTGATGAGTCTGGGTAAGAGAAAGTGGAAGAAGATGCTAATAAAATTATATGATTCAGTCATAAGTAGTTTTTAACAGAGTTCATTTTGATTTTAAAAACGTGGAACACTAATGTATATAAAATGAACCATCTCAGAAGCAAGAAGGTGAGAATCTCATTGCCATCAAAGAAGAGTCAGGAGTAGAGCACATCCTTTGGACCCCAAGATCCCTGTGTATTGAAGCTCTTTGATCCAGGGATATAAAACTGTGACTCTGGAAGACTGGCAGAGGAACAGCAACAGCAGAACGAAGAACTTGAGCACAAGATAGAGCAGTGGGCATCCCAGCTCAAGGAGCAAGTAAAGCTGAGTGCCCTTGTTGTTATTGTTGTTGTTGTTGTTGTTTTTAGGTGCCATCGAGCCAGTACCGACTCATAGTGACCTTATGCACAATAGAACGAAACACTGCCCAGTCCTGGGCCAACCTCAAAATTGTTGCCACGCTTGAGCCCATTGATGCTACCACTTTGTGGGTCTCGGTTAGGGTCTTCCTCTTTTTCTCTGACCCTCCACCTTTGTTGTTAAGTACCATGGAGTCAGTTCCGACTCATAGTGACTCTGTATAGGGTTTCCAAGGTTGTAAATCTTTATGGGAGCAGAAAGCCTCATCTTTCTCCCATAGAATGGCTGGTAGTTTCAAACTGCCAACCTTGAGGTTAGCAGCCCAATTCATAACCACTACACTACCAGAGCTCCACCTTACTAAACATGATATCCTTCTCCAGTGACTGGTCCCTCCCTGACAACATGTCCAAAGTACAAGAGATGAAGTTTGGCCATCCTGGCCTCCAAAGGAGCACTCTGGCTGCACTTCTTCCTACACAGATCTGTTGGTTCTTTTGGCAGCCCATGGCACTTTCAATATTCTCCTCCAACACCATAACTCAAATGCATCAATTCTTCTACAGTCTTCCTAATACACTGTCCAATTATCGTATGTATATGAGGTTATTGAAAATAACCTTGGTTCAGGCACACCTTAGTGCTCAAGCTGACATCTTTGCTTTTCAACACTTTAAAAAGGTCTTGTACATAAGATTTACCTAATGCAATATGTCCTTTGATTTCTTGACTGCTGCTTCCATAAGTGTTAATGGTTGATCCAAGAAGAATGAAGTCCTTTACAGCTTCAATCTTTTTTCCATTGATAAGAATCTTGTTTATTGGTCTAGTGGTGAGGATTTCTGTTTTCTTTACATTGAGATGCAATCCATACCAAAGGCTGTGTTCTTTGATCTTCATCAGTAAATATTTTAAGTCCTCTTCACTTTCAGCAAGCAAGGTTGTATCATCTGCATATCGCAGGTTGTTAATGAGTCTTCCACCCATCCTGATGCCACGTTTTTCTTCATAGAACCCAGCTTCTTGGATTATTTGCTCAGCATACAGGTTGAATAAGTATGGTGAAAGAATACAACCTTTGCACACACCTTTTTAATCTGAAACCATTCAGTGTTACCATGTTCTGTTCGAACAACTGCCTCTTGATCCAGGTACAGATTCTTCATGAGCACAATTAAGTGTTCCAGAATACTCATACTTTGCAACATTGTCCATAGCTTGTCATGATCCACACAATTGAAAGCCTTTGTGTAGTCAATAAAGCACAGGTAAACATCTTTCTGATATTCACTGCTCTCAGCCAAGATCCATCTGACATCAGCAATGATATCCCTCGTTCCACATCCCCTTCTGAATCTGACTTTAACCTCTGGAAGTTCTCTGCCAATGTATGCTTGCAGCCGTTTCTGTATTACCTTTAGTAAAACTTTACTCACATAAGATATCAAAGATACTGTCCGATGATTTCTGCATTCTGCTGGGTCACCTCTCTTTGGAATGGGGATCTCTTCCAATCAGTCTGCCAGATAGTTGTCTTCCAAATTTCTTGGCAGAGATGAGTGAATGCCCTTGGGCAGGAGTTAATTTGTAGAATGGGGTGCCTCTAGGCACTTAAGTAGGGGAGCTAGGTTTGCTGACCCATAGAGCTAGAGTCGAACACTTTCAGTCTGAGGCTTATGATAGAGTTGTGTGTCCTTTGAGCATTTATCAGCAGTGCTAAGAGAGCTTTGTAACATTGTTGGAACAGGGCAAAGGCCAAGGGGCCCTTGGCTGAGAGACCAAGAACTAGAGAGCAACATGCCCGTAGGTATGGCTGGGAAGGGTTGTCCTGACTGAAAGAGCTGTGCAATGAGCACTTCTAATCCTTCTTTGTGAACTCTTAACTCCCATATCTGTGTATATGGTGTCTGAGTACTGTGTGGCTATTGCAATGAATTATTGAACCCTGCTGAGTAGAATGTGCTATAAGAGGAACGGTTGGTGTCAGATTTAGTAAAGAAGGTAGAAGACTGAAGGCATGTCAGCTCCATAGGAATCAGCCTTGGGTTGATGTGAAGTTTGATTCTGTTCTCAACCTTTGTGAAATCAGAGGTGGTCAAGCACTGAATCCACATTATTCTTACACCAAGACACCTTTTTACAATAATGGACATGCATATCCATCCAAGGTCCATTTGTGGCTATTGAGTGCTTACATGTGGCTAGTGCTCTAAGAAACTGAGTTTTTAATTGTCCTTACCTTTATTTAAGGAACACTGGTAGCATAGTGGTTACGAGTCAGGCTGCCAACCTCAAGGTCAGCAGTTCAAATCTACCAGCAGTTCCATAGGAAAATGATGAGACATTCTGCTCCCATAAAGATTTAGAGCCTCGGAAACCCTATGCAGGGTCACTATGAGTTGGAACCAACTCCACGTTACTTAACAAAAACAACCTTTATTTAGTTTAAATTTAAATTGCCACATGTGGCCAGTAGCTACTGTATTCAACAGTGCAGCCCAAAAATATCCATTTACCGACCTGAAAAAGAATTAAGCAGCATAGATTTAGAATTTAGCAAATTTTGTCTAAACATGGAATAGATGACCAAAAGTTTGCGGTTGAGTTTCTGTTTGAGGCAATGAGAAACTTTTGGAAATAATGATGATGGATGCACAACACAGCGAATGTAAGTAATGTCATTGAACTGAACAATTACAAATGGTTACAATGGCCAAATTTTGCTATATATATTTTATCACAATAAATAAAAGTAAAACATGGCAGACTTGACCAGGTGGTATGAATGCAGTGGATACGATTATACCATTATATATCTTAAGGGGAAGCAACAAGAAAGAAATATACAAAAACAGCCTTCCATGTTCATTATAGAAAATGAGTTAATAGAACCTTATAATGTAATAAAAAGCAATGAAAATTTAACAAAAATTGTGGTACGTTGATACAAGGTAATATTTATTATTCTAATAAAAAAAGAAATAAGCTATCAAACCACAAGAAGTAGGGTGACTCTTTGGAGTCAATTCTGCCACATAGCAACTTTTTGTGACAGAGTGAAACTGTTTGATAAAGCTTCCAAAGTTGTAAATATTTTTCTCTCTTTTTTTGGCTTTAACAAACAAATTTATTCTCTCACAGATTGTTGTTATCATTAGGTGCCATAGAGTCAGTGCCGACTCATAGTGACCTTATGCACAGCAGAACAAAACACTGCCCGATCCTGGGACAACCTCACTATTGTTGCCACGCTAGAGCCCATTGATGCTGCCACTTAGCCAATCCATAACGCTGGGGGTTTTCCTCTTTTTCTGTGACCCTCCACCTTACCAAACATGATATCCTTCTCCAATGACTGGTCCCTCCTGACAATATGTCTGAAGTATGAGAGACAAAGTTTGGCACATCTTGGCCTCCAAGGAGCACTCTGGGTGCACTTCTTCCAACACAGATCTGTCGGTTCTTTTGGCAGCCCATGACACTTTCAATATTCTCCTCCAACATCACAACTCAAATGCATTAATTCACTGACTTTCCACTTTATCAGACATGGTGTCCTTCTCCAAGGACTAGTCCTACCTAACAACATGTCCAAAGTTTGGTCATCCTGGCCTCCAAGGAGTACTCTGGCTGCACGTCTTCCAAAACGGATCTGTTGGTTCTTTTGGCAGTCCATGGTACTTTCAGTATCCTCCTCCAGTACCATAACTCAAATGCATCAATTCTTCTATGGTCTTCCTTATTCACTGTCCTGCTTTCACGTGCATATGAGGCTATTGAAAATACCATGGCTTGGGTCAGGTGCATTTTAGTCCTCAAACTGACATCTTTGCTCTTCAACACTTTAAAAAGGTCTTGTGCAGAAGATTTGCCTAATGCAATACGTCGTTTGATCTCTTGACTGCTGCTTCTATGAGTGTTGATAGTTGATCCAAGAAGAATGAAGTCCTTGACAACTTCAATCTTTTCTCCATTGATATGAATGTTTTTTATTGGCCCAGTGGTGAGGATCTTTGTTTTCTTTACATTGAGATGCAATCCATACCTAAGGCTGGGGTCTTTGATCTTCATCAGTAAGTATTTTAAGTCCTCTTCACTTTCAGCAAGCAAGATTGTATCATCTGCATATTGCAGGTTGTTAATGAGTCTTTCTCCAATCCTGATGCCATGTGTTTCTTCATATAACCTAGCTTCTTGGATTATTTGTTCCACATACAGATTGAATAAGTCTAAGTGTATATTTTAAAGAGGAATGAGTTAGGAAGGTGCTAACAAGGGGAATTTTACTTGTCTGCACTGTGGTTTAATGCACTGGACTGTAAAGTCTCTTTGAACCACGAAATTGGCGGTTCAAGCTCACCAGCTGCTTCATGGAAACCCCATACAGGGTCTCTTATTGTCAGAACCAACTCAAAAGCACTTAATAGCAACAATAACAAAACCTTCTGTTCTCTTTATATTAGGCTACTAAACAATAGGTGGCAATTTGAACCCACCAGTGACTCTGCTAGAGAAAAATGTGGCAGGAAGTCTGCTTTTGTAAAGATTGCATGCCTGAGAAACCCTATGGAAGAGGTGGACTCTGTCCTACATGGGCACTATGAGCTGAAATGGATTCAACAGCAACAGTGCTATTCTAAAAAAAAAAAAAGAAAAAAAAAAAAAAAAACAACAAAGTCTTAATTTGACACAATTGGTACACTTGCTACAAAGGAAGAAAAATAAGTTAAAATGACATTCACATTCTCAATTGAGTCTGCAGTCTCAGATTGTCTTTTTTGTATCCCTATACATAATAGTAAACTTCCTATATAACAACAAAAAAAATACACCAGAAACCCATTGCTATGTAGTTAGGCTCATGGTGACCCAGTGTTATAGATTGCTCCTTAAGTTTTCTTGGCTGTTATTGTAATTAAATGCTTTCGAGTTGGTTCTGACCCATAGCGACCCTGTATAGGGTTTCCATAAAGCAGCTGGTGAGCTAGAACCGCCAATCTCGCATTCTGCTCGCGTAAAGATTTACAGCCTCGGAAACCCTGTGCAGGGTCACTATGCGTTGGAACCGACTCCACGGTGCTTAACAACAACAACAATCTTTATGGAAGCCGATCTTCATACCTTTCTTCTTCTGCCCAACTGAGTAAGTTCACATTGCCAACCTTTAAGTTAGCAAAGCCACCATAACCAAACCCACTGTCATCAAATGGATTCCAACGTGGAGGGCCATCCTACCACATATCTAGATTAGTAGGACAATAGAACTGCTTCTCAAGGTTTCTGAGACTATAAATCTTTAGAGGAGTAGAGAGCCTACATTAGCAGCCAAGAGCAAATTGTTTGTGCTACCCAGGGACCTTCTCCTATCTAATCACAAGACTATAAACTCCAGCCTTATGTTTTAGCAGGGCAGCACATGTCTGGAACAGTGTTGAAAATACACGAGGGGGGCTTTAAAAAGTTCATGGAAAAGTTCCATCATCTTTTCATTCCACTTTCCACAAATTTTTTGAAATCCCTCATACTAAATGAAAAAAAGAAAGCTACTAACATTTTGTTTTAGGGAAATTTTTGTATTTTAAATAAAACATACCATTGTTAGATGCAAAGAAATAATAAATGTTTCTACCTGCCAGCCTAGCTTAATGATTCATAAATTGGGATCCATGAAACAGAAAGACATTTCAATAGCTGGAAAAGCCTGACAGATGTATATTTAAAGAAAATAAGGTTGCCCGGGTAATTTGGGTTTTTTTTATCCCCTGTCCCTAATAGTTGTTGATGGAGGCCTGGTGTGGCGCTGTGGGTTAATGCGCCAGACTGCAAAGCCGTTTGAAATGAAAGGTTGGCAGTTCAAGCTCACCAGCTGCTCCTCGGAAACCCTACACAGGGTCGCTATGGGTCGGAATCAACTCAACAGCACTTAACAACAACAACAATAGTTGTTGATACTGTTGTTGCTTTGTTTTGTGTGGAATTACATCAGACCATATCATAACTTCTTCTCTCCCACAGAACTGATACTCTGAGCAGACTGCTAACTTCAAAGTCAACTGTTCAGACCCATCAGCCACTCCTTAGAAACCCTATACAGGGTCATTATGAATCAGAACCAACTTATGCCAGAAGCCCTCAGAGCAGCTAGCCTCAGCACAGCTGAGACTCAGGGCCATGCCTCGAGTGACGTTCTCCCTGTCTTTGAGAAAAGAAACTTGATAAGCTGCAATAAGAACTACATAGTACTCAAGGCTTGAGCTGTTTCCTTCCAAGAGAGAATTTACACACCTTATAACTCTCAAGGCAAAGGGCAAGGAACATGACAGAATAAAGGGTTCCTTGAAATATGTATCTGGATCTAGTGGCTCAACAGTTAAGCATTTGGTGGCTTACCAAAGAGGTGAATGGTTTGAACCCACCAGTGGCTCTTCTGAGAAAAAAAACAGCAATCTACTTTGTAAAAATTTACATCCTTGCTGAACCCACCAACCGCTCTTCTGAGAAAAACGTAGCAATCTGCTTTTGTAAAAATTTACAGCCTTGGGCACCCTATGGGGCAGTTCTACTCGTCCTGTAAGGTCATTATAAGTCAGCATCAACTTGACAGTAATTATACTGTTTACTACTTTGTAAACTTTATTAAGGCACAAAGAAAACCAGAGTATCGGGCCCTAAACAAGAGATAAATTACTGTTATGAATGTCATCCCTTTCCGTCATTTTAGACATGAAAAAGAAAAGCCATCTCCTCATGCCCAAGAGATCTGTGACTAGGCTGTGTCCTTGGAATTTAAACATCAACAGGCCAAATTTCCAAGGAAGGAATGAAGTCTTCAGTTTTCTGAATTTTTAAACAGTGTGAGTTAAAAACTCAGCTGAGGGCTGAGAACCCAATGTGAGTAATGTGATTGCCACTTAAAATAAAATGTAAAGGAATCTTCACTGAAAAGCTTTATTGAATAATACTATAAAGTTCTGCATTGCTGTTTTTAAAAAACCAATGAATTTGGTTGTGGTAAAGAAAAGGAGTCCGGTGTGGCACTGTAGGATTAACACTGGAATGATAATCACAAGGTTGACAGTTCAAACCCACCAATCTCTCCTCAGAAACCCTATACAGGGTTGCTATGAGTCAGAAACAACTCCACGGCATTTAACAACAACAACAACAAAAGGAAGTGTCTTTCACCCCTAGTATCAGAGTCCCTTGAACACCTCAGAAAGCCTGGTAGAGTGCTGACTGGACACAGAACTTCTTTGCTTGCCTCCAACTCAGAATGCAGTTGTGAGGTTTAAACCAACTAAAACCAAACTCACTGCTGATGATTAAATTGCTCCTGTCGTTGTTTTAAGTGCTGTCAAGTCTGTGCTGACTCATAGTGACCCTGTATAGGTTTTCCAAGGAGCAACTGGTAGGTTTGAACTGCTGACCTTGCAGTTAGCAGTCCTGTGCTTATCCTACAACGCCACACCAAGAGTTCACATTACTCATATTGACCCCATAGGACAGAGTGGAACTGCCCCATAGGCTTCCTAGACTACAAAACTTCATTGAAGCAAACTGCCATATCTTTCTCCTATGGAGTAGCTGGTAGTTGAGCCATAGACCTTTCAGTTCACACTTGAGGGCTTTACCCACTGCACCACGAGGACTCCTACATGTGAGATGTACCCAGGTGTAAATACATGGCATGGTGGTTATGAATCGGGCTGCTAGCCTCAGGGTCAGCAGTTCGAAACTACCAGCTGTTCCACGAGAGAAAGATGAGGCTTTCTGCTCCAGTAAAGATTTACAGCCTTGGAAAACCTGTACAGGGCCGCTATGAGTTGGAACTGACTCCATGGCATATAACCATCACCACCAATTACATGGCTGTAATGCTAAAACATAAGTGGGATAGATGAATTTGGAAATTCTTTCCTTTCTCTTCCTCCCTTTCTGTATCTGATGATCTGACATGAATTTAAAATTTTAAAAATATGGTTGTACTTTTTTCTTTTTATGAAAATGGCTTCAAAAGTGAAGTAGTAAGCCCCTGTCCCTCCCAAAACTGAAGCCAAAGCAAAGGTATTAAAGGCCAAGAAGACAGCTGAAAGACATCAACAACCACACACACAAAAAAAAATCTCGATGTCACCCATCTCCCAGCATCCCAACACACTGAAGTAACCCAATGTAGCGCAAATATCCTCAGGAGAAACAAGCTTAACCACTATGCCATCATCAAGTTCACTTTGATCCTGAGTCAGCCATGAAAGAGATCAAAGATAACACACTCGTGTTGTTGTGGATGTCAAGGCCAATAAGCACCAGATCAAACAGGCTGTCAAGAAGCTCTATGACATTGATATGGCCAAGGTCAACTTTGTCAGCAGACCTGAGAGAAAAGTCTGCCTCCTGACCATGATGTTGGTGTTGCCAACAAAATTGGGATCATTCAAACTGAGTCCATCTGGTTAATTGTAAATATAAATTTTTTTCACCACAAAAATAAAATAAAACAAAGACTGCTTTGCCAAGATGTTTTTAAATTTCTAAGACAAAGACGATTTTACTTCTTAACTGGGACTCTGGCAAGTGACTTTCCTAAGAATTGCTATAAGTAATATTCTAGCTCTCCCAAGTGACTCGCAGCTGGATTAACTCTTGAAGCTAGAAATTTACCATATTTGAAAATATGTAAACATCCTTGGAAAATATGGAAATCTCAAGAGAAGATATGTTAGGTATGCAAAAGAGAATGGGTTCACTGGAGCCATCAAGGCAAGTGGTCAGGTCCCTTCAGAGCAAGCCCCTTCCAAGACTAAGATTCAAGGGGAATACACAAGTAGGCATGTGGTCTGGCTGGTGACCACGGTGGTCACCGATAAGGGGAAGAGGGGGTAAAAAGAGCAATGAAGTTGGGATCTAAGTCCAATCACATTCAGTAGACTCCTGTGAACCCAGGTGGAGACCTGGATGACCAGCAGTACGGCAAGACCTGGGGATTCCTGGGCCCAGAGGCAGTGACATGGCCACAGAGGACTAGAGTGGAGAGTGAAGCATCCAGCTGATATGAAGTGAGGGGAGATGCACAAGAACACCTATA
>NW_006408537.1:27108427-27113035 GCF_000296735.1 Chrysochloris asiatica
CATCAAGTGAGAAGAGAGCGTGACCTTACCCAGAGGGGGGGCGGGCGGGGTTGGACAGAGAATGAGTTAAACCAAGCCTGGTCAAATGGTCAGTTTGACAGTGTTGATCAGCCCTTACTTAAATATAAAGAAAGAATTGGTTATTTACAATACATGTAAGTATATGATTACCAGAAACAAGCCTTCATAGGAAATACTTAAAAAGAAGTAGTTAGGCATGACAAAAACACCTCATAGTTAGAATTTCCAGATAAAACATAAGATGCCAAGTTAAATCTGAATTTTAGATTTAAAAAACAAAAACAAAAACTTTTTTAGTTTTTCCAAAATACCTAAAACTTAAGAATTTCTTTTTAACAAATAACATCACAGAGTTAACTGATGAGGGACAGCTTTGGAGAAGACACACCACCAAAAAAACAAGTTAGTAACTGTTTCAATTCTTTTTGTTGTTGTTGTTGTTAGGTGCCATTGAGTCGGTACCGACTCATAACAACCTTACGTACAGCAGAACAAAACACTGCCCAATCCTGGACCAACCTTGAGTTGCCACACTTGAGTCCATCGATGCTGCCACTTGGCTCAATTCTTTAGTGCTACTATAAATACCACAAATAGATGTCTTTAACAAACAAATTCATTCTCTCACAGTTTAAGAGGCTAGAAATCCAAATCCAGAGCACTGAGTCTGGAGAAAAGTCCTTGTCTCTTTCAGCATCTGTACACCCCACCCTCCTTGGAGATCTCTATGTGTCTTGGCATCAATCTCTTCCTGGATCTAGGAGCGTCACAGTGTAGGGACCCCAGCTCCAAAAGATGTGCTCCACTCTTGGCTCTTATTTCATGGTGATAGCTAGTCCCTCTTTCTCTACTCACTTCTCTCTCTTTTTATTTCTTGTACGATAAAAGGTGTTACAGGGCACATTCCTGAGAAAATATCTTTTTAACTGATTGGTTACTCATGGCAGATCTCATCATGGAAGTCATTGTATCCTATTAGATCTCATCACCAAGGATTACCGCATCTTAGCTGTGAAACCATTGAGAATCCTGACCCAATCAAGTTGACACAAAACCTAAACTATCACAATAAGAAACCCTTAAATTGAAAGAGGAAAAAACAACAAGATGAGAAGAATCGGACACGCTATGAAAATGCCCAAGAGGAAGGTTAGCTTGCCAAAGTGCTGTTGAAGGTAAAGCATAAGATGAGACTGTTAGCTGAACCTGCTCCTGCAAATGTAGAAACAAAACCAGAAAAGGCATCAGGAAAGGATAAATCTTCAAACAAAAAGTGCAAACAAAAGGGAAAGGAGAAGCAAAAAGAACATAGCCTAAAATGACTAACCAAAATGCCGAAAATGGAGAAACTAAAAATGTGGAGAATCCACCCTCAAATGAAGTAGAAGAAAAGGATGTCAAGTCTGATTATTTGTCTACCATATCTTATCAGTGGTTCTTGTAGCTTCCTTCTGGTGTAATCAAGAGAAATATTTTTGTTAGCTGGTATGGTGCCAATGGATAAGCACTGGACTACTAACTACAGGCCAGTGGTTCAAACTTACCAGCTGCCCCTCAGAAACCCTATATAGGATTGCTATGAGTCAGAACCAACTTGATTCAACGGCACTTAAGAGCAACAGTTTTGTTGATGCATGGTTTTCAGTATCTGCAGAAATATGTTTAAGGAAGAAATCTTACTTCGTCTCATTTTTTAAATGCAAAAGCTTTTTTAAAGACATAAAATCATTTGCTGGTTGGTTTTTATTTTGGTAAATCAGAAAATACTGGCAAGTTGGATTGTGGGAGGCTTTGACTAGAGTGTCAATGTAAGATTCCATGGGGGGCAGGGAGAATTTGTATATCCCATAATACAAAACATACTAAACATCAATTTGGAGTCATGATCATGCATTTGTATGACTTGAACATTTCAAATTCTGTTTCCATGCTGTTTTTTAGTAGAATTTTTTCTTAAAACATTCTCTCAGCTGCAACTTGGAAACCCTATACAGGGTGTCTGATTCGGAAGTGACTCAGCAGCACTTAACAACAACAGCTATTCTCTCATGGGATGTCTGAAGCAAGATGGCAGAATAAGCAGACATCCTGCAGATCCTCTGCAACAAGAACATGGGAGATGAAGAGAAACAGACATAAATGAAACCCTGAGCTTCAGAGTACAGGACAGAGGTATGGGTCGAGTAACTGAAAGAAGAATCTCAACAGTAGTTGCCAGCAAAAGAGAAGAAAAGTGAGTGGGCGATTAGCTAGCCTGGAATTTTACAGGGGGCTATCATCCTGGTATGAGTTGGACTGCTAACCACAGGTCAGCAGTTCAAGTCCACCAGGTACTTCATGGGAGAAAGATGAGTTTTTCTATTCCCGTAAAGATTTACAGCCTTGGAAATCTTACACAAGGTCACTGTAAGGGAGCATCGACTCCATGGCACACCACCACCATCATTGTCCCGGTATGGTGCTGTAGGATAAGCACTAGACTGCTAACCCCAAGTACTAACCCAACCAGCCACTCCTCAGAAATCCTATGCAGGGTCGCTATGAATTGGAACCAATTCGATGGCACTTAACAACAACAAATCCATACAGCCGCCTATAGACACAGGAGGAAGGTAGAGGTTGGCAGCAAGGGGGGTGCTGTTTTGCTTTGTTCTTCGCACCTCACCAGTCCGGTGGTCTGTGGCACCCCGTCCTGCACAGCCTCTGCTCTGCTTGGGGTCGGGCCCTAGGCATACCTTCCCATGTCTGGAGGTATATGAACCTGTCCTGAACTGCACTATACAAACAGCAAACAGAGAACTACATTCACACTTCCAATCCCTATCACACCCACCAGAAGACAGGTGTGAGTGTCTAAAAACACACCAACAAACAATCATCAATTAAATGTTAAAACAATGGCACCACAATGTCTCAAAGAAAGCAGATCTTTTCAGCTTACACAAAGAAAACAAGACAGAGTGCCTCAAACAAGTGACCAAAACACAGTGTCAGAAAATATAATACCAGAAATTGTATCAGAATTACTTAATAAGGAATTTAAAAGAATGATATTTAGGTAACTTCAACAGACTGAGAAAGCTGCAGATGAATTCAAAGAAAACACAGACAAAACTTTAGCAAATAAATAGAATTGAATCAATAGAAGGCTGAGTTACTGAACTTGAAGACTAAGTTCTCAATATTCATTGGCTAGAGAAACAATTGGAGTCCTGGTGTGGTGCTGTGAGTTAAAGCAGTGGACTGCAAGATCAGTTTTGAACCACATATTCGGTGGTTCAAACTCACCAACCACTCTTTAGAAACTGACAAGGTCACTATGAGTCAGAACCAACTCAACAGCATGTAACAACAACAAGAGGAGCAATTAGAAAAAAGAAGCAAAAAATCAGAAGAAAATCTAAGATGTATGTGGGACACTATCAAGAGAAATAACTTACAAGTGATTGGAATTTCAGAATAAGAAGAAACAAACAAACAAAACAAAGAGAAAATTATCCAAGAATGTTTGGAAGAAAACTTCCCTAACATTATGAAAGATGAGAATATATGTATTCAAGAACTTAAACAAATTCCAAACGGGATCAAAGTAAAAAGAAAATCACCAAGACATATTATAATCAAACTTTTCAAAACAAAAGATAAGGAAAGAATCCTGAGAGCAGCTCAACAAATAAACTGAATGTTACCTACAAAGAACTGATTAGACTAAGCTCTTATTTCTTAATAGAAATCATACAGACAAGAAGATAGTGGGATGCACTGCTCTGAAAGGATTCACAGTAGAAGGTCCCAGATCGAGTGGGAGAAAATGTAGAACAAAAGTCAAAATTATAAAAAAAGACTGGGCTTATTGATCATATATAGACCAAAGGAACCTGAGACTATGTCCCTTGACTACTCTTAGGTCTGGAACAGAACTCACTCTCATGGCCTAATTTTCAGCCAAGTGGTAGATAGGTACGTACAGGAGACAAAAACACTAATAAGATATGTTCAACGTAGAATGGTCAACCATTCAAGGTATAAAGGCAACATTTACTTAAGTACAAAGTTCAGAATGGAAATAGGAACCTTCAGATAAGTTGTGCCAACTGTTGTTACATGGAGGGGATTGCAATCATTGAGATTAAACGAAGTGTATGATTTGTTGAATGTAAAACTGATGACCTGCTCTGTAAGCCTTCATCCAATTACATAAAAAGTTTCCAAAAATAACAAGACAATGAATTGACATATATAAAACTCTGAAAGAAAACAATTGCCAACCAAGAATGATTATTTTGTTAAATGCTGACAAGTTAATTTCAACTCATAGCAAATCATATACCCAACAAAATTGTCCATCAAATATGACAGCAAAATTAGGACACTTCCAGATAAACAGAAATTAAAAGAATTTGTGAAAACCAGATCAACCTTGCAAAAAAAATACCAAAGGTAAGCACACCAATGTTCATAGCAGCACTATTTACAATAGCAAAAATATGGAGACAGCCAAAGTGCCCATCAACTGAAGAATGGATAAACAAACTGTGGTACATACACACAGTGGAATATTATGCTACCTTGAAGAACAACAAAGAA
>NW_006408537.1:27114605-27115362 GCF_000296735.1 Chrysochloris asiatica
CCTACCCAGAGAAGCAGTGATGCCTGAGATGGAGGCAGAGATGATGACATGGAGTGATGGAGCAGCTGGGGACTTTAGATCCAGAGAGGGAGAGCATCTGTGTGCTGAAGACTGGGGAAGGGGGGAGTGTAGGGGGCAGGCTTGCAGGATATACCCTTTGGTTGGTTGATGATGCTTGGAGGGGATTGTACCCATGGCAATGAAATGATATACCATAGAATGAATGTAAAACTAATGTTCTCCCATGTAAACTATCATATAATTCACAATAAAACATTAAAAAGAAAAATACCAAAGGAAATTCTTTGGACAGAGAATCAACAACAGCAGACAACAGCCTAAGATTAACATGCATGACAACATAACCCAGAAGTCAACCCACATATTGAAGGATTCAAAGTGAAACAAACCTACAATATTTGAAAATATGGAACCAAAGATATCAATTTACAACAACAAACATATATATATATATAGTTGTTGTTAGGTGCCATCGAGTCAGCACTGACTCATAGCAACACTAATCACAGCAGAACGAAACAATGTCCAATTCTGGGCCAACCTCACTACTGTTGCCACACTTGAGTCCATCGATGCTGCCACCTGGTCAATCCATCTCGTTGAGAATCTTCCTCTTTTTCTCTGACCCTCCATCTTACCAAGCATGATATCCTTCTCTAGCGACTGGTCCCTCCTGACAATATGTCCAAAGTATGAGAGACGAAGTTTGGCCATCTTGGCCTCCAAGGAGCACTCT
>NW_006408537.1:27120177-27130394 GCF_000296735.1 Chrysochloris asiatica
AGATAGTTCATCCTTTGGGTGGCTATTGTAAATGGTATTGCTTTCCTAATGTCCTTTTCAATGCTGTCGTTTTTGGTATAGAGAAATCCAACTGATTTTTGTATGTTGATCTTATATCCTGCCACTTTGCTGAATCTTCCAATGAGGTCTAGTAGCCTTTTTACTGAGTCTTGTCACACACCTTTCTTAATTTTAAATTATTCAGTGTTCCCATGCTCTGTTCGAACAACCGCTTCTTGGTCCAGGTATAGATTCCTCATGAATTTTCATATGTAAAGTAAAAAGAGGGACAAATGTAGCTACAGAGCTTCTAAATGAGGAAGAAATTAAATCAATTTCAAGAAAAAATTAAATAAGCAAAACTCAACCTAACTGTAACCCTAAAACTAGTTGAAGCCTTATTCTGGTCCTAATCCAACCCACACCCTTAACACTAGCCATAACCACAACACTGAATGAAGTCCTAGACTTAGAAGCATAGACCTAGCCGTAGTGCTAACTAGACCCAGGAGACAGAGAGAGAGCTGTTAACACCTGAGATGGCACAAGATGGCAAAAGACAGCAGCAAAGAAAAGGCAGCAGCAGAGGCAGCAGAACCAGAACACCAGCAGGAGACAACACAGTGGGCTTCCTGGGCTACGGAGCAAGGCAGTTAGTTATGTGGGTGTGCTGACCCACAGAACGGGAGAACTGAGCTCCTTTGGGCAAAGGATTACTTATGGAATGGTGTGCCTCCAGACACTTATCAGCAGAACTAAAAGAGCTTTGTAACACTTGCCCAGAGCAGAGGCCAGCCACAAGGGACCAAGGGCCAGCAAGCCTAATTGAGGCACAGCTGAGAAGAATCTGTCCTGATCAAAGAGCTATAGCCTGCGTGTTCCTGAACCTGTTACTTCACAAACAAAACCCCCAACGCTGTGAGCATAATTTGTGAGTTCAGTGTGTATAGTCATTGCAATGAATTATTGAATCCAACAGAGAAGTAGAAAATACCATGAGAGGAACAGCTGGTGTCAGAATTAGTAAAAAGTTTGGAGAGAAGAGACATGTTTGACCTTCACCTCATAAGAAAGAGCCTTCAGCTGTTGATCTTGATTTTCCTTTTCCCTTGTGAAATTACTGGAGGTCAGACACCTACATTTTTATACTGGCAAAACACTAGATATACCAAATTGTTTTGAGAATATGAAGAAAAAGGACTCTATACGCACTTTTAATGGAAATCAATTCTGCTGTATAGTCTAGCAGTATTTAGTGAAACTAAGTATGAAAAGTATAAAATACCATACATCATACAAAAAACAAACTTTTGGATAATTTCCAGGAAATTTGTTCCACATATCTACAAAGGGACATGTACAAGGACGTTCATCACAGCATTGCTTATGGAAATGAGGTACTGAAATCAATATAAAGGTCTAACACTAGACTGAAGGATCCGTAAAAGGCAGTCCATGTGTACTTTGGAACCAAATGCAATTGTCAGAGCAATGATCTAATACACCCAGAAATACAGACTGATCTTAAGGACAAGGTTGTTGTTGTTATTGTTAAGTGCCGTTGAGTCAGTTCCAATTCATAGCAACTCTGGATAGAATTTCCAAGGAGGACCTGGTGGGTTTGAACCACGAATCTTATGTTTAGCAGCCAGTGCTTATCCTACAATCTCACACCAGGACTCTAGATATATATATATATACTAACTGTGAGTGTGGTCTGTGAGTTCAATGTGTGTGGCCATTATAACAAATGATCAAACCCAGAATAGAAATGGAGAGTGACTCGGGAGGGACAGCTGGTGTGATAGCATCAGATCTCCTCTAACTTCACAATAGGCTAGGAAAATCAGCAGCAGCAAAGTCCAAGGCTGATTTCTATGAAGTGAGGTCAGATGCATCTCCTCTCTCCAACCTTTTTACCAAGTCTGACACCTGCTGTCACTTATCTTACATGGTTTGGCCCCACTGTCATGGAGGAGCCCTGGTGTCATAGTGGTTAAGAACTCTGCTGCTCACTGAACACATCAGTTATTCTGTGGGAGAAAGATGTGGCTGACTTGCAAACCTATGGGGCAGTTCTTCCCTGTCCTATAAGATCACTATAGACTGACTCCATTTAACAGCATGCAGCAGCAAGACCAGAAGCATTGTAGTAGGTTCGAGGCTAATCAAGGAAAAAGATATGACTACAAAGATAGTAGTGTTATACAAGCTTTTTATTGGGGCTGACACTATGAAAGGTTTGCAGGGGAGGAGTGAGTGGACAAGGTAGTACAGGTATATAGCAAGGGAACTCTCTGAGTCCCAGAGTCTTACTAATCTAGACAATGTCCCCAGGCAAGTCTCTGGGTCAGAGAACTCAGAAAGGAAGCAGGGAATTGTAGTTCTTGTAATGACAGATTTATGTTATATATATTTATGTTATATATGGTTAGCTGGCATACTTTAATAGCATATTCACAACAGGGAGGATCTAAATAACTAAAAATCCCCTATTTGGGTATCTCTAAAGCAAAAGGAGTCCTGGTGTGGCACTGTGGGTTAATGCGTCATACTGCAAAGCCATTTGAACTGCAAGGTCAGCAGTTCAAGCTCACCAGCTGCTCCTAGGAAACCCTATACAGGGTCGCTGTGGATCAGAACCGACTCGACAGCACTTCACCACCACAACAACAACAAAGCAAAAGGACTAGGTTAAGCACTGGACTTCTAACCACAAGGTTGGTGCTTCAAACCCACCAACCACTCCTCAGAAACCCCATACAGGGTCACCATGAGTCAAAACTGACCCAAGGCATTTAACAACAACAAAGCAAAAGAAAAGGAACCCTGGTGGCATAGTGGGTTATGAGTTGGGCTGCTAATCATAAGGTCAGTAGTTCGAAACTACCAGCTTCTCTTGGGAGAAAGATGAGGTTTTCTGTTCCTATAAAGATTTACAGTTTCATTTAAGTTTGGCACTAGCAGGATTTTTGCTAATGAGCCTTAGTCTATTACAAAGGCAATATGTAGTGATAATAAGTCAACAAATACATTAAATAAAACTAAATATCATTTTGAGGAAAAGCCCTATTTGCAAAAAATAAAAGACGTGAAGACCATGGACTTAAAAAAAAAAAGTCCCACTGATAGAACAAGAAATTGACCATATTGAAAAAGAATCCTTGGCCATATCCATGGGCTCAGGTTCCAGTTTTGAAGATGCCTCCAGGAGAGTTCCAGTGCAGCATAAAGAAGTTGAAAATCCAAAACCTGTCACCTCAGTTGGTCTGGGATGGTACCATATTGCTTCTGACTTCAGTAGAATTACTATAATTTAGAAATACTAAAAATGAATGCCATGGAGACTTCCGGTAAGATGGTAGACTAGGCAGACACAGTACACGGACCCTCCACAATAAAGATACGAGAGACAAAATAAAATAGTCAATCTCAAAAGGACAATCATTGTATGAGAACAATGTTGTAAAAAGTGTTTTAAAAAAGACTTTTTTGATAAATGAAACCATCTTTGATGGTTACAGGTTGGGGGAAAGGGGAAATTATATATGAACTAGAAGGTTGACACATGTTAACATGGGTGACTGAGCAGACAGTATACAATAACAAGAGGGAGGCTGGCAGAGGAAAGATGGTGGTAGCGGCAGACACAGGGAGGAATGTAATAGTCAAAGTGAATAGAGGTAAAGGCTGTTAACTGTTGGTACATGGAGGGGATTACAACTATGTAATACAGTATATGATTGAATGTAAAACTGGTGGTCTGTTCTGTATACCTTCACTCAATTCAAAATAAAAAGTTTTAAAAATAAATAAAAATGAGTGCCCTGGAACACTACTGAGAAAGAGAAATGCAAAACAGCCAAGAGTGCTAACAGCTAGGCCTTGGTATTCTCCTGTTGAACATTAGCAGAATGCCAACATTAAACAAAGTCACTGTAGGTACAAAACTTAAACACTCCAAAATGGCCTCATTATTGTCAACAAAGAAGGAATTCTTTGTCTTCCTCATTCCTCCTCACTCGCCTTCAGCATATATTCCTGACCCTGCATACCAGAACTCTGTGTTCCCATGGATCAACTACTTATCTATTAGGAGTAGCAGGCTGTTTTTCCCAAGTCTTGGTTGAGATAGGACTGTCTTCATACCACCCCCCTACCTTTCCTGGAATATGAGACTTGTTTAGCACATAGTATAACAGGGAAACACAACCCTCTCCCCTTCCCCTTGACGATCCAGCTGGCCACCACTGGAAACAGCCACTATTCTCATCCTTGTTAGTAAGTTTTCCCATTTGTAAACTGTCTCTTTTCTTTACTTTTCTGTAATACACTAACGTCTCTTGCACTGTCTCTTGGTCAGTTTTTCAGTCTCTCAGCCATCACATATGCAGAAGGATTCTCCCTTCTGGGTTTGAACCTCAACAGTCATGTTGTGACCATGATGAATTAATACAAAACCAGACCACTCCATAAATATGTCTGAACTCATAAACATGTCTGAACATGTCTGAAGATTATCCAAAACACATAAATGAACCATGCATCTCTCTCTCTCTCTCTCTCTCTCTCTCTCTCTCTCTCTCTCTCTCTCTCTCTCCAAGCAGGAGTGACTACTGCTTCTTTACTAATTACAGCATTCGGCTGCCTGCATTCCTCCTACTGTATGGATAAAAGGCCCTAGTGGTACAGTGGTTAAGGGGTTGGCTGTAAATCAAAAGGTCAGCAGTCACTCCACAGAAGAAAGATGTGATCATCTGCTTCTGTAGAGTTTGTTGTTGTTGTTGTTAAGTGCCATCAAGTGAGTTCCTACTCATAGCAACCCTGTAGGGGATTTCCAAGGAGCAGCTGGTGGGTTTGAACCCACCATCTTATGGCTAGCAATCTAGTACTTACCCAACAGTGCCACAAATGCTATGGGGACAGTTCTATTCTGTCCTATAGGGTCCCTATGAGTTTGAATTGCTTTGAAAGCAACAGGTTTAGTTTGTTTTGGGGACTTTATGGGAATGATTTATCAACAATTGCTTATAATTCATAAGATAATTTGTAACAATTACAATTTATAATTATTTCTTACTATTCATAAGATTGTTGTTGTTAAGTGCCGTCGAGTTGGTTCCGACTCATAGTGACTCTGTATGGGGTTACCAAGGAGCTGCTGGTGGGTTTGAACAGCTGGCCTTGTAATTGAATCTGTTGTTGTTAAGTGCTGTCAAGTCGGTTCCAACCCATAGCAACCCTGTATAGGGTTTCCGAGGAGCAGCTGGTGAGCTTGAACTGCTGACCTTGCAGTTCAAATGGCTTTGCAGTATGACGCATTAACCCACAGTGCCACACCAGGACTGTAAAGACTATAAAAATCCTATGGAGAGTTCTACTCTGTAACACGTGGTGGTTATGTGCCGTGGAGTCGGTTCCTACTCATAGCGACCCTGTACAGGGTTTCTGAAGCTGTAAATCTTTACAGGAGCAGAAAGCCTCTTCTTTCTCCCACGGAACAGCTAGTAGTTTCAAACTGCTGACCTTAAGGCTCGCAGCCCAATTCATAACACATGGGATCACTATAAATCAGAATTGATTCAATAGCCTGTAGCAATACTTTCTTACTGACATGGTTCAAGGTTTCCCAGGATATATGTCATGGCAACAAGCAAATAACCCAACTTGCCCAACCACTGATGTGTTCCTGGTGGACTTCGGCTGAAGGGCATTTGCATTACTTAATGTCTAAGAATAAGAATGAGTATAAAAATAGTGGCACAAACTCAAGTTCACAGTACTGATGTTTTGATAAAATCATAAAATGTGAATGTAAAGAAGCAGTTTTAAAATCATCTTGTTTTACTACTGTTTTGCTACACATTAAAGGTGCTTAAAATACTTAATATACTTAAGGGCTCTTATGATGGAGTCCTGGTGTGGTGCTGTGGATTAATGCACTGAACTTGTTGTTACGAATCGGGCTGTGAACCACAAGTTCAGCAGCTTGAAACTACCAGCTGTTCCGCAGGAGAAAGATGAGGCGTTCTGCTCCTGTAAAGATTTATAGCCTCGGAAACCCTGTACAGGGTTGCCATGAGTTGGAACTGACTCCATGGCACAGAGCCACCACCACAAACTCAGTCTAAACTGCAAGGTCAGCAGTTCAAGCTCACCAGCTGCTCCCCGGAAACCCTAAACAGGGTCGCTATGGGTCAGAACCAACTCACGGCACTTAACAACAACAACACAATGGTGGAGGGTAGTGGTTGTGTGACATTCAGTCAGTTCTGACTCAGAGTGACAGTGTATAGGGTATCTGAGGCTGTAAACCTTTACAGGAGCAGAAAGCCTCATCTTTCCCCAGCAGAGCTGCTAGTAGATTCAAACTGCTGACCTTGTAGCTAGCAGCACAACTCATAACCCACTACACTACGTAACCTACTTCATACTGATTTTAAAATAAAATGTTTGGAAGAACTTATGAAATAAGTACACAATCATTGTTTCGGTGGTTAAATTTGATTTATTAGTAGTACAAGAAGAATTTTTGAGTATAGAAAACAAATTCATGGATTTAGAATAATAAACTGAGGATTAAATAAAGCACAAATAATAAATTGAGGATTAAATAAAGCACAGGTACTACATACAAAATCTTCTGGGACAATAGCAATACCTATGTGCTGTTGTTAGGTGTCATCTGACATTGATTTTGGTCTTTTCTTTCTTTCCTGTCTTTTTAATGGCCTTTTGCTTTCTCATGGATGATGTCCTTGATGTTATTCCACAACTCATCTAATCCTTAGTGCTCAATGTGTCAAATCTGTTCTTTAGATGATCTCTAAATTCAGGTGGGATATACTTGGATCTTGTGGACTTGTTTTAGTCTTCCTCAGCTTCAATTTGAAAATGCGTATGAACAATTGATCTGTTATGCAGTCAGATACCAGCTTTGTTGTGTCTGATGATACTGAGCTTCTCCATTCTCTCTTTCACAAATGTAGTAAATTTGAATGCTGTATATTCCTTTCAGCAAGGTCTATGTTTATAGTTGCCATTTCAGTTGTTTCAAAAATGTATTTCTGATAAATAAGTCCTTGAGCCTGCAAAATTTTATCATGTGATTTCCAGTGTTGTTTTTATCACCAACACCATATTTTCCAGCTACTGATCCTTCTTTTTCCTGAACTTTTGAATTCTCAGCACTAATAATTGTTACTGTATCTTTGTTGTTGTTGTTTTTGCTTGCTTTGTTTTCTTTTTTAGATGGGAAAACAAATGGCATTTATGATTTGGAAGATTAATATAGTAATGTTATCAATTCTCCCTGAATTTAATAAAATTGCTATCAAAATCCCAACTGAAAAAAAATTATAGACATAGAAAATATGCCTTAGGCTAGGTTTATCAATGCATCTTGATTAATCAATTTCAGATTACAGAAGTTGGCTAAAAAACTTCCATGTCTTCATCTTTGGCTTTAGTAGCTGGTGTGTAAATTTGAATAAAATAGTATGTAGGTGTGTATATATGATCCTATCTTGTACTTCAGGATAGATATTATTCTTTTTTGACAACAAATATGACTCTAACCATTCCTTTCAATTTGTCATTCTTGGTATTATAGACTATATACTTATCCATTCAGCTAAATAATATCTAGGCTATCTATTTTCAAGAATTCCACTTCATTTTTTAAGACTTCCAATTTTCCTAGATTCATAATTTGTGCATTCCACATTCTGATTATTAATCGATGTTTACAGGTGTTTCTTCTCATTTTAAGTTGTGCCACATCAACAAATGAATGTCACAAAAGGTTTACTCCATCTATGTCATTTAGGACAACTCTACTTTGAGGAGGCAGCTCCTCCCCACTTATGTTTGGGTACCTTCCAACCTAAGAGGCTTACCTTCTGGCTCTATATCAGACAATGTCCCATGACTAGGCATAAGGTTTTCACTGAGCAATGTTTTCAGAAGTAGATTGACAGGTCTGCTTCCTCAAGTCTGGAAGCTCTGCTGAACCTGCCCACCATTGGAATCGTGACCAGTAATGTAATACCAGTAGCATAACTTCCATCATCGCAACAACACACAAACTATGGCAGTATGGCACAGGGGAATGGTGGCATTAAAGAACAACGCACTGAACCGGTTCTTCTCTGTCCTACAGGGTCACTATGAGTGCAAATATATTACAATGCTAGGCACTATGGTCAATGACAGGTACTGAAAAATCAAGATCAAAACCAATTCCATTCCAGGTTGAATAGGTTAATAACTCTAATGTGGTCATCCTTGGAGAAATATGCAAAGTACTATAAAATTCCCCAGGAAATATTATATATATATATATATATATACATACATACATATATTATGCATTTAATCTCCATTTTCTAATGATTTTTTGAAATTGATACCACTAACCATAAGAGGAATTTTGTATCATTCAAAAATTCCTGTTCGGTTTTGTTTTTAATTAAATCAGCCAAATTTTTGGCCCTGAGCAGCTAATGGGTAAATAATTTATTCAGAGACTCAGTTTTCTCCCGTGGTGCAAGATGGTGAGAAGGGTGTTTCTGAAATGATGACCCCAGGTAATACAAATCCTTGAACTTTTCGGTACTTTGAATAGTTCACACAATAGAGCAACATGCATTGTTATTCCGTTTGTGACACTTATCTTCTTAAAATCAAATAAATCTGTTACCCTATAGCCCGACTAGGCCGAGGCCAAAGAAGAACATTTACTAAGCAGTCAAAATTGGGTTCTATTCGTTTTATATGAGTCTAGAGCCTTTACAAATGTTGATATGGGAGAAAGAGGTATCCTGAACCCAATCCCCCATGGATACTGAGGGAGGACTATACTTTGCAAATTAATAAAAAGAAAAAAAAAAAAAAAAAAAAAAAGCGTATGACTGTGGACATTTTGGGTCCGGTATACCACCTACTTTCCCCTCAAGACACCGAAAATTATAAGATGAAAGTTCACACCTGATTTTGGGGAGTCTTTCTGCAAACAAACAGGCCATACTAGGGAAGGGGAGGATCCTCAGACAAGGAGTTGAACGCAGAATCTTCCAGTTTTGGAAATAGAGGCTGTATCCACCCATGCCTCCAATGCCAAATTTCCTCCAGCCTCTTTAACCTCAGAAGGTTCGCCTAGGCCTTTCCCTTTCGCCTGTTGGGCGATTTCAGATGGTATCCAAGTTCCAATTATGCTGCCCTTCTGAACTGATTGGGGCACTCAGTGACGCCCTATGCACCACGTGCCAGGATATCCCCACCCCGATCGCTGCAGACCCTCCCATTTGCACCACTACAGCTGTATTCTAGGAGGGCCAGCAATGATTTTTCCCAAAGAACCTCCCATCCTCCAGAGAACATCTCACTCCCAGACAGGACCAAACAAGGAACAGCGCTCCCACAAGGGGGCGGCAAACACCGTCCTTGGCCCTCAGAGCAGCAGGATAAGCAATATCCACTTGACCTAACACTGTCCGGATTCAGTGCAAAGCACGATTTTGTAAAACAGATCTTTGAAAATCAAGACTTCCTTGATACAAAGCTGAGCATTTTCTGCTGCGTTACTTTGCTTCCCAAAGGCCAATTGAATGCACTTCCAAAAGGATGGGGATATCAGGCCTACACTCCAATCCCTTTTTCCAGTGGGAAGAAAAAAATGTGACTGTAGTTGTTGTTGTTGTTAGGTGCCATCGAGTCTGTACCAACTCATAGCGACCTTATGCACAGCAGAACAAAACACTGCACGATCCTGGGCCAACCTCACTACCGTTGCCACGCTTCAGTCCATCGATGCTACTACCACTTGGCCAATCCATCACGTTGAGGGTTTTCCTCTTTTTCTCTGACCCTCCATCTTACCAAACATGATATCCTTATCCAGTGACTGTCCCTCCTGACAATAAGTCAAAAGAATGAGAAACGAAGTTTGGCCATCTTGACCTCCAAGGAGCACTCTGGCTACACTTCTTCTAAAACAGATCTATTGATCCTTTGAAAGCCATGGCACTTTCAATATTCTCCTCCAACACTATAACTCAAAAGCATCAATTCTTCTACAGTCTTCCTTATTCACTGTTCAGCTTTCACATGCATATGAAGTTATTGAAAATACCATGGTTTGTGTCAGGTGCACCTTAGTCCTCAAGCTGACATCTTTACTCTTCATTGCTTTAAAAAGGTCTTGTGCAGCAGATTTG
>NW_006408537.1:27131629-27132563 GCF_000296735.1 Chrysochloris asiatica
GAACCAACTCCACAGCACATAACAACAACAACAATACACAGAGTAGACAGGGATGGGCAACTTGGACATTGACTACCCAAAATAATGGGGGCGGGGGGAGGACAGCTACAAAGGCAAGAAGTGACTGGCTTACAAACTTTCAAGAGGGAACCTAGATCCAGAGGGCGTGGACGAGGTAGAATCTCCATTGGGCATTAATGAGCTGAAATATACTGGCATTGGCCATTTTTAATCTGATAACCACATGGTTTACTGTGCCAGAAATGACAAATTGAAGAGGAATGGTGCATTCATTGTCAAAGAGATCATATCCAGATCAGTCATGAGGTACAATGCTGTCTGTGATAGGAAAATATCCATGCACCAACAGGAAAGCCCAGTTAATACCACTATTATTCAAATTAACTCACCAACCCCTAAAGGCAGTGAGGATGAAATAGAAGAATTCTACCAACTTCTTCAATTTGAAATTGATCAAACATGCAATCAAGAAGTATTGATCATTACTGGTGATGGGAATGCAAAGGTTGGTAGCAAACAGGATCAGTAGTTGGAAAATAAGACCTTGGTGATAGAAATGATTCTGGAGAATGCATGATAGAATTCTTCAAAATCAATGATTTGTTCATTTCAAATACCTTCTTTAGACAGCATAAGAGATGACAATACACATGGACCACACCAGATGGAATACATAGAAATCAAATTGTCTACATCTGCAGAAAGAGATGATGGAAAAGCTCCATATCATCAGTCAAAACAAGACCAGGGGCAGACTGTGGCACAGACTATCAATTACTCATATGCAAATTCAAATTGAAGCTGAAGAAAATGAAAACAAGTTCACGAGAGCCAAAATATGACCTTGAATATACCCCACCTGAATTTAGAGATCATCTGAAGAACAAATTTGATACATTAAACACTAAAGACC
>NW_006408537.1:27134029-27147253 GCF_000296735.1 Chrysochloris asiatica
TTTTGAGTTATGGTGTTGGAGGAGAATATTGAAAGTGCCATGGGCTGCCAAAAGAACCAATAGATCTGTTTTGGAACACGTGCAGCCAGAGTGCTCCTTGGAGGCCAAGATGGCCAAACTTTGTCTCTCATACTTCGGACATATTGTGAGTGGCTGGAGATGGATATCATGTTTGGTAACGTGGAGGTTCAGAGAAAATGAGGAAGACCCCCAGGGAGATGGATTCGCCACATGGCAGCAGTA
Organism: Chrysochloris asiatica; assembly: GCF_000296735.1. Classification (NCBI taxonomy): domain Eukaryota; kingdom Metazoa; phylum Chordata; class Mammalia; order Afrosoricida; family Chrysochloridae; genus Chrysochloris; species Chrysochloris asiatica. The sequence goes on from NW_006408537.1 coordinate 27,134,273, forward strand.
GTGAGGTTGACCCAGGATTAGGCAGTGTTTTGTTCTGCTTTTCATAGGGTTGCTATGAGTCGGTTCTAACTCGATGGCACCTAACAACACAACAACAATGGCTAGTGATCGTGAACATTTCTTCATGTGCTTGTTGGCAGCCCAGATTCCCTCCTTTGTGAAGTGTCTGTTCATGCCCTGTGCCCATTTTTTAATTGGTTATTTGTCTTTTTCTTTTAGAGGTGTTGTAGTTTCCTATATATTTTAGAAATTAGTCTCTTGTCTGATGTGTTATCGCAAAAGATTTCTTCCCTTTCTGTGGGTTCCCTTTTTTCTCTTTTGGTGAAGCCTTTTGATGCACTAAAGTTTTAAATTTTAGTCTGTCCCAATCATCTATTTTGTCTACCCTTGTTTGTGTAGTTTTCAAAATGCTTGGAAGTCTGTGTATGCCCTGAATTAGAGTCCTCACATTTGTCTCTATTTTTTCATTCATGGTCTTTATAATTTTGGGATTCAGATTTAGGTCTTTAACCCATGCTGAGATGGTTTTTGTATAAGGCATGAGGTAAAGGTTTTGTTTCAATCATTTGCATATCACTTTCCAATTCTGCCTGCACCATCTGTTGAAGAGACTATCACCTCCCCATGTGATATATTTAGACACTTTGTCAAAAATTAGTTGGTAGTATGTGAATGGGTTAATTTCTGGATTCTCAGTTCTTTTCCATTGATCAGTGTATCTTTCATTGTACCAGTACCAAACTGTTTTGACCACTGCAGCCATGTAATAAATTTTGAAATCAGGGAGAGAGATGTTTCCAACCTTATTCTTCTTCTTAAGCAGTGCTTTACTTATCCTGGGTCTCTTTCCTTTCCATATAAAGTTTGTAAGAGTTTTTTCCATTTCTTTAGAGAATGTTGTTGGGATCTGCATTGGGATTGCATTATAAGCATAAATTGCTTTGGGCAGTATCAACATTTTCACAATGTTAAGTCTTCCTATCCAGGAGCATGGGGCATTCTTCCATTTTTGTGGGTTTCTTTAGGTTTCTTGTAGTAGTGTTTCGTAGTTTTCTTTGTATAGGTCCTTTGTTTCTCTGGTTAAGGATACCTGATTTTTATGACACTTAAAGCTGATTATACATTGACATATGTGTTCATCACATACAACTTGGAAAAGTAATAAAAAGTATAACCCAGAGGTAAATGTAGCCCATCCAAGTTTTTCCCTAAGCAAATAGTTGGGATTTTATTCAGTTTTGTACTTTGGTTTTTTCCCTTACATGCTTATTAGTAAAATAAGCATTTCCTCACATTATTAAATATATACCTCTCTGTAACTAATACACTACTGATAATCTGTCAGTTGGCTTCACATTTTGATGGCTGGGCATAGGGGTCTTTTTTTCTTCTCATAGAAATCTTAATTCTAATTACAACTACCATGTTACTTTATAATAAAACAGCCCTTGGAGTCATGATTAGGAAAGTTCTCTTTGCCTACAACCTATATAAATATTCATCTATATATTCTTCTGGCACTGCTTTTTTAAAATATGCACAATTTTCATCATTTTATTCCTGAAAACTTTTTTGTTTGACAAAAAAGCACCCAGATTTGTTTTCAAATAACTAGTGTTCTATCACTGTTTTAAAATAGGTGTTATTATACACTTAACTATTATATCTGTTTCTGAACTTCTTATCCTGTTCCACAAAAACAGATTGACATAATGTCACTTAAACTTTCCAAGGATCACTCTGGAAGCTATAAGCAGGATAGAGTGAAACGGGAAAAGATTTTGATTTGATGGGAAATTATAACTTACCCACCTGTTAAGACCGAAGGCTGTTGTAGTAGAAACAGATGAGGATGATCATCTATCTAGAAGACCATGATTGGCGGTCATGAGAAGTAGTCTAATTTGAGATACCTTTCAAAAGTAGAGCTGCCAGAATTTATGGGGTAAAATGTGGGACAGAGAGAGACATCAGACAGTTAAGTGCTGGTACTCTTTATTGTGAGGGAAAACAGTAGAAAAAGACAGCTGTAGGGAACCAGTGAAACAAAAGACATTGATTATAGTGCAGATGCTAGGTTGTTGTTGCTGTTGGTAAGTGCTCTTGAGTAGATGCAACTGATATCCACCCTGTATAGTTTCCAAGGAGCAACTGATGGGATTCACTTGTTGTTTGCACTTGCGATTAGTAGTCTAGTCCTGATCCTATAGCGCCACACCAGGACTCCAGGTGCTAGGTTGGAAGTTGAGTGTATTCAATACATTTTGTGTTTATTATTTTCATAATTTGATACAAATAAAATGACAAAACAAAAAAGCATGCTATAAAAGAGAATAAAATGTGCTTATGATCTTTAAAAGGAGCACTGACAATGCTGTGGGTTAGACATTGGCCTGCTAACCATAAGGTTGGGAGTTCAAACCCACTAATTGCTCTATAGGAAAAAGATAAAGCTGTCTGCTCCCTTTAAGATTTATAGTCTCAGAAGCTCTATAAAGGGTGGAAACACTGTGGGTCAGAATCAACTTGATAATAGGATTTGTGTGTGTGTGTGTGGTGATCTTTAAACTAGTTATTCCAAATTTGAGGTCCTTTTCTAATGGGAATATTCATACCATACAAAGAAGTTTTATGTATGTTTGTTGTTGTTGTTATGGGCTGTGGAGTTGGTTCCAACTCATAGCAACCCTGTACAGGGTTTCCGAGGCTGTAAATCTTTATGGGAGCAGAAAGCCTCATCTTTCTGCCGCGGGACAGCTGGTAGTTTCAAACTGCTGACCTTTCGGTTCGCAGCCCGATTTGTAACCACTACACTACCAGAGCTCCTTTATGTATGTAGATAATAATAATAAACCAGTGGTCATGGAATGGATCCCCACTCATGGTAACCCTGCTATTTATTGAGTGTTTATTGTTTGGCCTGACACAATAAAGAGCGTTACATGTACTAGCTCAAAAATCAACACAACTCTAGGGTATGGGCGGAATCCTGGTGTGACACTGTAGGATAAGCACTGGGCTACAAGGGCAGTTATGAACCACAGGTCAATGGTTCAGACCCATCAGCTGCTACTTAGAAACCCTAAACAGGGTTTCTATGAGTTGGTCCCAACTCAAGGGCACTTAACAACAGGGTATAGGTAGTGTTAGCATCCGGAATTGACAGATGAAAACTGAGGAACTTTAAGATTAGACATCTTGCCTAGGGTCACACAACTGGTTAGAGGGAAGGGAGAGGAAGTGGAGCAGAATGCACAATTAAGATCTATTTTTTAAAAACAAACGGCACACACCAAATGTTTTCTTAATGGATTCCTGGTGTGGCTCTGTAAGTTAATGCGGTGGACTGCATAGTTAGTTTGAGCCACAAGGTCAAAGGTTCAAGCTCACCAGCCGCTCCTCGGAAACCGACTCAACGGCACTTAACAACAATTGCAACCCCACAGTACAACTGCTCCATAGACTTTTCTTGGGTGTAATCTTTACTAAAGCAAATTGCCAGGTTTTTCTTCTGTAGTACCACTGTTAATTCCATTATCAACGTTTAGGTTAGTCATCCAGAACACAAGTTTTGCATAACTTCTTGTTGTTGTTAAGTGCCTTCGAGTCAGTTCTGACTCATAGCAACCCTTTATAGGGTCTTCGAGGAGTACCTGGTGGGTTTGAACTACTGACCTTGTGGTTCACAGTCTAGTGCTGATCTAACAGCGCCACACCAGGAGTCCTTAGTCCTTGGTAATTGCAGAAAATTGGAGTCTAAATGTGCAAGTGCATCCTGATTCGAAAATAAGTAATTTTTATAGAGCCAGGAAAAAACTGTGCCATAGGAATTGAGCTGAGATCTTCGCATACATTCATTTGCTCTTCTGAATGAATAACCCTACAAGATAAGAATTGTGTTGTCCACATTTTACAGGTGGGGAAACGAGGCACAGGAAGTTAAACCAAAGTTACAAATCCAAAAAGCGATAGTTAGAACATTCATCCAGATTTCTACAGTTCTTCCCATAAACATTTTGTGTCAGGCTCCTTGTAAGTAATCCCTGCCTTCAAAGACTACCAACCTATCAGGGGATACAGACGTAGATTATTCCATTCTTTTCATTGCTTTGCGCTCCCAGGTCCACAAAACCGGCTGAGCCTTGCCCAAAATTACTTTACGTCAACACTGGGAGTGCCAATCTGGCTACTCCTGTGGGCAGAAGGGAAAAGAGGGAATTCGAAAGTCACTGGATTTTCATGAGGATTATGTGCATACGTAGCTCTGAATACCTTATTGGCCTGGTTACGAACCAGGGCAACCTAGCGGTGGGTCAGAAAAGCCGTCTGTGCCATGCGCGCGGTTAAGCGCGGCGGCTGGGCGGTTCAACACCCTGTTGGCGAGCCTACAGCCAGCATGCAGCGAATCTGCGGACGCCTAGGAGTTCAGAGAGGCTGCACTGAGCCCTGGGTTGCGGGATTGGCCAGCCCTCGAGCGCTGCGCAAATCGACTGGGTTTTAAATGCCAGGCACTTTAGTTCTCAAGAGGGTTTTCTGTGTACGGGGAGGGTATGGAGTTCGAAGTTAGCCAGGGGAAGTCGGGTTCCTTGCAACCCCAAGGGGAGGAGACAGAGGCGGCCGGTTGGTCCCAGTCCTGGCAGAAAGAAGAGGAGGCGGCTGCAACATTGAAGGAAGAGACTGAAAAGGTGGAGGTGAAGAAAGTGTCCGTGGCAACTGTAGCAGCAACGCCCCAGGAGAAAGGAGAGGGCTTTCCTGTCTTCCTGCCTCCGGGACGTGTGGATTTGCGCATCCCTCCAGACTGGTTTCAAAAGGAACACCTGGAAAACCCAGTAGTGTGTGAAGTGCCCGCATGGCAGGTGGACAAAATCTTCGGTGAGTGTTCGGACCGGATCCGTCCTCTGCCGGGTTTGCTCACGTCTGCTTTCCCCCTGCTTCCCCTCCTCCACTCGGGGTACCCCTCTACTCCACCGGCTTACGCTCGCGCGCCCCCGACCCAGGTCCTGAAGGGAAAGACATCTTGAACATCGAGCAGTCAACAGAGACACTGCTGCAAGTGCAAATCCTGGACCCCAATGGCATGGCCAGGATCACCGTGTTCGGGGCGCAGGAGAATAAGGAGCTGGTGGAGGCGAATATCTACTGTCAGCGAAGGTGGTACCAAGTCGGTAAGTCACTGAAGATAGGAAGGGCCGCTGCAGGCTCTCCCCAACCATACAAGTCTGAAAGCGACGGGCGGGTTGGAGGCGAATCAGAGCTAGTGCCGGTGCTCAGGCCTATTTAAGGTGCTCTGCTGGCCTTTCCCTTTGCTTCCAGAACTTTCCAGAGCTCGGGTCTCGACCCACCTGTCACTGAAACCACTCTCAGCGCCCTAAAGAACTAGCAAGGAGATAAAATAAAAGGGGACAAACCTCTGTGGTCAAAGGGTCCCCACCACCTGCCCAATTCAGCCTCAGGGAACAAGAGGAAGGCCCGCTCCTCCGTGGGTGAGGGGTTCGAATGGCGCCCAGAAAGTGTGCCTTGGCCTGCGCACTGTGCCTGATGTAGTATTTTTACCCTCAGACGCAGAGAAGGAAAAGCTGTTGGAAACCTTGAGGTTTATCTGTAGCAGACACTGGCAGGAAATCCCCAGACTGCCAGGCCTTCCTTTCACCAATCCTGACTTCAGCACAAAGTGAGAGTGTCTGGGCTGTGTGGGTGCAGAAGCATGGGTCCCAGGAAGCCTAGACCTGGTTTGGAGTTCTGTTACAGGATGTACCTTCCTCCCTTTAAGTGTTATTAATAAGCGTTTGTTTCACAAGATTGCAAATAGTTCCATTAATAAAGAAATTTCACTCCTTCAGAATTTTGTGTAAGGAAAATCATTTTGCCAAGAAATTCCAGGTTAGAAATTTCTCTGGATGCCCTAGAGGTTACGTGATCTCCAGTGTTCCTTTTACCATTATAAAAGGTTCTCTAGCAAAAAGGTCATTTTATGGTAGCACAGAAATTGGAGCATGTATATGACTCGTGTTTTGCCAACAAAGTGGATACAGACATTTGGATTCCAGACTCTTGCTAGTTCTTAGTTCAGTGTACAATTCAATGATTTTCAGAAAATTGTATAATTGTACCCTCCTCACAGTCTGATTTTAGAATTTTTACTTCACTTCAGAAAGTCTGTGCTCATTCACAGTAATTCCCCTCCCATCAAAACAAAACAAAACCACCAAAAAAACAGAAACCAAACCCACTGCCATCAATCAATTCTGACTATAGGACATAGGAGAACAGCTCCCTAGGGTTTCCCAGAATAGGAGACAGCCAGATATTTCTCCCTCACACTGCCTGATGGGGTCAAACTGCTGACCTTGTAACTAGCAGTCTAATGCTGAACCCATGGGACCATCAGGGTTTCTTTTCCCAGCCACTGGCAACTACTAATTCTCTTTCTAAGTAGGAAGGTATCATGTATGATATGTGGTCTTTTGTGTCTGGCTTCTTTCACTTAACATGTTTCCAAGCAAGGTTCAGTCATGGTATAACAGGCATCTGCCATTTCTTTTTATTGCAAAACAGTGTTACACTGTATGAATCGGTCACGTTTTGTTTATTCATTTCACCAGTTAATGAATATTTGGGTATTTACTTTCTAGATACTGTGGAAAATGGAATAAACATTTGTTTTCAAGATTGTGTGTTTTCACTCCACTTGGGTGATACCCAGAAAGAGTCATATGGTAGGGACAAGAAACTTTTGCTAGACTGGCTGTATCATTTTACATTCCCACCAGTAATATATGAGGGTTTTAATCTTTTATGAAACCACAGGAGTCCTGGGGTGACAATGTGGGTTAACACGCTGGACTGCAAAGTCACTTTGAACCTCAGGGTCAGCTGTTCAAGCTTCCCAGTTGCTCCTCGGAAACCCTATACAGGGTTGCTATGGGTCAGAATAGACTTGATGGCACTAAACAACAACAACCTTTTTGATAGTAGACATTCAAGAAGTTTTCTTTAAATTGAGTCTCCTCCATGAACATGAACACAAACCTAATTCATAGAACTGATGAGTTGGAACTGACTCCACAACACTAAACAACAATTCATGAACATTGACTATCTTTCCATGTATTTAGATCTTTAATTTCTTTCAGCAATATTTTGTAGTTTCAGCATGCAAAATTTATACTTTAGCTAAATTTATTCCTAAATCTTAATGCTATTTTAACTGGACTAAGAATTCCTACATTTTAATATTATGCTTGGAATTATTTTCTTAATGTCTTCTTCATTCATTGCTAGTATTTAGAAATATAATTGATTTTTATATTGATCTTTGTCTTGAAACCTTACTGAACTTATTTACTGTTTGGTAGTTTTTTTGGTATGGATTCTTGGATACATAATCCTATCAGTTGTGGGTGGAGATAGTCTTCTTACTTCCCAATGTACATAACTGTTATTTCTTTTCCTTGCTTGTTTACACTGGCTAGAGCCTCCAATACAATCTGGAATATTAGTGGTGACAACAGACATTCTTTTGTTCTTGACATTAGGGTGAAAGCATTCTTTTCACCACTGTAGTGTTTGTTGATTTGTAATGGCCTGTATTAAGTTGAAAAAGTTCCTTTTATTGTTGTTGTTGGTAAGTGGACCTTCATACTAACTAATCTAACAGAAGTGGCTGGTGGGTTTGAACCACCATCATTGCAGTTAGCCGTCCAGTGATTATCCATCCTTTAGCATTACACCAGGAATCCTAGTATAGTGAGTGTTTTTAGCATGAGTGGATCTTTGATTTAGTCCAATGAATTTCTGTTATCTAATAAAACAATCATATGGTTTTCTACTGAAATGGCAATATTGATTGACTTTTGAAAATTTTTTGTTGTAGTAAAAATATGTGTAACAAAAAGCTTGCCATTTTATGGCTAGGAAGTTAAGTAGATTTAGAAATAAAACAGACTGTCTTAAAAGGGAAAGAAAATTAATAAATTACTTGATAACCTAAAAGAAAATTAATACACCTTCACATCAAAATAAAAGAGTGACATCAGAAAGATTTAGTAAGCATTAAAACAACAGCAATGAAGAAAATAATAATTTAAAAAACCCAAAAACCCCACAAACAAAATGAACTCAGCACAGAAATTTAGAAACAAAGGAACTGGCAACACCATAAAAAAAACACACAGCAAAATGACAATCAACTCATGCATACAAACTATGGAACACTATACAACACTAAACAATAATGATGAATCTGCAAAACACATCATAACGTGATGAAATTGGAGGTCATTATGATGAGTGAAATTAGTCAATGACAAAAGGACAGATATGAGACCACTGTTGTAAAAGTTGAAAGGTTTTCTTGCTAAACGAACCATTCTGTAATAGTTACCAAATGTTTTTTAAAGTTTACCATTTTAACCATTTTTTAAAAAACTTTATTGACAATTGAGTGAAGGGTTTACAAATCAGATTATCAGTTTTACATTCAACAGATCATATGCTTCATTTTGTTACAATGATTGCAATCTCCTCCATGTACCATCAGTTAACAGTATTTACCTCTATCCACTTTATTTTCATTTTAACCATATTTAAGTGTATAATTCAATGACATTAATGACATTTGCCATGTTATGTAGCCATGACCACTATACATTGCCAGGAGTTTGTCATAACTCCTAACAGAAACTTCATATTCCATTAACTCCCCCCTTTCCACCCTTCCAGCCCTTGGTAACCACTAATAAACTTTGGTCACTATTTATATGCCTATTCTAAGTATTTCATATAAGTGCTGTCGCACATTTATCCTTTTAAAGCTGACTTACTTTACCTAGCATATTGTTCTCAAGCCTTATCCATGTTGTAGCAGGAATCAGAACTTTGTTTCTCTTGATGGCTGAGAAATATACACCACATCTGGTTTATCCAAAATGGATCCTGTTGATGAACATTACTGACTTTTAAATTTTGTTGCTGAGACTATACACAGCAAAACTTACATCAATTCAACAGATTTTATCTGTATAATAGACTGGCACTGATTACATTCTTGGAGTTGTACAATCATCCTCACCTTCCTTTTCTGAGTTGTTCCTCCCCTATTAACATGCTCACTGCCCACAGTGAAGGGTGTTGGTGGTAATGGTGGTGTTAGATACCCTCAAGTCACTTCCAACTCATAGCTACCCTATGCATAATAAAATGAAACACAGCCTGGTCTTGCACCATCCTCACAATTGCTGTTATATTTGAGGACATTGTTGTTACCACTGTGTCAATGCATTTCATTAGGGGTATTCCTCTTTTTTGATGACCTTCCACTTTATCAAGCATGATGTTCTCCAGAGACTGGTCCCTTCTGATAACATCAAAATGCATCCCTGCTTCTAAGGAGACTTCTGGCTGAACATTCAGGAGATTTGATTGTTCTTCTGGCAGTCCATGGTACTTCAAATATTCTTCACCAACAACATAATGCATTGATTCTTCAATGGTCACTGTCCAACATCCACATGCATATGAGGCAACTGAAAATACTATGGCTCACCTTAATCCTCAAAGTGACATCTTTGGTCTTTAACACTTTAAAGAGATCTTTTGCAATAGATTTACCTAATGCAATACGTCCTTTGATTTCTTGACTGCTTCTTCTATGAGTGGACTCCTAGTGTGATGCTGTAGGATAAGCACTGGACTACTAACTACAATATCTGTAGTTCAAAACCACCAGCCACAACCTGGAAACTCTATACAGGGTCACTATGAGTCAGAACCGACTCAATGACCTTAACAACTTCAATGAGTGTTGATTATGGAACCAAACAAAATGAAGTCATTGAAAACTTCAATCTTTTCTCTATTTATCATGATATTATTTACTGGTTCAATTGTGAAGATTTTTGCTTGCTCTTTACACTGAAGTACAATTCATGCTGAAGACTGTACCTTTGATCTTCATCAGTAAGGAATTCCTCTTCCCTTGCAGCAAGCATTGTTGTGTCATCTGCATATCACAGATTTTCCTCCAATCCTGATGTGACATTCTTTATAACATGCATCTTTGTAAAATATTTGCTCTGCATACAGATTGAATAAGTATGGTAAAAGGCTACAAACTGTGGCACACACCTTTTCCTGATTTTAAACTTTTCAGAATTCCCTTGTTCTATTCAAACAATTGCCTCTTGATCTATGTACAGATTCTTCATGAGCACAATTAAATGCTCTGGAATACTCATTCTTTTCAATATTATCCATAGTTTGTTACACAGTAGAATGCCTCTACATAGTCAATAAAACACAAGTAAACATCTGAAAACAGTTTCAGAGAATAAAAGTATTTTCTGCTTTAAACCAAGATCCATCCTAACATTAGTAATGATATCCCTAGTTAATGTCCTCTTCTGAATCGACTTGAATTTCTGGCAGTTCCTTGTCAATATACTGCTGCAACTATTTTTTAACTACACTCAGCAAAATTTTACTTGCATATGACATTAAGGATATTGTTCAATGATATCCACATTCCATTGGGTCACTTTTCTTTAGAATGGGCACAGATATGGATCTCTTCCAATCTCCTGGCCAGGAAGCTGTCTTCCAAATTTCTTGGCATAGACAAAGGGAGCACCTCCAGCATTGCATCAGTTTATTGGTAATTGCTGGTGATTGGAATGGCGAAGTTGGAAACAAAGAGGAAGAATAAGTAGTTGGAAAATATGGCCTTGGTGAAAGAAACATTGCTGAAAATCACATGATATATATAATTTTGCAACACGAATTAATTATTCATTGCAAATCCCTTTTTCCAACATACACGTGGACCTTACCAGATGGAATACACAGAATCAAATTGACTATGTCCTGTGGGAAGAAACAGTGGAAAAGCTCAATGTCATCAGCTGAAACAAAGTCAAGAACTGATTGTAGGGCAGACCATAAGTTGCTCATATACAAATTAAGACTGAAGCTGAAGAAAATTCAAATAAGTCCATGAGTGCCAAAATACTACTTTGAGTATATCCCACCAGAATTTAGAGATCATCTCAAGAATAGATTTAACAAACTGAATACCAATATTAAAGACCACAGGAGCTATGGTATGACATCAAGAACATCAAAGGTAAAGAAAGCAAGAGGTTATTAAAAAAGAAGTAATGAAAAGACCAAAATGAATGCCAGAAGAGACTCTGAAACTTATTCTTGAATGTAGAGAAGCTAAAATACTTTAAGAAACTAGGAAGTAAAAAAGCTGAACAGAAATTTTCAAAAGACAAAGTAAAGTATTATAATGAAGTATGCAAAGACCTAGAATTTAAACACCCAACAGGGAAGAAGACACTCATCATTTCTCAAGCTGAAAAAAAACTAAAGGGAAAAGTCAAGCCTTGGATTGCAATTCTATGACACATTCTTTAAGCAAAATGGGAGCATGTTGACTCCATATGATAAGTATTGGACTGCAAACCAGAAGGTCCATGGTTCAAGCTCACCAGTCACTCTGCAAGAGAAAAATAAGACTTTCTGCTCCCATGAAGATTAAAATATCAGAAACCCTATAAAGGGTAATGAGTCGGAACCAACTCCACCACACTAACAACAATGGGCAAAATGGAATACTGGTGTGGTGCTAGAGGATAAGCACTGGACTGCTAACCACAAGGCTGGCAGTTCAGACCCACCAGTCACTCTTTGAAAACCCTCTATAGGGTCACTATGAGTTAGAATCAAATCAACAGCACTAATAACTACAATATGGGCAAAATGCAGACCTGGTGTGGAGCTATAGGACAAGCACTGGACTCCTCGGAGCTCCTTAAAGAGAGACAGAATTTCAGACTACAATTTCTATAAGCACAGCCTCGTGGCTAGAGAGGATCATTTCCTCACAGATAAGAAATTGAAGCTCAAATCATCACATTCTGAGAAGCAATTTGTTTTTTAGCAAAGTTGCTAGGGTTTTAAATCTTTTTTTTTCTTTGCCAAAAACAAAGCTATTGTAGAAAACTCACTATCCCCTCTTACTTAAAAGCGCACACACACACAATGAGTAATTACTATACCTATTAAATAGGTAAAATTAAAGACTGACAACAAGCATCTGGGATTTTGAAAGTTTATAAGCAGCTGTCTAAGGTCTCTGTGTGGAAAAAAGAGTGATAAGAATTGAAGAGGTTTGGAATCAATCAGTCCAATGGGCTAATGGAATATGTGAACATCTGTCTCCACAACTCTGAACCCAGAAGAAATAGTGCCTGGCTACCACTACCTACTGCCCTGAACACATTAGAGGATTCCAGATAGAATGGGAGAATGTGTGTAACAAAACTCAAAATTATTAAATAAAAAAAGAGATGGGTAGCAGAAACACAAAGAGGAATGCAATAGTTAAAGTGAATAGAGGTCAATACTGTTAACTGTTGTTACATGGAGGGAATTGCAACCATGTAATGAAGCCAAATTGTCAAAAATGGAATGTAACGAACGAGCAGACATGTACTCTGACTGGTGACCACGTTAGTCACCGATAAGAGGAAGTGAGGGAAAAACAGCAGTGAAGCTGCAAGCTAAGCCCTACCATATTCAATAGACTCCTGTAAACCTGTGTGGAGACCTAGTTGGCCAGCAGTATGGCAATACCTGGGGAATTCCTGGGCCCAGAGTTAATGACAGCCACAGAGAACTAGAGTGGAGAGTGAAGCATCCAGCTGATAAGAAGAGATGGCATATGCACAAGAACACCCACACTTGCAGATGATGCCCACTTGACCTGGCTTCAATGGCTGGATGACCAGAACTCAACTAGAAGAAGAAAGAAGAGGAAAAAAAGAGTAATCTGATACAATTTGATGAACTTGACCTATACCTATGGATGCAGTAGCTCAAAAGAGAGAACAAATCTTTACAGCAAGGGTCATTCCCACCCCCTCCATACACAGAGCAGACAGGGATGGGCAACTTGGACATTGGCTACCCAAAATGGGG
>NW_006408537.1:27149703-27221733 GCF_000296735.1 Chrysochloris asiatica
ATTTAAAATTAAGAAAGATGTCCAACAGGGTTGTAGTCTATCACCATACTTATTCATTCTGTATGCTGAGCAAATCATCTGAGAAGCTGGGTTCTATGAAGAAAAACATGGCATCAGGTTTGGAGGAAGACTCATTAACAACCTGCAACATGCAAATGATACAACCTTGCTTGCTGAAAGTGAAGAGGACTTAAAATATTTACTGATCAAGATCAAAGAGCACAGACTTAGGTATGGATTGCATCTCAATGTGAAAAAAACAAAAATCCTCACCACTGGACCAATAAACAACATTCTTATTAATGGAGAAAAAATAGAAGTAGTCAAGAACTTCATTCTTCTTGGATCAACCATCAAACCTCACTGAAATCAAATGACATATTGCATTAGGCAAATCTGCTGCACAAGACCTTTTTAAAGTGCTGAAGAGTAAAGATGTCAGCTTGAGGACTAACATGTGCTTGACTCAAGCCACAGTATTTTCAATAACCTCATATGCATGCAAAAACTGGTATGTGAAAAAGGAAGACCGTCGAAGAATTGATACATTTGAGTTATGGTCTTGGAGAATATTGAAAGTACCATGGGCTGCCAAAACAAACAGATCTGTGTTGGAAGAAATGCAGTCAGAGTGCTCCTTGGAGGTTGTTAGGATGGCCTAAGTTCGTCTCTCATACTTCAAACATATCGTCAGGAGGGACCAGTTGTTGGAGAAAGGTATCATATTTGGTAGGGTGGAGGGTCAGTGAAAACCCCCAGAAAGATGGACTGACAAAGTGGCAACATCAGTGGGTTCAAGCGTGGCAACAATTTTGAGGTTGACCCATGTCCAGGCAGTGTTTCGTTCAGTTGCACATAGGGTCACTATGAGACAGTACCGACTTAATAACAACAACAATGTAGAATAACAATAATACAAATTGCTGGTTGTTTTTGTTAAGTGCCATTTAGTCAATTCTGACCCATAGCGACCCTGTATAGGGTTTCCGAGGAGCAGCTGGTGAGCTTGAACCGTTTACCTTGCAGTTCAAACGACTTTGCAGTCTGACGCATTAGCCCACTCCTGGTAGGAATGTAAATTGTCATAACCTTGGAAACTGTATCTACTAGTACTAAACATTTTGATATGTTCTTTTTGATGATGAAGGCGATGCCAAGGAATCCTGATGTGGCGTTGTGTGTTAATGTGCTGGACTGCAAGGGCAGTTTGAACACAAGTTCGGCGGTTCAAGCTCACCAGCCACTTACTGGAAACTCTACACAAGGTCACAATGAGTTGGAATTGACTCCACAGCACTTAACAACAAAAAATTGGTATCAACATAATACTGGCTTCTTGAAATGGGAACTCCTATTTTCTAGCAGTTATTGTTTAGTGCCATGGAGTCAATTCTAACTTACAGCATAGGGTTTCTGAGGCTTTAAAATAGGGTATAGGGTTTCTGAGGCTTTAAATCTTTGCAGGAACAGAAAGCCTCCTCTTTCTCCTGCATTTTCTAGAAAAGATTCTGTTAATTGGTTTTAATTCTGCAAATGTTCAATAAAACTCTCAGTGAAAACTCGCCCCCCCCCCCAAAAAAAAAAGATGACTCTGCAAAACACCTTACAACATGGATGAGCCTGGAGGACATTATGCTGAGTGAAATTATCACAAAAGGACAACTATTGTAGGAGACCAATGTTATAAAAAGTTAAAAGGTTTTCTTAATAAAAGAAATAATCAATGATGACAGGAGTATGGAGGAAAATTATTCATGGACTAATGGGCAGACACATGTTAACATGGGTGACAGGGCAGGCAATATACAAGAGGGAGGTTTGCAGAGGAAAGACGAAGGTAGTGGGAGACACAGGGAGGAATGCAATAGTGAATATTAATAGAATTAAACGCTGTTAACTGTTGGTACATGGAGGGGATTGTCATCACTGTAATGAAGGAGCGACATACCAGGACTCCTAAGTGGTAGATATCAGGTACTGTGATTATATTCTCACACGGAGACAACAAAACACAAAGATTATACCTAACTTTACCAAGATTGTGAATTGCTCTTTTTCTTAATATTGAAACCATTTCCCTTTAGATAGAACAAGCAAAGAAACATCTTTCTTACCATCAACACAAACTACAGGCAATTAGTTATTATTAATGATAATGTTGAATTTTACCTGAACCCAGTGATACTACCCAATGAGTCACCCTTTCATCCACTTGCCCACACCTAGTTATTGTTTTTTTAATGTTTTTTACTTTTAAAGAAAACATTTCCCCCTTAACTCCTTGAGATAGCTGAATTTATGGCTAAAGTGTTCTATTGTTTGTTGTTGTTGTTAGGTGCCATCGAGTCAGTGCTGACTCATAGCGACCTTATGCACAGCAGAATGAAACAATGTCCGATCCTGGGCCAACCTCACTATCATTGCCACGCTTGAGTCCTTCTGTGCTGCCACTTGGCCAATCCATCTTGTTGGGGGGTCTTCCTCTTTTTCTCTGACTCTCCACTTTACCAAACATGAAATCCTTCTCCAGCGACTGGTCCCTCCTGACAATATGTCTGAAGTGTGAGAGACAAAGTTTGACCCTCTTGGCCTCCAAGGAGCACTCTGGCTGCACTTTTTCCAACACAGATCTGTTGGTTCTTTTGGCAGCCCATGGCACTTTCAATATTCTCCTCCTACACCATAACTCAAAAACATCAGTTCTTCTACAATCATCCTTATTTACTGTCCAACTTTCACATGCTTATGAGGTTATTGAAAATACCATGGCTTGGGTCAGGCACACCTTAATCCTCAAGCTGACATCTTTGTTCTTCAACACTTTTAAAAGGTCTTGTGCAGCAGATTTGCCTAATGCAGTACGTCGTTTGATTGTTCTATTGTAGTAGTCCGCATATTATTACATAGTACCTTTCTGAATAAAGTGTCTCCCTATCAGCGTCTGGGTTTGTTTTCTATATGACAGCTAATGGTGTAATTACCAGCAACGTGCTGGTCCCTCCTGGGCTCCACCGTCTTCCCCCAGATTTTGATGCCAGCTTCTCAGCTCTTTGTGTCCTTCCTAGCTGGGGAATTGGGGTTTCACAATGGTGAGTCACATTTAATAATCCAGTGTTCCGGACATTGCTTTCTAATAGCAGAGTCAGGAGTTTTTAAGTCTATTCAGCAGCCTTCTTCCTGGTTCATTTTTATCTGATCAGGACACTTCCTGGTTGTTTTCTGTTTGAGCAGCACTTTCCCTGGCTCATTTCTTGGAGGCTTCATGGTTTTTCATGGCTCCTTTTCCAGGGATTGTGTAAAGTAAGACCTCTGCATGTCTCAATGAAGATAATTCTCAACAAGGATCCCCCTTTGACTCCCAAATGGGGACTGTATATGGAAAAGACTTTTTTCTATGACTCCTTGTTCTATTTGATCTTGTTCTTCCCATGGATAACTCAGTTTCCAGTCACCACCTTTCCTCCTACTCCCTTACTATGTGTCGTTTAGTTATGGAACTCCTTCTAGCTTACATCTCCAAAACATGACAACATTTTACAAAAAGCAATTTAGAACTCCAATCACCTCTTTGGGAAATGAGGTCTCAAACTGGCTCATCTAAGACGAAGACCTCTTCCTTATCACTCCCCCCCCCCACCAGTCCTTCTTCCTTTTTACCACCTTTGACTTTCCCTTCCCCACTGCCATCAAGCTGATGCCAATCTAGTGACAGAGCAGAACTGCTGCCTGGGGTTTCTGAGGCTATAACTCTTTATAGGAGCAAACAGTCTTACCTTTCTCCCTCAGAGCGGCTAGTTGGGTTTAAACTGCCAACCTTGTAATTGGCAGCCAAATGCCTAACCCATTGTGCCACCAGGGCACCTTAGATTTTCCCTTTAGTTCCCTTGAACTGTCTATCTGTCCCCTTCCAATTTCCTATCTCCTTCACTCCTGAATCTGCCCCTGCCAAACCCTTCCCTGGCTACTCTAGCCCCACAACTCCCTATAGTCCCCTACAGAGCTGTAGGATTCCTGCCACCATGGGAGGGAGTGCCTGAAATTTCTCGGAAACCCTACAGGCAATTACCTGAGGCTAACCAAGCTCAGTGCAGACAGGCTGGATGTTTATCCACTCAAAAAGGTTTAGGAGACATCCAGATGACCACCTTGTCACTTCTCAATCTCTCACCCAATATTTAGTCCACAGCCTACATAAGATGATACAAGAGGGCTTCGAAATGTTAGTGGAAAATTTTCCATTATCTTTTCATTTCATTTTTCCACAAACTTTATAAGTACCTTGTGCATTATGGCAAATGGTCTGTTCTATGATTGTTGGTGGGGTCACTTCAGCCCTTATATTTAGCAAGTAACTTCAGCTTGTCTCCTCTGACAAAATGTACCCCTGGGAAGAATATGAAGGTAGAGCAAGAATGAATGAAAGTCGGTTTATAGAAGGGGCATCATAAAGTTCATGAAAAATTTTCATTACCTTTTAATTCTACTTTTCCATGAATTTTTGAAGCACCCTCATATATACTAGTGAATTTTATATTTGTGTTTATGCCTAATTTATGGCAGGGATTTTAGAATTACTACAGTCTCTCGAATTGTGTTTATATAAGTGTGAGTGTAATGTTTTGTGAATGGCATTGCCAAATTAGATGATAATATTCCTTCAAGGAGTTTGATTCTGATGGTTTAGAATTAAAGAAGTACTTAAATAACTTGAATGTTCCTAACAGTCCTGGTGTGGCACTGTGAGTTAATGCACTGGACAGTAAGGTTGGTTTGAACTGCAAGGTAGGTCAGTGGTTCAAGCTCACCCAGTCACTCCTTAGAAACCCTGTACAGGATCCGTATGAGTTGAAACCGATTTCACAGCACTTAACAACAACAACAACAAATATCCCTAGAAATTAAAGGGAATTTATTCTGACAAAATTTTATTTCAATGGTAATTACGTTTTATTGTGTGCCAACTTTAAGACAGTTTCTAAGACTTTTGTTTTGGTTGAAAATCTTGAATTTAGATTATTATTAAATATGCAAAGTACAGGTAGGAAGGAAGGGGGAGGTAATTCATGGTCTAGAGACATTTGTTGACTTGGATGAAGGGTAAGGAAATATGTAGTAAGAGGAAGTTGTAAAAAAAAAAAAATGATGGAGGTAGGGAAGACACTCGAAGGAATGCAAGAGTTAAAGGCAGTAGAGGTGATCTGCAATAATGATGGCCTACCTGTAGGAGTCCTGGTGTGGCACTGTGAACTATACATTAGACCGCAAAGTCGTTTGAACTGCATGGTCGGTGATTCAAGCTCACCAGCTGCTCCTTGGAAACCCTATACAGGGTGGCTGTATGTTGGAATCGACTCAACGGCACTTAACAACAACAACCTGTAGATGAATAGATAATCACACTAGAACAGGTGTGGGAGGGGGAGTGGAAATATAACTACAAGTATCTATTGGTTTGAGAAAGTATGAATGTTTGTACAAGGATTTACCATTATGCAAGTATATCCATGAATGTGATGGAGCATAAAGGAGCAAAGTTATGAAAATATCTTAGACATAGCCAAGCACCTTGAAGGAAGGAGTTGCTGGACCTGGGGGCTCAAGCCACAGTCTTGGGGGGACTATGATCAGCATAGTCCATACAGTGCTCTACATCCTTAATTTGGTGACTAGCAAGCAACTGGGGTACTAAAAGCTCCTGAGTAGCCATCTAAGGTGCAAACTAAGAGTCCCGGTTGTGGCGCTGTGGGTTAATACGCCAGACTGCAAAGCCGTTTGAACTGCAAGGTCAGCGGTTCAAGCTCACCAGATGCTCCTTGGAAACCCTATACAAGGTCGCTATGGGTCGGAACCGACTCAATGGCACTTTACAACAACAACAACATCGGAAACCCTACGCAGGGTCACTATGGGCCGGAATCGACTCGACAGCACTTCACAACAACAATGCTGGAAGCAAATGCAGAACAAAATTCAAAATCATATAAAAAAGGACAGGCTTACTGGCCAGATAGAGACGGATGGAGCCCCAGGACTACAGGCTTTGGTCACCCTTCAGGTCTGGAGCTGAACTCAATCTCATGGTTCAATTTTCAGGCAAACAACAGATAAGTACATAGTTGGGACAACACTAGTGATATGCACACATCATCGATAGGTCAACCATTTGAGGTCAAAGGGCAGCATTTATCCAAGAACAAAGTTCATAAGGGTTAGGAAACAAGAAGCATGGAAGTAGTTGGATAGGTCATGCTAAAGTGAGGGGATGGCAGTCAATGACATGAAATGTGTATGATTTGTTGAATTTAAAATGGATCTATCTGTTCTAGAAACTTCCACCCAGTTCACAATGAAAAGGGTTTTGGTTTGGTTTTGTTTTTTAATGCAAAATACTACGCAGGATGTGTTTTATTAATAGAGTAATCTTGTCCTAAAGTAAAATGACTGGTTGTGTTACAATGACACTTTCTAGAAGAATGTCATGATAGTCTGATTCTTGGAAACCGCGTGGGGCCGTTCTCCTCTGTCACATAGGGTGGCTATGAGTTGGAATCTACTCAACAGCAATGAGTTTACTTGAATGTTTTGGGAGTGGTGTGTAGTATCAAATAGTATAGAGATTTGCAGATGCTAGATTTGGTTTTCACCCTGTTAAAACGACAAAATATATTTTACACTAAAACTTTTAAATTATCATTTGAATCAAGGGAGGAAAGCAAACAAAGAAGGAACTGACAGCCCTGGTTTCCTCTAAATTTCTGTGGCAGTATTGGTCTGGGGGATAGCTGTAGGATCAGCACTGGACTACAAACCATAGGTCAGTATTTCTAACCCACTAGCTGCTCCTGGTGGTGTGCCTTGGAGTTGGTTCCGACTCATAGCAACCCTGTACAGGGTTTCCAAGGCTGTAAATCTTTACAGGAGCAGAATGCCTCATCTTTCTCCTGTGGAATAGCTGGTAATTTCAAACTACTGACCTTGTGGTTCGAAGCCTGATTCATAACCACTACAATACCAGAGCTGCTCCTAGGAAACCCTAAACAGGGTTGCTACAAGTTGCAACCAACTCAAGAGCACTTAATAACAATGGGGCTAGAGTCTGATTAATTAAATTATGTGTTATAATCAGTGCATTAGAATCCTTGTTAAAAGCACAAATTGCTGGGGTCAGAACAGCACCTAAAAATAACTTCTGGTCTACAAGTACACCATGACTCCTGGAGTAGGCACTAACCAACAATAGCCCATCCCCTTGAAAGCCACTGATTTGATTGGACCTTTTCAGAGATAACTTGTCTGCAGTTATCTACGTATATGAACTAGAACCTGGTGGTGGTCGTGTGCCCTCCAATCAGTCCCCATGCTGAAAATCTGGGAACAGAAAACCTCATCTTTTTCCCACAAAGCTGCTGGAAGATTGGGTCTGCTGGTGGATACTAACTGCTGATCCTGTAGTTAGCAGCTCAGTGAGTAACCCACCACACCACCAGAGGTCTCGGAACCCTAATAGCAAATTTTTTTCACTTATCCTAGAATCCTGGTGTGGCACTGTGGGATAATGCACTGGACTGCAAGGTGTGTTTGAACTTCAAGGCCAGTGTTTAAATTCACCAGCCACTCCTTGGAAACCCTGTACAAAGTCACTATGACTATAAGAACTGACTTTAAGGCAATTAACAACAACAACAATAAGTATATCTTTGGGATTAGGCCAAGCACAAAGCAATAACTAAGAATTAGTAAACTTTCAATAACAAAAAAAATAGTAAACTTGTTTTTAGTTAAGTAAAACAATTCCCCTTCTGGAGCTACCCTAATGTTTTTGCCTGGAGGATGTGCCACTGAAGATACTGATTACATTACTTTGGAGATAAATGGGCAATCTACTTTAAGAGGGTCATATCTGAATTCAAAAGGACCTTAGGAGTGAAAATTAAATAAGCCAGGAAGGTTACTGAAAATTCCCAAGGGCTTCTGGCCGCTTCCTCTAGCCATAAGATTTGTATACTGAATCTTTTTTCTTCTATCCCCAACACAGTTCAGCACTTAAGTATCTAAACTAGAAGGAACAACTTCTGAACCAGACAGAAATCTCAAAACCGTATGGAATAAGGAACCAGCCTAAGTGTTTCCAAGAAAATGTTCAAAGCTATTAATTCCATTACAAAATGTTCAAAATTAGAGTATGATTTCCATTACAAAATGTTTAAAACTAGAGTGTCAATTTCCAATGCTATAAAGAGAATCTTTGTAGAAACTGTTAATAATTTTATACAAGTTCCTGTTGTTGTTAAGTGCTGTCGAATCAATCTGGACCCATAGCAACCCTGTATAGGGTTTCCGAGGAGTGGCTACTAAGCTTGAACCACTGACTTTGCATTTCAAACTGACCTTGCAGTCCAGCACAATAACCCATAGCACCACACCAGGACTCCATAAAAGTTCCTAGAAGCTGTAATTCTGGTACAGAGTTTCAAGGGAATGTTTTACAAACAAAATTGAGAAGTGTTATAAAAGAGGAATGAAAACCGAAAACGTGAAGTGGGGTAAGTGATGCTACATTGTGGGGAACACAGTCAATAAGATGAAACAAAATGTATGTGAATTACTGAGTGGAAAACGAATCTGCTCTGTAAACCTTCACCCAACGCATAATAAAAAAATAAAGAAAAAAAGATATCAACTTAACCTTAATGATAAAGTTAAAAAAAAAAACACACAGAAAACAAATGTTAACAAGGGTATGGAGAGACTAGAACCCTCCTACTCTGCTAGTGGTATTGTAAAATGGTTCCACTTGAGGCAAATAGCAAACCCACTGCTGTGGAGTTTATTCTGACTCATAGTAACCTTATAGGAATAGAGCAGCACTGCTTTGTAATGTTTCAGTATGGGAAAGATAGCTTCATCTTTATCCTATAAAGCAATTAGTAGGCTCAAACCACCTACCCCCCAGGTAGCAGTCTAACACTTAACTGAGTATTGCCATCAGGGCTTCCTGGAAAGCAGTACATTGTTAAGTGCCATGGAGTCAGTTCCAACTTATAGCAACCCTCTAAGCATAGAACTGCTGGTGGGCTTGAACCACCAACCATTTGGCTAAGTATCCACTGCTTAACCTACAGTGCCACACCAGGGATCCTTCCTTAAAAAGTTGTAAATACTTGTTGAAATAACATATGGTTCACTCCCACTTGTTAAGTGCTATCGAGTCAGTTCTGACTCATAGTGACCCTGTATAGGGTTTCCAAAATAGTGGTTGGTGAGTTTGAACTGCCGAACTTCAAACCAGGGCTAATCCTATAGTGCCACACCAATAACACTACTAAGTATATCTTCACAGTTTCAATTTTTTTGTACCATACAAATTAGTCCCTTTGAAAAAAAGAATTGAACTTTTGATTTGCTACCATACAATTTGTTCCAAATGTCTTCCATGTAAACACTTCAGATATATGTTTTCTAAAAATATTCTGATATCCTGAAAACATTCCACAGCTACATCTTTTTATATCCCTAGAATGCAGCTGGTGGGGAGGGGTGATGTAGGATAGAGAATGGTAAAACATTCAGCAATTGTTTCTGGATTAACTGAATGGATGGGAACAGTGGGGAAGTAGGGCAGAAGGCTTAGGGAAGAATCATGAACCAAACTGCTAAGATCCTGGGTAGGACAGGCGAGAAGGGAACTAAACACTGGGGTGAGTGGAGAGGGTAAGTGCTAGAAACTTTTCAGTCTTCCTCGGCTCTTTGCATGGTTTATGGGGCCCTGGACCAACCTGCCTCCCTTCCTTTGCTTCATTGCCACAGTCTGCTTAACTTCTCTCAAGTCTCAGCTAGCCTTCCTGCTCCTTGGGTTCCTCAACAACACTCTTTTCCTCCTCACCTGGCTCACTGCAGCACTCAGATCTCACTCAAAGGTGATGCCCTAGATACCCTTCCCTGGCCTTCCAGTCCCAGTTCAGTCCCCCACGTTTCAGTCTTCAAACCCCGGGACTTTGTCTAACATTTAACACATTATCATGGCTTCATGGAATTCTTAGTTCTGTGTGACTCCACAGCTAGACTGGACTGGAACCTCTGAAAGCACACAATCTGCCCATTGTTTTTTTTTTTTTTTTTTGGAAGGGACTTTGTCTGCAGAGATTGGAAGACCACTCAGCAGGCATGGTTGGTGCTGGGAGGTCCCTTTACCTACATAGCCCTAGTTCCCACTAGTTCTGGCAAAACCTCCCAAGAGAGCCCATGGGGAAGTGAGTTTCATAGGTGAATTCCTACATGGGTGATTGAAGTAAGGCCCAGTCAGGTCTTTCATTACTGCAATAGGATAGTACTATCCCAACTCATAAGTAAAACCTTTCCTCAGTCTTCAAAAAATTACACATGCATTTAAATGGGAAGTCCTGTTGTGGCACTGTAGAATATGCACTGGACTACAGATTGCAATGCCGTTTGAACTTCAAGGTCGGCGGTTCAAGCTCACCAGCTGCTCCTTGGAAATGCTATACAGGGTCGCTATGGGTTGGAATTGACTCGATGGCACTTAACAATAATAACTAACCCAATATCAGCAGTTCAAACCCACAGTCACTGCTCAGAAACCCTATAAAAGGTTGCTGAGTCAGACCGACTTAAAGACATGTCAAAACAAGGATACATGGAGAGGGGGTGTAATTGCTGGGACTCCAATTGTTGTATCCAGTATCTGTAAAATGGAATGACAATATTATGAATTGAAATGTAAGATCCCAGTGGAGTTCTTAAGGGTGCAAGAAGTAGGTTCTAAATCAGAGTTGACTATTTCACTGGGTTGGATTTATTCTGTTGAGCAACTTCTGTAGATAAACCAGGCTTTTCAAACGACTTAGTTTTATCTAGTCCCAGTTTTATCTCATTCCCAATCTACTTCAGCCCTATTGTCTGAGTGCTTAGGGCAGACCTCTCCCTATTTCCATTACAATGAAAGCTTGCAGGTTAAATTGCTGCACTTATCCTTCTGGAAGGTCAGGAGCTGAAACTCAAAAGACACCATTCCAAGATAACCAGTTTTTTTACATTCCAGGTTAGTATTTCCAAACTTAGAAGGAAGTGGAGGAAATAATCTACTTTTACTAATCCTATTCCTGTTGTTGTTTATAACCCTGCATTGGAACCCTGTATAGGGTTTCCAAGAAGCTGTAGGCTTGAACCAACAACCTTGAGGTTCAAACCGACCTTGCAGTCCAGCACACCAAGACTCCCATAACCCTATGCTTGTTAAGTGCCATAGAGTCAGTTCCAACTCACAGTAACCCTGTATAAGGTTTCCAAGGTGCAGCTGGTGGGTTTGAACGGCTGGCCTTATGATTCACAGAGCAGGGCTGATCCACAGCACCACACCAGAAGTCTAGGGTTTGAACCACCAACCATGCAACTGGCAGTCCAGTGCTGATTCTACAGCCATATTATTAAGTGTCTTGGAGTCGGTTCCAACTCATAGTAATCCTGTATAGGGTTTACCAAAGAGCAGTGTTGTTTTTAATTGCTGTCGAGTAGATTCCAACCCATAGCGACCCTGTATAGCATTTCCTAGGAGCAGCTGGTGAGCTTGAACCCACCAACTTTGCAGTTCAAATGACTTTGCAGTCTGACACATTAGCCCACAGTACCACCAGGACTCCAGCAAAGAGCAGTTGTTGTTAGGTGCCATCAAGTTGGTACCGACCCATAGCGACCCTATGCATAGCAGAAGGAAACACTGCACAATTCTGGGCCAACCTCACTACTGTTGCCATGCTTGAGTCCATCAATGCTGCCACTTGGCCAATCCATCTCATTGGGCATCTTCCTCTTTTTCTCTGACTCTCCACCTTACCAAACATGATATCCTTCTCCAGTGACTGGTCCCTATGACAGTATGTCTTACGTATGAGAGATGAAGTTTGGCCATCTTGGCCTCCAAGGAGCACTCTGGCTGCACTTCTTCCAACGCAGCTCTGTTGGTTCTTTTGGCAGCCCATGGCACCTTCAATATTCTCCGCCAACACCATAACTCAAAAGCATCAATTCTTCTATGGTCTTCCTTATTCACTGTCCAGCTTTCACATGTATATGAGGTTATTGAAAATACCATGGCTTGGGTCAGGCGCACCTTACAGTCCTCAATCTGACATCCTTGCTAATCAACACTTAGTCCTCTCCTACACTTTAAAAAGGTCTTGTGAAGTAGATTTGCCCAATGCAATACATCGTTTGATTTCTTGACTGCTGCTTCCATGAGTGTTGATAGTTGATCAAAGAGCAGTAGAACCCCAAAATTAAAGGCACTGTGTGGTAAACATTGGGCTGGTAACCACAAGATTGGTAGTTCAAACTCACCTAAGGGAGAAAGATGGGGCTGTGCACCCATAAAAGATTCATAGTCTGAAACCCTACATAGGAGTCTCTATGAATCAAAATCTACTCGTAAGAGTATTTTTGTTGTTGTCGTTGGCAATATAGCAATAACCAGTGTATTCTACTTATTATTCTCCATTATTCTGTTTTATAGCAATGATGTTGTTGTTGTTGTTGTTAAGTACCTTCTAATTGGTTGCAACTCATAGTGACCCTGTATGGGGTTTCCCAGGAGCGGATGGTGGGTTTTAACTGCTAACCTTGAGGCTCAAACTAACCTTGTGGTCCAGAGCAGCCCCATACCAGGACCCATAATGATTGGTCTCCAAAAGTATCCTGTTCAATGCTATTCCATTCACAATTTGCCCAAACACCCAGGGGACCACCTTGAGGTAAAGAAGTCCATAGGCTATTCTCTGGAAACTGAGACCACCACCCAATGAATCACCTTGCCTAACGTAAACACTCCCAACAATCTTCAGCCCTGGTAACCCAGGATTGTCCCATAAGAAGCTATAAATCTTATATACCAAACATTGAACTGTGTGTAGCTGTGATGTTGGAAACTATGCCACCGATACTTTAAATACCAACAGAGTCAGTCAGCCATGGTGGTCAGGTTTCAGCTGAGCTTCTAGATTTAAACAGTCTAGGAAGGAGGAGAAGCAGACTAATTCTGAATGTTTAGCAACTGAAAACCTTATAACAGTGAGACACTCAGATAACACCAGAACCCTGAATATTGAAACATGTTAGAGCAGACAATTATTTTTTCTAGTCATTTGTATGCACTGAGGCACATGTACATGGTCACGTTATGAGTGGGAACTGAATCCAGGGCACTTGACAACATGAATCAGAATTGACTTGACTGGCAATGGGTTTTGTTTTTTTAAACAGAGACTTGAGCTGTTTCCCTCCAGAAACTCCAAAATAGAAGGAACTTCATTATTTGTGTTTTACTCTTCAAAATCAGGGCTCCAACCAGTTTTAAAAACTTCATTTCCTAAAGATGTAGAAAAAGTGAGACAGACCTGAATGCATGTTTTTTCTTCCAAAGTCTTGGTCAGAAGCTAAACTGAGTAGTCCAAGACTTTCAGAAGAAAGGTGCTAGGACAATTGTCAAGCCTGGAGGATAAAAGTGCCAATGGAATATCCGTCTGGCCACTTCAACAGGATGCAACTGGATCTTTGTCTTGCTATTGACCCAAATGCATATGGCTCGTACTATTGAAAGAAAGCAATGCCCTTTATAAAGGGCTTCCATGGTTTTCCCCTCATTCAGCTTTTCAGTGAAAACCTAAAAGGATAGGGCTGGGGTCTGGAGTAGTAGTCCAATATAGTGAATGTGGCTAATGACCGGCCTGAATGTAGCTAATGACAGTAGTCAATGCTGACTAAGGGAGAATCTAGGCTCCAGGCCTACATGTGGACCAAGTATTCATACATTCAACATATTTATATAATGTTCACTGTGTATCAGACATAGTTCTAATTGCTTTACATTAAGTCATTTAATCCTCACCACAACCCCTGAAAATAGGTGGTATTTTAGCGATGTCAATTAATGTGCTGGACTACAAAATTGGTTCGAACTGCCAAGACCGGTGGTTCAATCGCATCAGCCGCTCCTCGGAAAACATACATAGGATTTCTATGGGTAGGGGGCATTTAACAACAACATACTTACATTTGGAGTCCTGGCATGGCACTGTGGGTTAATGTGCTGGACTGCAAAGTCAGTTTGAATCACAAGGTCAGTGGTTCAAGCTCACCAGCTGCACCTCAGAAACCCCATACAAGGTCACGGTCGCTATGGGTCGGAACCGACTCGATAGCACTTGACAATAATACTTAATATTACAGTTGAGTCCTGATAGCTCAATGGTGAAATGCTCAGCTGCTCCAAGGGAGAAAGACAAAGCTGTCTGCTTTTGTAAAGGTTTAATGTCTTAGAGAAGCCTTATATATGGTTACTAGGAGTCAGAATTGACTCCATGGCAGTGGGGTTTTTGCTTTTGTCTCACTGGGGTTTGTATCTTAGTAGAATGAGGGGAGGAAAATGAGCAGATAACATTATGACAATCAGATTCAGAAACACCAAGGGAAAAAAAATTTAAATTAAATAGAGATAGTAGAGGGGGCACTCTAATGGTGCACTCAAGAGCACCTGAGTGAAGAGAGCTGAATTGTTTGGAAATCTGAGGCAGAAAAACAACAGAAACTAAAACTCAGAAGTAATAACAAGCTTGGTATGTTTGAGAAGCAGCAAGTAAGAGGATGTGGGTTTATAGTGTGAAGTCTACGTTAGCTTACCTGGGACTTTGTTAAAATGTATGAAAAAGAAAATTATGGAGAGTTTTGAGGTTCCCTTTGTGGGGAAAGGTAAAATGTTCAGTTTAATCTGGCAAGGCTCTTCCAGTACTCTATCTAGGCAAAAAGAGATGAAGCCGCCCTAGGTGCAGGTGTAGATTCTGGGCACCGTGAAGGTCAATTTGACTAGACTTGCTGATGGATTTCACATGAGGCATCCATGAAGCGTTAAATTTGAATCCTAGTGTTTCCCCTAAATCAGGGGCCGTACAGTGCTGTTGTTGTTATGTGCCGTGGAGTCGGTTCTGACTCATAGTGAGCCTGTACAGGATTTTCTGAGGCTGTGAATCTTTACGGGAGCAGAAAGCCTCATCTTTCTCCCACAGGGAACAGCTGGTAGTTTCGAACTGCTGACCTTGAGGTTCACAGCCCAATTCATAACCACTACGCTACCAGAGCTCCTATATACAGTGGTGGGTGACAGTAATCTTCCAAGCAGTTAATTTGATGGACATGCTCAATTTGTCTCCTGCAGGAAACAGCTCATGTTAGTTTTGTCTCCCACGACTGGGCAATTTTTCCAAGAAATAGTTAATGCTGATGTTAGTCTACCAGAAGGCTTTAAAAACTTCATGGGAAACAATGGAAAAAAATATTTTTTCCCCACAAACTTTCTGAAGCTCTCTTTCATGTTGTTGTTGTTAAGTGCCGTCGAGTCAGTTCCGACCCATAGCAACCCTGTACAGGGTTTCCGAGGCTTTTAAATCTTTACGGGAGCAGAAAGCCTCATCTTTCTCCTGCGGAGCAGCTGATAGTTTCAAACTGCTGACCTTGCAGTTTGCAGCCCGATTTGTAACCACTACGCTACCAGAGCTCCTTAATATGTGAGGTCTATTCCAAGCACCTTACATACGTTAACAGCTGCACTTTAGCATCCCTACGGAGCCAGATGCTTTTATCTTCATCTTGTTGGTGGTGTTAAATGTTGAGTTAGTTACCACTCATAGACCCAGTACTGGTTTCCAAGAAGCCACTGGTGAGATTGAATGGCTGACCTTTATGCTTCAAACTGACCTTGTGGTCCTGTGTTTATCCTACAGCACCACGCCAAGACTCCATCTTCATCTTAGAAACTAGTAAAGCTGAGGGGGTTAAACAAATTTGCATAAGTGGGATTCATTCTGAGTTGTAAACTACCAAGTGCTACACCAAGGAAAATAACCATAGGGAGCCTGGCCTATGACCGTGCCTTCACCTACTCCTGAGTCTGTAAGACTAGCTGGGGCCATTTCAATGGTTCTATGAAGTTCTCCCTTTTCTATCTACCTATCCTGGTGTGGCGCTGTGGGTTAATGCGCCAGACTGCAAAGCCGTTTGAACTGCAAGGTCGGCGGTTCAAGCACACCAGCTGCTCCTCGGAAACCCTATAAAGGACCTGATCAATGGAGACGGAACTTAACAACAACAATCTGTGTAAAGCAGACTTTCTTCATTTATTCCAACTCCTAAAACAACATTCCACAACAGATTAAAAATGCAGAAACAGGTGACAATCCAGCTGTCTTCCATTAAGAGATTTACAACAATGCTACCCTTAAGTGATAATATTCTTGTTTTGGAGAACATTGTATTTCACCTAATATTAACCTGTAATAGGTTTCTTTTAACTCACATCAGATGCTTTCCAGACTGACAGCTACCCTAGGATGAGTGCTCTTTGGTTCAGAGCTCATCTCAGGGACCCGCTCCCCTCAAGCTCTTTTTTGAACTTGACAGCTCTTCGTTCTTTTGCTCTGTGAGTTGGAACAGAATAAGAATTTGCTAACCTCAGGGTCAGCAGTTTGAAACTACCAGCTGTTCCTCAGGAGAAAGATGAGGCTTTCTGCTCCCATAAAAATTTACAGCCTCAGAAACCCTGTACAGGGTCGCTAAAAGCCGGAACCGACTCCACGGCACATAACAACAACAACAACAACAACAACAAAATTGTTTCCTTTGATAACGTGTGCCTTTGGCCCCTTTCCGGTTCTGAAAGTTTCAGTTACAGGATTCAGTTACAGGGGTTACAGGATCCTGCTCAAGGGCATTGTCACTTTGCCTGTGCCTTCCAAGGCATTACACCTCAAATTCATTAATCACAATATCACGGAATTGTTTATTCAGGCCTTTAATTAGCAATCTTGGAAACAAATATTCACTTCAGAATTCAGAGTCAAAACCATGAGCTCAAAAACCATTGTTTTCTTCCAACTTGCCAGGCTAGATAGAGCAGAGTTTAAATCAGGTTGGACACACAACATTACATGCTTGTCTAGTCACGTTGGCTAGGAACTGGCTTCACTGAATCCAAGATCTAGTTCAAGGGCATTCATGGCTTCCTCAAGTCTCAGCATCCCTGTACCAAAGAGAGTAATGGGGGTGAACATGAGAAAGAAAGAATCCCACCCTTCTCAGCATCTTTTAGACTTCTAAGTCTGACATTTTTGGCATGGGAGCTTCAGGAACCCGAGGTCCATGCCAATATTTTCCAAGAAGCTGAGGAAGGATTAGTTGAGATCTCAAACAATTCTGTCCTACACAATTATTTCTGAAATAAATAATGGCATTCACATCCTTGGATCCCTAGAGCCAATGAATGGCACTCAAAATCCCAAGAGTCTGAGGAATACCGTGGTGATGTCCAAGCCAGGGTTAGGAGAAAGGACAGACAGAAGGGCGGTGGGAGAGTGAAGATACCGCCAGCTCTCCTGCCCAAGCACACCTGACACCAAGTCTCTCACCTCGCTCTTGTCGCTGGCGGTGCCACTCGGCCAGAGACTGGAGCATCCACTTAGCCCTTAACTTGTACAAGTAGGAGCCATAGATCACAACCTCGGTGAAGTTTGAAGATTCCAAAATCTTCAACTCGAGCATAGTCTTGCTCACTTGCTCAAGGTACGGGATTCGAGATCCATTGGGGCCTGTTGTAGAAGGTTAGATAGAGGTCAGCACTCGGTGCCAAGGCCGAGACCCGGCATCCAAGCCAGGGCTAGCTCACTCACCAAATACGGTTGCCAGCAGCCCCGTAGGGATCTGAAACACCTCAGGATCTTTCAAGTCTTCGGGAGACTTTACCCACGGTGGGATATCATTCTGTTCCCGACGAGCTCCCATCTTGAGTTCCTCAAAAACACTCGGCCGGACTAGACCTAATTGCGCCGCCCAGAGCCGCGTGCGGAAAGTCTAGTACCTGGGGGCTCCGCCCACCGGCTTGCTCGCGCCCCCAACCTGGCCCCGCCCCCAGACTCGCAGTCCAGGGGTCTAAACCCAGATTCTTGCCCTTCTTGACCTGCGCTAGCTAGCCACGCGGTAATACCTCCGGTACTCCTTCAGAGACTCCGCCCCCGACACAGAAGGGCTGAGTTATCTCGGAATTTACAAAAGGTTTTCATCTGCATTGGCACGTTTCTTGCGCTGAAGAAGCCCCTGGGCTTGTGGGTGGGTAGAACTGTGGAGCCATCGAATTTTCTGACGAAAAGTGGTTGAGTCAGAAACCCGAAGGGCGGGAATGCAGGTTTCAGGCAGTGAGGGTCATCCTGGAGCCGTGGGATCGAGTTCCTGCATCACACATTCCAAAGGAAGATTTCTTTCTTCTCGACCAAATTTAAAAACCGGATTCACTTCCAGGACGATCTCTGCAAGTCCTGGCGACTCAGAAATTATTTCTGCTATTTAACAAATAACAAGATTCGGAAATTCGTTATCTTGTTTCAAGGTACTAAATGGAGGTTCTAAAGTGCCCCACAATTCTTGTTCCTCGAAGCCCCTGTACCCCGAGCTCTTAGCCTGGACACGTTGCTCACCTCAAAATAAACCTGGTTTGCTGTTCAGTGCCTTCGAGTCGTTTCAGGCTCACAGCGAATCTGAGTAGGGTTTCCAAGGTGCAGCTGGTGAGTTTGAACCGCCAACCTTGCGGACCAGGGCATTATTCTACAACTCACTTTCAAATTTACTACTTGGAGTGATGCACTGTATTCACCCGAAGAGGGTGTGGATTCAAAGTTTCAAGGCTTTACAGATGGAGATGAAGCATTCCCAACACCATGTCCTCCTGGAAGCAATAAATATCCTCTCAGCTGACTATCATAACTGCCTATGGCGAATATCTCTATATCCAATTTAAAACTATTGTTTCTTTTGCAACCACTTGTGTAATTTAGAAAGTGATCATCAAATGGTTACAACTATTCATTAAAAATTGTTAAGGAACTGGATATCCACAAGTTTTGAGGGTCTTCACATACGATTCACAATGGAGAAAATGTTTCTTTATAATAGAGACTTGAAGGATACTATTTTAACCAAAGATAAAAATTAGCACAATCAATAAAAGAGACAAATGGACTATTGGTTTGTCAATGTCATGGAAACAAAAAAATGAGAAGAGGGTTCTATTAGACTGAAGAGACAAATGTTATACATGATTCAAATAATCCAGAGACCATTTCATGACAATGAGGGAAATGTTAATATGGGCTATATTAGAAAGTATCTTATTAATGTTTAGAAACCTCTAGAGTGTACAATTCTAGTATTCTAGAAAGTACAATTGTTTCTCTTCAGTATCAATATGTGCTTAGGGTGATGTGTCATATCTGCAATTTAATTACAATTACTTCAGCCCTCCACTCCCACCCTACCCCCAAAAAAAGTAGTTTATGTGCATGTATATGCCTATGTTGTTGTTATGTGCCATCGAGTCGGTTCCGACCCATAGCGACCCTGTATAAGGTTTCCGAGGGTGTAAATCTTTACGGGAGTAGAAACCTCATCTTTCTCCCTTGGAGCAGCTGGTAGTTTCGAACCGCTGTCCTTAAGGTTTGCAGCCCGATTCGTAACCACTACGCTACCAGACCTGGGTCAGCGGTTCGAAACTACCAGCTGCTCCACGGGAGAAAGATCAGGCTTTCTACTCCCGTAAAGATTTACATCCTCGGAAACCCTGTACAGGGTCGCTATGGGTCGGAACCGACTCGACGGCACTTAACAACAACAACAACATATGCCTATATCAGGCTCCAACCAACTCATTTCCCTGCTAAGAATTTGCAATTTCACCCAGATTTGCTGAATCTTAATCTGGATTTTAACAAGATCCCCAGGTGTACACATAAGAATCACTTGGGGATCTTTTTGAAATGTAGCTTCTGATTCAGTATATCTGAGGTGAAAAGGCAACTTCTCAGCAGGGAGTTGAACTGAAATGAACGAAGTCCTGGTCCTGTATCTATAGTTGATCATTGTTGCTAAATGCTGTTAAGTTGGTTCCAACTCATAGCAACCCTATGTAGGGTTTCCAAGGAGTAGCTGGTGGGTTTGAACCACCAACATTTCAGTTAGTAGTGCATTGCCTCCTACTGTGCCACACCAGAACTCCCTGTATATATAAAGAGAAACCAGGGCGAATGTCAACAGTAGGTTCTATTCATTCAACTATTCAGATATGTCTGCTTTGTTTTTTATAGTACAGACCTTGTATGGGAATACAAATTTATTGAATTACTTATAAGTTACACAAAATTATACCATTTTAATTAAGGTATTTAGTTTACATGTGGCTTGTGACACTGTAGGATAAACATGCAACCATAAGGTCAGTTTGAACCACAAGATCAGCAGTTCAAACTCACCAGCTGCTCCTCTGAAGCCTTATAAGGAAAGTCACTTGACAACAACAGACTCAAAACAGTTGTAACATTGGGTTGATCAGTTTAAATATTGTGGTTCTCTGATGGATAGGATTCCTGGTGTAGAGAATGCTGAAGGGTGGGAATATGGGTTTGAAGCTGCGAGGATCACCCTGGAGCTGTGGGATGTTCCTGTATCACACACCCCAAAGGAGAGTTTATTTTCTAAAGCAACGATCCAAAGACCCAATCTGTAGGATTCACTTAGTAGACTATCTTTACAAGTCTCAAGGACACCGAAGGCACTGTAGGATAAGCAATGGGCTGCTAAACACAAGGTCTACAACTCAAACCCACCAGCTGCTCTTTGGAAACCCTATATAGGGTCACTGTGAGTCTGCACCGCTGTGAGTGGCACTAACAGTTGGTGGATAGACCCATAATCTTTACAACCAACCAGTAATACATACAAAGCAACAAGGCATTATTAAATAAAACAGCAATACACACAATGGAATAATACTATGGCATATTTGAGGGATAATGATGAACAACTGATGGAAGAACCTGGAGGACATTATGCTGAGTGAAATTAATCAATAACTGTTGTAAAATGTTAAGAAAAGGTTTTCTTGATAAAAGAAACATTCTGTGATAGATACCAAGAGTGGAAGGGTAGGGAAAATTATTCACTTGGTAGATTGTAGACACATGTTAACCTGGGTGATGGAGAAGACAATATATAACAAGAGGGAGGCTGGCACAGAAAAGATGAGGATAGTGGAAGACACAGGGAAAGGTGCAAGAGTTAAAAGTGAATACTGTTAACCGATGGTACATTGAGGGGATTGCAATCATTGTAATGACATGAAGTATATCATTTGTTAAATGTGGGACTGATGATCTGTTCTGTAAACCTTCATTCAATTCACAGTTTTTTTGAAAAATAAATTAACAATAATTAGCTGCAATTTAGACCTTGTAACCAATTACACATGATTAAAATTACTTCCCACTTTCCTATTCATAGTACTCCTCCAACATTCAACGTCTCAACCGAAGCATTATACATGTGAAGCAATCATTAGCATGCAAAAATACTAAAACTATATATTTGGTATTTCACATACATTTATGCATGAGCCAGAAAGGGATATACAGTGAAAATCTAAAGCTGCAGTAGCCTGGGAGTGATTTGAATCATTAAAACATTTAAAAATATACACTTGTAGACCACCCACTGTACACACAACTAAAAAGTGGTTTGTATGATACAGGGTCGCTATGGGTCGGAATCGACTCGACGGCACTTAACAACAACAATGTAAACAAAAAAGGAAATAGAAGATTTTAAAATTCTGGACATTTCCTTCCCAATACATATTAAGACCGCATCCTTAGGGATATTATCCTGAAAGGACTATCACTTTAAAAATCTCCATCTAAACAGGTTTTCAAAAAATTTTAAAGACTATAGGTCAGCCATTCAACCTTTCAAACTTGTTTAATGTTTTGCTTTTCATAATGCAAGCTCTTATGTATACATATATATGTATAAATGTATATGTATATATATGAATACATACATATATATGTTGTTGTTGTTTTTGGGTAGGTGCCATCAAGTCAGTACTGACTCATAGCGACCCTACGCACAACAGAACGAAACACTGCTCATTACTGGGCCAACCTCACAATTGTTGCTATGCTTGAGTTCACTACTGATGCTGCCACTTTGCCAATCCATCTCACTGGGGGTCTTCCTCTTGTTCTCTGACCCTCCACTTAACCAAACATGATATCCTTCACCAGTGACTGGTCCCTCTTGACAATATGTCCGAAGTATGAGAGACGAAGTTTGGCCATCCTGGATTCCAAAGAGCACTCTGTCTATACGTCATCCAACACAGATCTAGTTGCACTTTTGGCAGTCCTTGGTACTTTCAATATTCTCCAACACCATAACTCAAAAGCATCAATTCTTCTACAGTCTTCCTTCTTCACTATCCAACCTTTGCATGCATACGAGGTTATTGAAAATACCATGGCTTGAGTCAGGCACACCTTAGTCCTCAAACTGGCATCTTTGTTCTGCAACACTTTAAAAAAAAGTCTTGTGCAGCAGATTTGCCTAGTGCAATACATCGTTTGATTTTTTTGACTGCTGCTTCCATGAGTGTTGATGGTTGATCAGAGAAAAATGAAGTCTTTGAAAACTTCAATCTTTTTTCTGTTGATAAGAATGTTGTTTATTGACCCAGTGGTGAGGATTTTTGTTTTCTTTACATTGAGATACAATCCATACCAAAGGCTGTGCTCTTTGATCTTCATCAGTATTTTAAGTCCTCTTCACTTTCAACAAGCAAGGTTGCATCATCTGCAAATCGCAGGTCGTTAATGAGTCTTCCTCCAATCCTAATGCTACATTTTTCTTCATATAACCCATGTATTATTTGCTCAGCATACAGACTGAATAAGTATGGTGAAAGAATACAACCCTATCACACACCTTTCCTAATTTTAAACCATTCAGTGTTTCTTTGTTCTGTTCAAACAACTGCCTCTTGGTATATTTACAGATTCCTTATGAGCACAATTAAGTGTTCCAAAATAATCATACTTCACAATATTGTCCATAGTTTGTCATGAGGCACACAATTGAAAGCCCTTGTGTAGTCGATAAAGCATAGGTAAACATCTTTCTGGTATTCTCTGCTTTTAGCCATGATCCATCTGATGTCATCAATGATATCCCTCGTTCCATGTCCTCTTCTGAATCCGGCTTGAACCTCTGGAAGTTCTTTGTCAATATATGGTTGCAGCCATTTCTGTATTACCTTTAGTAAAACTTTATTCACATGAGATATCAATGATATTGTTTGATGATATCTGCTTTCCGCTGGGTCACCTCTCTTTGGAATGGGCACAAATATGGATCTCTTCCAATCAGTTGGCCAGATAGTTGTCTTCTAATTTCTTGGCATAGATAATTGAATGCCTCCAGTGTCCCCTCACTTTGTTGAAAGATTTCAACTTGTATTCCTTCAATTCTTGGTGCCTTGTTTTGGCCAATGCCTTCAATGAACCTTGGACTACTTCCTTCAAGATCATTAGTTCTTGATCATATGATACCTGTTGAAATGGTTGAATATTGACCATTTCCTTTTGGTACAGTGACTTTGTATATTCCTTTCATCTTCTTTTGATTCTTTCTCCATCATTCAATAATTTGCCCAGAAAATCCTTCAATAACAAAAGCCAAGGCTGGAATTTTTTCTTCAGTTTCCTCAGCTTGAGAAATGCTGAGCAAGTTCTTCCCTTTTGGTCTTCTAACTCCAGGTCTTTGTACATTTCCTTATAATATTTGACTTTGTCTTCTCAAGCTGACCTTTGAAATTTTCTGTTCAGCCCTTATAGCTCCTCATTTCTTCCATTTGCTTTAGCATCTCTAGGCTGGAGAGCAACTTTCAGAGTCTCTTCTAACATCCATTTCAGTCTTTTCCTTCTTTCTTGTTTTCTTAATAACCTTTTGCTTTTTTCCTGTATGATATCTTGATGTCATCCTACAACTCTTCTGGTCTTGGGTCTTCAGTGTCTAATGTATCAAATCTGTTCTTCAGATGACCTCTAAATTCAGGTGGGATTTATTCAAGGTCATATTTTAGTCCTGGTGGACCTGTTTTCATTTTCTTCAGCTTCAGTTTAAATTTTCATATGAGTAATTGATGGTCTGTTCCACAGTCTGCCCCTGGCCTTCTTTTGACTGATGATATGGAGCTATTCCACCATCTCTTTCCACAGATGTAGTCTATTTGATTTCTGTGTATTCAATCTGGTGAGCTCCACATATATAGTTGTGTCAGTTTGTCAAACTGTGGTAGTTCGTGTGTTGCTGTGATTCTAGAAGCTATGCCATGGGTATTTTAAATACCAGCAGTGTCACCCATAGTAGACAGATTTCAGATGAGTTTCCAGACAAAGACAGGCTAGGAAGAAGGAGAGACGAACTACTTCCAAGTATTTAGTCACTGAAAACCTTAATAAATAGCAGTGAAACACTGTCAGATATAGTGACAGAAAATGAGTCCCTCAGATTGGAAGGCACTGAAAATGAACTGCCTCCTCAAAGTAGAGTTGACCAAAATGATGCAAATGAAGTAAAGCCCTTGGGACTTTCATTTTCATATGGGGCACAACTGAAAATGAAGAGAAACAGCTGTAAAAACTCATTAATAATTGGTACACAAAATGTATAAAGTATGAATCTCAGAAAATTGGAAACTGTCAAAAATGAAATGAAATTCATAAACATTGATATGCTAGGCATTAGTGAGCTGAAATGGACTGGTATTGGCCATTTTGAATTGACAATCACATGGTTTACTATGCTAGGAATGACAAATTGAAGAGGAATGGTGTTGCATTCATCATCAAAAAGAACATATCAAGATCAGTCATGAGGTCATGGAGAGATGGAGCAGCTGGGGACTTGAGATCCATAGAGGGAGAGGGGCTGTGTGTTGACGACTGGGGGATGGAGGGGGTGGGCAGGCTTGCAGGGTATACCCTTTGGTTGGTTGATGATGCAGGGAAGGGATTCTAACTATCGCAATGAAATGATATACGATAGAATGAATGTAAAACTAATGTTCTCCCATGTAAAGTATCACATAATTCACAATAAAATATTTATAAAAAAAAAAATTAAAAAATAAATGACAAATTAACAACAACAAAAAAAGGTCAGTCATGAGGTACAATGCTGTCTGTGATAGGATAATATCCATGCTTCTATGAGGAAGTTAATTCCATATTATTCAAATTTATGCAACAACCACTAAAGCCAATGAAGATGAAACTGAAGAATTTTTATCAACTTCTTCAGTCTGAAATTGATCAAATGTGCAATCAAGATGCATTGATCATTAGTAGTAATTGGAATGCAAAGGTTGGGAGCAGAGAGGAAGGATCACTAGTTGGAAAATATTGCCTTGGTGAAGACATAGGGAGACAGGCTAGGGCTAAATGGGATACAGGCTAGTAGTGATACATACATAATCTTGGAATAACAGAGTTCTGTACATGAACAAATATGGATTCAGACAAGGATGTGGAGAAAGGGGTATCATTACTGACGTCAGATGGATCTTGACTAAAAGCAGAGAATACCAGATGTGTACCTGTGTTTTATTAATTATGCAAAGGCTTTCAACTGTGTGGATCATGACAAGCTATGGATAGCATTGCAGAAAATTGGCATTCCAGAACACTTAACTATACTCATGAAGAACCTGTACATAGAGCAGGAAGCAGTCATTCAAACAGAACAAGGAGATACTGAATGGTTTAAAATTAGGAAAGGCATGCATAGGAGTGTATTCTTTCACCATACTTATTCAATCTGTATACTGAACAAATAATCTGAAAAACTGGATTATATAAAGCTTTGGCATCATGGTTGGAAGAAGATTCATCAACAACCTACAGATAATGCAGATGATACAACCTTACTTGTTGAAAGGGAAGGGGATGTAAAATATTTACTGAGGAAGATCAAAGAGCACAGCCTTCAGTATGGGTTGCACTTCAATGTAAAGAAAACAAAAATCCTTACCACTGAACCAGTAAATAATATCATGATAAATGGAGAGAAGATCGAAGTTGTTATAGACTTCATTTTGCTTGGATCCACAATCAACACTCATAAAAGCAACA
Organism: Chrysochloris asiatica; assembly: GCF_000296735.1. NCBI lineage: Eukaryota > Metazoa > Chordata > Mammalia > Afrosoricida > Chrysochloridae > Chrysochloris > Chrysochloris asiatica. Next base: position 27,175,770 of record NW_006408537.1, read on the forward strand.
ATCAAGAAATCAAACAATGGATTGTATTAGGCAAATCTGTTGCACAAGACCTCTTCAAAGTGTTCAAGAGTAGAAATGTCAGTTTGAGGACCAAGGTCTGCCTGACCCAAGCCATGGTATTTTCAATAGCCTCATATGCCTGTGAAAGTTGGACAATGAATAAAAAAGACCTTAAAATTGATTCATTTTAGTTATAGTTTTAGAGAATATTAAAAATACCATGGACTCCCAAAGAATCAAACAAATCTGTGTTAGAAGAAGTACAGCCAGAATCTCCTTAGATGCCAGAATGCTAAGACTTTATCTCTCATATTTTAGACATATTATCAGGAAGGCCCAATCCCTGGAGAAGGACACTATGGTGGTAAAGTGGAGGACTAGCGAAAAAGAGGAAAACCTCCAATGAGATGAATTGGCACAGTGTTAGCAACAATGGGCTCAAGTCCAACAACAGTTGTGCAGCCAGCCCAGAACCAACCATGCAGTGCTTCATTCTGTTGTGCATATGGTTGCTGAGTCGCAATCAACTCAACAACACCTACCAACAACAATGTAAGTATCAAAGAAGCAAAGTTATCTGGGGTAGTCTTACTAGGAGTTCTTTAGACTTATTATGCTTTTAGGATTTACATCATTGTACTTTCCAATACAAAGTCTGGATTTTACTAATGTTGTTTTTGTTATTAAGTGCCATCCAGTATGTTCTGACTCATAGCAACCCTATGTTGTTCACAGTCCAGTGCTTATCTTACACTGCCACACCATTTTCACACATGTTCAATACTGGAAGATGAAGAATGACTCTTAGCAGTGATACTGGATGTAGCTTTTGGTTTCACCAGTTGCATACTCTAGGACCAATTGTTGTTGTTGTTGTTAAGTGCCGTCGAGTCGGGTCCGACCCATAGCGACCCTGTACAGGGTTTCCGAGGGTGTAAATCCTTACGGGAGTAGAAAGCCTTATCTTTCTCCCGCAGAGCGGCTGGTAGTTTCGAACCGCTGACCTTAAGGTTCGCAGCCCGATTCGTAACCACTACGCTACCAATATATAAGTAAAAATTCACTGTTGTAATATTGAAAAGTGACTACAATGGGCAAACTGCTATAATAGTTTTCAGCCACCTCTAAAAGTACACCACTACAGGAAAATCCACTTAAGATATAAATTTAACCAAGATAGAATTCTGACATTGTTGAATTGAGCACGCATTTCATTTATATTAAGATAAACAATTTAGGACATAAATTGTTAGCTCACAAAGTATAACTCATGAAGAATTTGATTGTAAGGAAGGATGGCGAATGAGGCAGACGCACTACACAGACCCTCTGCAACAAAGATTGTTGTTGTTAAGTGCTGTCGAGTTGGTTCCAACCCATAGCAACTCTGTATTAGGTTTCCGAGGAGCAGCTAGTGAACTTGAACCACCGACCTTGTTGTTCAAACCAACTTTGCAGTCCAGCACATTAACCCACAGTGCACAGGAAAGATAAAACAAAACAGACAGATGAAAATCCTGGCACCCTGAACTTCAGAAGAAAGGTTAGAGAGGTGGATGGAGTGCTTTCTAGGAGCAGAGGCTGAGGAGGAACAGCCAGAGAGGAAGACTGACTGGTGAACAGCTGGCCAGACTCAGCAACACCATCTTGTGAGCAGACTTGGCAGGGGAGGGAGGCCTGGTGTTTACGCAGTCGACTGAAAAGGTATGATTTATTCTTTTTTCCACAAGGTCCCTTGGTGACCAGATGTGTGGCCAACTCCTACCCTCATCCATACCCAGTACATTCCCTGCTGTCCGGGAGTTCGGAACCACATGGTTAGGAGCCATGCTAACAGGAGATAGGGGCCAGCTCTGCTGCTTTGGTGTTGTTTTGGTGCTTAGATTTAGGTGGACTCAGCTCCAGACCTACAAAACCCACAGAGTCACCAGACCAGCATTTAACCAGTCACCCTGCACCCAGCTTCCTGACAGACACTAAAACCAGCTCCATCAAGGATCCCCACGAATTACCTCCAGATTAAGTGTCCTGAACATAGATAACACTGAGGCCAATAGGAACTGCATGTAGGGCAGGAACTCTGCTGTCACATCCATTCTAAGACCACCTCATGAGCTCCTTGAATTGCAGAAGTCCTCCAGAGATTTCTCCCCTCCAGGTCCAAAATGGCACTGTTTGTTTTTACAAACACAACAATCTTACAAAAACCCTAGAGATAACAATTTTAGCTCCTGTGAAGAAACAAGAGAAAATGGCTCAAACAAATGGCCAAGATGCAGAGACAGAAGATGTTTCTGAAGATGAAAAGGTAATAGAACGTACTGGAAAAGAATTCTAAAGAATGATAATTAGGTAACTTCAAAGAATGGATAGAAAGATTGAGGACAGCTAGGAAAACAAAATATTAACTTTAGAAGAATTCAGGAAAACACTACAAGAACAAACAGACAACATAAATGCAAATTTTGAAATAATACATAGTGTAATTGAAATCTACAAGATTATACTAAGATCTCAGAAAAGGAAAATACATTGAGAGAACAAAGAAGTGGATGTAAAGTAATGGAAGCCTGAATTAATGAGCTTGGAGATAAATTTCTCAATACTGGTATGCTAGAAGAACAATAAAAAAAAAAAAAAAAGAATGAAAAAATTCAAGGAAAGTCTAAGAGTTATATGGGACATCATGAAGAGGAACAACTTATGGCTGATCTGAATTCAGAACAGAGAAAATTGTGGAAGAGCTGTTGGAAGAAAATTTCCCTAACATCATATAAGAATGAGAAAATAAGCATATAAGAAGCTGAATAAAACCCAAACAGGATAGATCCCCAAAGAAATTGAGCAAGAAATATCATACTCAAACTGCAAAATCAAAGACAAGGAAAGAATCCTGAGAGCAGCTTGGGGCAAATGAAAAGTTACCTACAAAGTAGAACCAATAAGACTAAATTCTGATTTGTCAGCCGAAACCATACCAGCAAGAAGGCAATGGGATGACATATACAAAATTCTGAAAGAAAAAGATTGCCAACACAAATCATATACCCAACCAAGATGTCTCTCAAATACAAGGACAAAATTAGGACATTTCCTGATAAACAGAAATTAAAGGAATTTGCAATGATCAAATCAACTTTGCAAAAAATGCTAAAGGGAGTTATTAGTACTGAGAAGCAACAACAGTAGACAACCTGCAGCACTCAACCCAGTATTTGTTGTTTTTAAGTGCCCCTGACTAACAGTGACCCTTTAAAGTAAAACAAACCTGGTTGGTGGTGGTTGTGTGCCATAGAGTTGGTTCCGACTCATAGTGACCCTATACAGGGTTTCTGAGACTATAAATCTTTACCGGAGCAGAAAGCCTCATCTTTCTCCCACGGAACAGCTGCTAGTTTTGAACTGCTGACCTTGCAGTTCGGAGCCTGATTTGTAACCAATATGCTACCAGAGAAGACTGAAAATAGGGAACCAAAGATATCTATGTATAATGATGTCAACTACAAAGCAAAAAGAGGAAATAATGTAGATATATAGAACTTCCAAGCGGCAAGGAAGTCAAGTAGATTTCAAGATAAAACATTCTACAGGATAACCTTGATCAAAGAAAAATAATACACCTACACTAAAAGTGCCATGGACTGCCAAAAGAACCAATAGATCTGTTTTGGAAGAGGTACAGCCAGAGTGCTCCTTGGAGGCCAAGATGGCTAAACTTCGTCTCTTATACTTTGGACATATTGTCAGGAGGGAACAGTCGCTAGAGAAGCATGTCATGCTGGGTAAGATGGAGGGTCAGAGAAAAAGAGGAAGACCCTCAACGAGATGGATCAGCCAGGTGGCATCATTGATGGCATCAAGTGTGGCAGCGGTAGTGAGGTTGGCCCAGGATCGGATATTGTTTAATTCTTCTGTGCATGGGGTCGCTTTGAGTCAGTTCCGACTCTATGGCACCTGACAACAACAACAACAACATACATCAAAATTTTAAAAAGAGGAAAACCAGAAAGATTTAGTAAACATTATAACAACAAAAATAAAAATGAAAAGAAAACCCACAAACAAAATTATCTCAGCATAGAAAATTATGAGGAACAAAGAATCTAACACCACCACAAAAAAAGCACAGAAAACTGACAACAACCAATACCTATCAGTAATTAAACTGAATATAAATGGATTAAATGTACCAGTCAAGAGACATACAAAAGCAGAATGGATCAGAAAACAGGATCCTTCAATATGCTGTCTACAAGGGACATAAGAAAATGAAGACAGCCTAACTACCCATCAGCAGAAGAATGGTTAAACAAACTTTGTTATATACACACAATGAAATACTACAAAACATTGAAAAATAATGAATCTGTGAAACACCCCACATAATTGAACCTGGAGGACATTACGCTGAGTGAAATTAGTCAGTCACAAAAGGGCAAACACTGTATGAGATCAATGTGGTAAAAAGTTAAAAAAAAAAAAAAAAAGGTCTTGACAAACAATCTATGAAGGTTATGGAGGTGGGGGACAAGGGAAAATTATTCATGGGTTAGAGGGTAGACATAGGTGACAGGGTAGGCAATAGACAAGAGGGAGGTTGGCAGAGGAAAGATGAAGGGAGTGGGAGACACAGGGAGGAATGCAATAGTTAAAGTGAATAGAGGTAAATGCTATTAACTGTTGGTACATGGAGGGGATTGTATCCATGTAATGAAGCAAAGTGTATGGTTTTTTAAATGAAAACCTGTTATCTGGTCAGTAAATCTTCACTCAATTCCTAAGAAAAAATTTAGTTTGGTTTTAATATTTGACTGTTATCATGCCTTCTAAAATACTCACACATTTATGGTCACACAACATAGGTTACATCAGCAGTGTGTCAGCAGACCAGTTTCTAGTCCCACTAGTAACTCTTATCTTTGCCTTGCCACTCCCTATCTCCCACGCCAATGTTTCTGGGTGGCAGTTTGCTCTCTACTACTAACCATTTGGAGTCCTGGTGTGGTGATGTAGGCTATGCACTGGACCACTAGTTCAGTTTGAACTGCAAGGGCAAACTGCAAGGGCAAGGCCAGCAGTAAAATCTCGCCAGCCACTCCTTGGAAACCCAATACAGGGTTGATGAGTCAGAACTGACTAGTTGGAACTTCAATCACCACCACTAACCATTTGATTTATGATATTAGCAAAGAATATTAAAAATACCATGGAATTCCAGAAAAACAAACAAATCTGTCTTGGAAGACGCAGAGCCAGAATGCTCCTAAGAAGCAAGGATGGCCAAGACGTTGACTCTAGTATTTCCAGCAAGGACCCAACCCTGAAGGACCTCATGCTTGGAAAAATGGAGGGTCAGTGAAACAGAGGAAGAACCCCAACAAGACGGGATTGGCACAGTGGCAGCAACAATGGGCTCAAACTTAACAACTGTGGCAGGGCAGGCAGAGTTTCATTCTGTTATGCATAGGGTCACTATCACCGGCACCTAATTAACCAAAATGTTGGCAGTTCAAGCCTTCTGGTTTGGCACTGCAGAAAGCTCAGTGATCTGCTTCCATGAGATTGTTGTTGCTATTAGGTGCCATAGAGTCAGCACTGACTCATAGCAAGCCTATGCACAACAGAACGAAACACTTCCCGGTCCTGCGTCATCCATGAGATTGGTGGTGGTGGTGGTTATATGAAATTTTACAGCTATGAAAAATCTATGGAGCAACCAACAGAGAGGGAAAGAGTCTTCAAATCAAGTATCAATGCTATCCGCTCTGTACACAGGGTAGATAGGGATAGGCAACTTAAGACATTGGCTACCTAAAATGAGGGAACAATAAAGGCACGAAGTGACTGGCTTACAAGGTTTCAAGAGGGAGTTTAGTTTAAGAGTATGGGGGGAAAGAAAGAATCCCCACTGAATGAATAGCTGTCATCTTGTCTAGATGGGTCTGGTGAAAAGAGATGGGGATAAGATTCGTAAGATTCAATAATTGCTATCATGACTAATCACGACTGTCACAATAGTAAAGGTGGAAGTTTTGTAACAGAAAAAAGGGAGTGGTTAATCTTACAGTCCAGCAACAGAGGACCCTAGGACCATCAAGAGAGAAGCGCACAAGCAGAATGGGGGACCTTATCCAGAGAAGCAGCAGTGCCAGAGATGGAGGCAGAGATGGGGGCATGGAGAGGGGGAGTGACTCAGGTCTCTAGACTCATGGACTAAGAAGAGAGGGACTAAGAGCTGGTGGCCAGGAGCAGACCTGCAGAATGTGCCCTTTGGAGATGTAAATTACTAATGTAAATATGCCTGAGTGCTTTTTGTTGTTTGTTTAGTTTTTTAAAAAGCTAAAGTGCATAGAGAGAAATACTGTTAACTGATGGTACATGGAGGGGATTATAATCAATGTAATGAAACAAGGTGTATGATTTGTTGAATGTAAAATTGATGATCTGCCCTGTAAACTTTCACTCAGTCCACAATAAAAACCTTAAATTAAAAAAACAACAAACTTTACTCTGAAGCACACAGGGTCACCATAAATCTGAATGGACACAATGGCAAAAACTTTGGTCTCCCACTCCTAGTGCTCACCCTGCTGCAAGCATGGCTGTAGGCAAGAAAGAAGGCTACTTCCTGGAAACTGCTACCGCCCACACAGCTTGAGACCCAAGCAGGTAGGAGGTGGAGGCCCCCAGGACTCCCCTGCACATGGGCGCCACCTAGGTCTGTTGCTAAACTCCCAGTCTGTCCAAGTTATTTACTCCTGGATCAGGTTCAGACTTGCCCCATGAGTCACCTTACTGCCTTTTAGTCCAGATCACCATCTTAAAAAAATCGCCTCTGGAACACCTGGCCTGCCTCCTTAGCTAAGACTGACTAAAGAGACAACAGAAGTTCTGACAAAACTGATTCCATCCACTTTTTTCCCCAGGAAAAGGCAGCAGTCTAAGGCCAGCGTTTTACCAAGGGTTCAAGGAAATGGCTCCCTACTCCCTATGCAGGCACCCTTGACCAGGCCACTTCCTTGCCCCCACCCCCACCCCCCCCACACTGAGATCTAACCCACTCTATCTTGGGTTTTACTAAGAGCTCTGGTACGGTAGTGGTTACGTACTAATCGGGCTGCGAACCTTAAGGTCAGCAGTTCGAAACTACCAGCTGTTCTGCGGGAGAAAGATGAGGCTTTCTACTCCCGTAAAGATTTACAGCCTCAGAAACCCTGTACAGGGTCGCTATAGGTCGGAACTGACCTCCACGGCACATAACAACAACAACAACCTCGGGTTGTACAACATAGGGTTGTATAGCCAACATGTAGCAGAAAAGTAAGATCAAAATCCCAGAGATCTGTGCGCCTGCCGCTCCAGCTGGGCCCCCAGTTGGCGCCAAACAGAAGTCTCCACACAAGCCTGGTTAAATTGCTTTATTAGAATCATTAATACTCAAATCACAATGTTCAGTTTTCGCCAGACTCCGGGTGCACTTCCAGCATGCTCATGGCTTGTTCCAGTGACACCACCTCATCGCCTGTAATGAGTACAGCAGGGTAAGGGCGAGGGCCTGGGAGACCAGAGCAGGAGACCAGAGATGCCCCGCAGGGGCAGAGGTGGGAGATGTGGCTGAAGACAGGTTTCTGCGACCTCTGTCAGGGGGTTGTATCAGCCCCCCTGAGGGTAATGTCCTGCCAACGCCCCAGTTCTCGGAGCAACAGGGAGCGGGGAGAAGCTCCAGGCCACCTACCCTCACCTTTGAAGCGGCTGTGACGATGAATGCCGGCCATGGCCTGCAGTAGCCACTCGGCCCGTTTTCTGTGCCATGGGCGCCCGATGATGGTGATCTCAGCGTCGCCCAAAGGGTCTTCCACTTTCACGTCCAGAAGTGTCTCGTTTACTCTCTCGAAGAGCTTGAGGAGAACCATGTTGGGGCCTGGGGGAAGAAGAAGCAAGGCCAATAGGAACGTAGAGCCTCCAACTCCGCGCGTCCCCCAGGGGCATGGGACCACGCGGAACTGAGCCCGCTGGAACTCCAGAAAGACCAACATGAGGGGCGCAGACTGGAGGCTCAGGTTGATGGGGTAGATGAAAAGAAGTCCAGCTCACCGAAGATGGACTCCAGCAGCGATGCCTCCACGTGTATCACCAGCGGATTCTGCAAGTGAACCGGTTGCAGCCACCATCCACGCTTGCCGAGTTTCCTTGGCGGTGGGATCCCCGAAGGTCGATCTACCTCCATTTCCAAGTCTGCTTCCATTTCAACTGGTGCTTCCTCAACTTCGTCCATCTCCATGCTGTAGTCAGAAGATCCAACTTTTCTCAATGCCAGAGGGAAATCTGAGAGGCGCGCTACCAAGACGCTATTTCTAAGTTTCTGAGCTAACTCCACCCCTTCCTGAAGGCCTCGTGCATCCGAACAGCCAACCCCTAGGTTAGTTTAGAACTCCAGCGCAATCGCAATCTTCCACTCCCTGCATCGACCTAATCTACTCCTTCAGCTCACCGCGGCAAAGCCATAATGAACATAGATAGCAAATGGCTTCCACCTGTCGGACAGGGACTTTTGACTAAGTCCTCACCGTAACTCATGAGATGTCCAGAGAAAGAATTAGAGGTGAAAGGCTAGAGCATTTTTAATACTCTGTTTATTATTGACCTATTCCTTTTACAAATGTGCTTTGTACATTAAACAAATAAGTTAATTGAATGCTGGAATTGTGGACATTTTTTTGTCCTAGCTGTCACTTGCTACTTTATTGGAAAACACTATATTGAAAAAGAAAGTGCTATTAATTTATATTCCAGTTTTTCAGATAAGGATCACGCGTCTCTTGTTACTCTTACAGATTCACTAATTCTGGGGCAGTTCTAAAAGAACTATACGGCAGTCTACTTCATAAAGATTTCCAGCCTTTTGGAAGCCCTCTGGAACAGTTGTTTTCTGGCCTACGTATCAGAATTAACCACAGTGGGTTTAGGTTTGGGGCTGAGAGGCTGCATTTTTATCAAGCTTCCAGGTGATACCGATCCTGGAAGGCTCGTGTTGTAATGTAGATTCTGATTCAGTAAATCTGGGGTGGAAAGGCAAATTCTAAGCAAAGGGCCAAACCAGAATGAACTGGTCTAACCCCTCCCCTATTTCTCCATCTCAGCGATTTCCCCACTTTCAGGGGTATGTAACCCCCTTTCCTTCTTGTTATCCTGTCAATTCTTCCCAAACTGATCTACAGGTTTAATGCAATTCCTATCAAAATGCCATTTAGGGGAACAAGGTTAGAGATGATGAAAAAGTTTTGGAAATAGAAGGGCTGGTCATACACCTTTGTGAATGTAATTAACATCACTTAAAATGGCAAATTTTATCATATATATTTTACTGCAATAAAATTTAAATGTCAGTAGGGCTGTTTTTGTAGGTCTACATTCAGTTACTTCAAGATTTATCTGGAAAAACAAAGGAACTAAAATAATCACTCTGCATGATTTCAAGACTTAATTTATAGCTACAGTAATCAAGGCTATGTGGTATTAATGGAATGATAGATACAAATCAATGGAACAGAACAGAGAACCCAGATATAGCTCTATACAGATATGTCCAAGTGATTTTTGATAAATATACAAAAGCAATTCAATAAAGGAAATAAACTTGTCAAAAAATGGTGCTGGAACAATTATACATCCATCCAGTGGCCAAAACTGAACCCCAAATGGATCATGAATTTAAATAGGAAATTACAAAAAATTTAGAGGAAAAAAAAAAAGGAGAGAGTCTTTAGAATACAGGGTTGGGAAACTAAGTCCTTGGATTTGGCACCACAATCCATTAAGAGGGAAAACTGATTCATTGAACCTCATCAAAAGTGAAAACTTGTTTTGTGAAAGATTCAGTTAATAGGATTAAAAGCCAAACTATACATTGGAGAAAACATATTCATATGTAATCTACATAACCAACAAAGGGATAGTATCAGGAAACTATAAAGAACTTTTAGAACTTAATAGTAAACAAATCAAACAGTCAAATTAAAAAATGAACAAAAGACATGAAAAGACATTTTGCATAAAATAATATACAGATGGCAAAAAGGCACATGAAAAGATGTTCGATATCATTGTTTCTGTGTATTGTTGAGTCTATTCCCACTCACCAGAACACTGCTCCATAGGATTTCCTAAACTATAATTTTCACAGCCATCACTCATCTGTCAATATCTCCCACTAAGGTGGCTTGTGTTTTACTGTGATACTAGAAACTATGTCACTAGAATATTAAATGCCAGCAGGGGCACCCAGGAGAGGAGTTTCAGCAAAACTTCCAGACAAAGGCAGACTAGGAAAAAGAGGTGGACTACTTCTGAAAGATTAACCACTGAAAATCTTATGAATTACAGCAGAACATTGTCTGATACAGTGCCAGAAGATGAGCCCCTCAGGTTGAAAGGTACTCAAAATACAACTGAGGAAGAGCTGAATCCTCAAAATAGAGTTGATCTTAATGATGTGGTTGAAGCAAAGCTTTCAAGACCTTCATTTGCTGATGGGACACAACTCAAAAGGAGAAGAAACAGTTGCAAACATCCATGAATAATCAGAACATAGAATGTATGAAGTATGAATCTAGGAAAATTAGAAGTCATCATAACTGAAATTGAATGCATAAAGATCGATATCAGGCATTAGTGAGCTGAAATGGACTGGTACTCATCATTTTGAATCAGATAACAATATGGCTTACTATGCCCAGAATGACAAATTAAATAAGAATATGGTTGCATTCGTCATCAAAAAGAGCATTTCAAGATCTATCTTGAAGTATAATGCTGTCTGTGATAGGATAATATCCATACACCAACATGGAAATCCAATTAATACCACTATTATTCAACTGTACACACCAAACACTAAACCAAATGATAATGAAATTGACGCATTCTACCAACTTTTTCCTGATGTGGCACTGTGGGTAAATGCACCAGACTGCAAAGCTGTTTATACTGCAAGATCAGTGGTCCAAGCTCACCAGCTGCTCCTCAGAAACCCTATTCAGGGTCGCTATGGGTCAGAATTGACTTGACAGCACTTAACAACAACACCAATTTCTTCAGAGTCCTGGCATGACAATGTAGGGTTAGTACTGGATAAGGAGCTCTGGTAGCGTAGTGGTTACGAATCAGGCTGCGAGCTGCAAAGCCAGCAGTTTGAAACTACCAGCTGTTTCGCAGTTGAAAGATGAGGCTTTCTGCTCCTATAAAGACTTATAACCTCGGAAACCCTAAGCTGGGGTTATGAGTCGGAACTGACTCCACAGCACATAATAACAACAACAACAACTAACCTACTAGTGTAAAGTCAGACATTCAAACCCACTAGCCACTATCTATCTGTTAACCCTAAAAGAGTAGTTACTGAGTTTGAACCAACTAGATGTAACAATGTAACAACAACCAACTTCTTAATTGTGAAACTGATCAAATATGCAATCAAGATGCATTGATTATTACTGTTGATTGGAATGGGAATGTTGTAAACAAAGAAGAAGGTTCAGTCTGGAAAATATGACCTTGGTGATAGAAACAATGATGGAAATCGCATGATAGAATTTTGCAAGACCAATAATTAATTGCAAATACCTTTTTATAACAACATAAATGATGACTATACACCTGGAATTCATGAGATGGAACACACAGGACTCAAATTTACTAAATCAGTGGGAAGGGTAGATGGAGCTCAATATCATCAGCCCAAACAAGGCCAGGGGTCAACTGTGAAACAAATCATTAATTACTTATATGCAATTTCTGAGGTTGAAGAGTTGAAGTTGAAGAAAATTGAAACAAATCCATGAGAAACAAAATATGACCTTGAGTATATCCCACCTGAATTTAGAGCCCATCTCAAAAACATATGATGCACTGGACACTAATGGCCAAAGACCCGAGAATTGTGGGATGACATCAGAAACATCATCCAGGAAGAAAACAAAAAGTCATTCAAAAGAGAAGAAAGAAAGAAATGACCAAAATGGATGTCAAAAAAGTCTCTGAAACTTGCTCTTGAGCACAGAGTACTTAAGTGATGGAAAGAAATGGTGAAGTAAAAGAGCTGAACAGAAAATTTCAATGGGCAGCTTGAGAAGACAAAGTATTATAATGAAATGTGCAAAGACCTGGATCCAGAAATCCAAAAGGTAGGAACACATTCAGCATTTCTCAAGCTGACAGAATTGAAAAAAAATGTCAAGTATGTAACTGTGTGGATAATAATAAACTAGGACTAACATTGCAAAGATTGGAAATTCCAGAACACATAATTGTGCTCATGAGGAACCTGTACATAGACCAAGAGGCATCATTCCAACAGAAAAAGGAGATATGAAATGGTTAAAAATCAGGAAAGTTTTGTGCAGCGATGTATGTTTTCACCAGATTCATTCAATCTGTATGATGAGCAAATAATCCAGAAAGCTTGATTATATGAAGAAGAGTGTAGCTTCAGGATTGGAGGAAGATTTATTAACAACCTGCTATATGCAGATGGCACAATCTTGCTTGCCAGAAGTGAAGAACTTGAAACACTGATGGAGATCAAAGAATACAGCCTTCAGTATGAATTTCAGTTCAAAACAAAAATCCTTACAAGTGGACTGATAAATAGCATCATGATAAATGGAGAAAAAAATTGAAGTTGTCAAAGACTTCATTTTGCTTGGATCCACAAACAATTCTCATGGAAGCAGCAGTCAAGAAATTAAAGGATATATTCCATTAGGCAAATCTGCTACAAAAGACCTCAAGTTGTTAAAGAACTAAAATGTCACTTTGAAGACAAATATGCTTCTAATGCAAGCCATAGTAGTTTTCAATCACCTCATATACATGTGAAAGTTGGACAATAAATAAGGAAGACCAAAGAAGAATTGATGCTTTTGAATTATGGTGTTGGAGAAGAATATTGAAAGTATCATGGACTGCCAGAAAAATAAAGAAATCTCTGTTGGAAGTAGTACTGTCAGAATGCTCCTGAGAAGTGAAACTTCATCTCTTTACTTTGGACATCATTCTTGGTAAAGTGGAGAGTCATCCAAAAAGAGGAAGTCCTTCAGTGAGATAAATTGACATAGTAGCAGCAACAATGGATTCAAATCTAACAATTGTGAGGATAGCACAGGTCAGGGTAGCTATGAGCTGGGACTGACTAGATGGTATCTATCAACAATAAATTTTGAGGAGCAAGGTCCCCAGGTGGGTTTGAACTGTCAACCTTAGCAGCCAAGCACTTAACCATTGTATCACCAGGCTTCCATTACCCACTGCTATTAAGTCAATTTGGTGGCGGTGGTTATGTGCCGTGGAGTCAGTTCTAACTCATAGTGACCCTGGACATGGTTTCTGAGGCTGTAAATCTTTACAGGAGCAGAAACCCTCATCCTTCACCAGCAGAACAGCTGGTAGTTTCAAATTGCTGATCCTGAGATTAGCAGCCCGATTCACATCCACTTCACTACCAGAGTTCCTTATTGAGTCCATTTAGATGGTTGTTGTTGTTGCTAAGTGCCGTCGAGTCGGTTCCGACCCATAGCGACCCTGTACAGGGTTCCGAGGCTGTAAATCTTTACGGGAGCAGAACACCTCATTTTTCTCCCACGGAGCTGTTGGTAGTTTCGAACTGCTGGCCTTAAGGTTCGCAGCCCGATTCGTAACCACTACGCTACCAGAGCTCCTTATGCAATGATATCTTATTATGATTTCAGTATGATTAAATATAGTTACATTTAGATGGTAACTAAATTTAATCACACTGAAATCATAATAAGATATCATTGCACACCTTTCAGAATAGCTAAAATAAAGAATAGTGATAACACTAAAACTGGTAAGACTTTAAGAAAATGCATCCCTCATATTGCTGGTAGAATATAAAATAGTACAGCCATTATATGTTTCAGCAATTTCACTCCTAGGTATATAACCAAGAGAAATGAAAACATATATCTATGAATATGTTTTCAAAACCTATACTCTAATGTTTATAGCAGTTTTGATTAGAATAGTTAAAAGCTAGAAACAATCGAGGTTTTCTTCAACAGGTTAATAGCTATACTGTGGAATATCTATACTATGGATACTGTCGTTGTTGTTGTTAAGTGTTCTCAAGTTGGTTCCAAATCATAGTGACCCTGTATAGGGTTTCCGAGGAGTGGCTGGTAGATTTGAACCACTGACCTTGTGGCTCAAACTAACCTTGCAGTCCAGCACATTATCCTGCAGTGCCACACTAGACGCTATACCACAGATTGTTGGAGTGGTTCTAACTCATAGCGACCCTACAGGGTTTCCAAGGAGAGGCTGGTGAGTTTGATTCACTGACCTTGCAGTACATACTATGAATACTATTCAGTAGTAAAAAAAGAACAGACTATTGGTAGAAGCAACAACCTGAATGAATCACCAGAAAATTATACTGAGTGGGGGAAAAGGCAAATTTCAAATTACATACTATATAATTTCCTTTATATAAAGAGAACGTATGTAAGGTTAAAATTTTTCAGAGAAGAAAAACTCAAATATTTTCACTAAAACGAGCAAAACAAAAGACTGCACCCTGTCAAACACAGAAAACTTTGAGACCCATAAAAACAAGGCAGTCTCATCAAGTTCTGGCTATCACAGGTTTCCATGTCTTTGAAGTGAAAAAAATGATATAAATGAAGAAGAGATTACTGGTTGGTATAGTTAGGAGGGAGTAAGTGGGTGTGGCTATAGAAGAGCAACCTGGGAGGTCCTTGTAATACAGATATTTTGCATCTTGACTGTCACTATTACCTGAATATGACGTTGTGTCTGATGCAGTTCAGCCACAGGAGCGAAGATACAAGGAAGAGTTCAATCATTCACACATAAGCAGGAAATGGGCTGAGTTTAAACACTCTAAATGGCAGGCTTAAATGTGTCTGGCTAAATGCAGTTTATATATGTTTTATAAAAGCTTAACAGTCACATCCACACTTCCATTTTGAAGGACAGTGGTATTTTGATCTGTAAGAGGAACGAAGGAAGCTCATTAATTAGCTCTAAATTTTATCTAACAAAAGTTTCTGCTGCAGTTGTTAAGTGTGCTCTTTAGCCCTGGGAAGGAGACTCCAGCTCTAGGTGAGAGCAGTTCTTTTCCAAGGCTAACCGGTTTTGGAATGTTATATGTTAGAATCTAGCATTCTCATCTCCTGGACTTGGGGATTCTATTTGAATAATTTTGTATACACTGAGTCATCATTGTTAAGTGCCTTCAGTCAGTTCAGACTCATAGCCACCCTGTATATGGTTTCCAATAAGCAGCTGACCTTGGGTTTTAAACCGACCTTGGAGTCTAGCACTTATCCTACAGTGCCACTCCAGGACTCCAAAAAACTCTCCCGTCCCAGCAGCTGGTAGATTTGAACTGCTGACCTTGTAGTTAGTAGCCCTATACATTGTCACGCTATCAGGGATCCTAAAGTCATCATTATTAATATCAATTTCTTGGTTGTGATATTATACTATAAGTTGTTACCATTAGGGAAAAGTAAGGCTTGTGCGAGTCCTCTAGTATTTTTACAATTATCTCAAAATGTTTAATTAAGAAAATGAAATCAAAATTAAAATTTTAAAAATTTATGTGAATCCTATTTAGATACCAAACACCTTTGTGTTTTGTTGAAAACCGAAGCTAGGTAGTTCAGAGACTTTAAAAGAGAATATTTTCATGCAAAAAACTCAATAAGCATTACATCTTCTCACAGAAAAGATCATTTTATTCTGCTTAATACCATTCCCATTAAATTCTACTAGGTCTTATAATGGGATCGCCAAGGAGCTCTGGTACCGTAGTGGTTACGAATCGGGCAGCAGTTCGAAACTACCAGCTGTTCCACAGGAGAAAGATAAGGCTTTCTGCTCCCATAAAGATTTACAGCCTTGGAAACCCTGTACAGGGTCCCTATGAGTTGGAACCCACTCCATGGCACATAACAACAACAACAAGAGTCAGAATCTACTCCACTTCAACAATAACAAATCTTATTTAAATGTTGCCATTTCAGTTCCACCTCGACCCCTCCCCCATCCCCCACCATTATAAGCAGTAAGGGATTGGATATTGCTTTATTTCACTGAAAATTTTAGGTGTCGCATTGTAAGAGAAGCACAGGACTGCTAACCTCAAGGTCAGTGATTCAAACCCATCAACTGCTCCTTGGAAACCCTATACAAGGTCGCCATGAGACTGACCAGAGTTCTGGTGTGGTGCTGTGGGTTAATGAGCCAGATTGCAAAGCCCTTTGAACTGCAGGGTCGGTGGTTCAGGCTCACCAGCTGCTCCTTGGAAATGCTATTAAGGGTCGCTATGGGTCGGAACCGACTCGAAGGCACTTCACAACAACAGTAACAACAACATGTGTGTTATCAGTTTAGGTTTTACCATCATCTAAACAGACCCATTTAAATGGACCTGGTGGTGTTTTGTTCTGTTGTACATAGGGTCACTATGAGTTGGTACCAACTTGATGGCACCTAACAACAACAACAACGCACTGCCTGTCACTCCCTAAAAAAGTAAATACTTGATTGACTAAAGAAAGTAGGATGCAGTAGGGATGAGAGTGTGAAGGTGACATGTGTCTTCCAAAAGAGCTGAAGTTTCTTGTCAGGAGCATCCCAAAGCTAGTGGCTCTTTTTACATTTCAAAGAAATAGGTTTTTTTGGTTCTTGTTTTTAAAAGAAATAGTTTTGATCAGTTACTTTTGAGGTCTATAATAGAGTATATGAACTCTGGATGGAGATGCCCCAATCAAATAGCACCTTTTGATACTTTCAGCTGTTGATTTTAGACAAATTATTTTACTTTTTTGTCTTTGAGTGTCTGTTATGGACTGACTTGTGACCCACCCCAAATCCTAACCTTTATACCTGTGACTACAATCCCATTTAGGTATGGGTTGTCTTTGTTATGATACTGAGGGAGGATCTTCCGAGATAAAGCCAGTGTCTTTTGAGATACAGCAAGCTGATTCGAGAGAGAAGCAAGCAGAGATGGGAGGAAGAGATGCCCGGCTACAAGAAGACTGCCCAGGAGCACAACCTCAGAAGAGACAAGGACCTTTCTCCGTAGCCAAGAGAGAGAGAGAGAGAAATTCTTTCCCTAAATCCAGCACTTTGAATCCAAACTTACAAAGTCCTAAGCTGTGAAAAAGTACATTTGCGTGTTATGAGCTGGGCTGCATGTGTGGTATTTCTGTTACAGTGGTGGTGGTTGTGTGCCACTGATTGTGTGCCAATTCCAACTCATAGTGACTCTATATAGGGTTTTCAAGGAGTGGCTGGTGGGTTTGAATCGCCAATCTGTGGTTAGCAATCCAGTGCTTATCCTACAGCACCACAAGACTCCTATCCACTTACATATTTTTGTGTGTCTGTGATACAATTTAATGTATATGATTGCTGCTGCTGCTACATCATCAGATTGGTGCCTACTCATAGTGACCCTGTATAGAGTTTCTGAGGCTGTCAATTTTTACCACAGCAAAAAGATTCATCTTTCTCCAGCAGAGGGACTGGTAGATTAGAACTACTGACCTTGCAGCTAGCAGCTCAGTTCATATTTACTACGCTACTAGGTCTCCTTTTCTGCTATAGTAGCACTGAATAACTAAGACATTATCTTTGTTTACAAAATGAGGATAATAATCATACATACTACATAACATTGCTGTTAGGATAAAATGAGTTGATATATGGAAGAAATTTACAACATAGTTTGGTATACAGGGAGTGCTCAATAAATGTTGCACTTATCACCTTCAATGTTTGTATGTTTCATTTTTATATTTACTCAATAAGCTTTAATTGTAGAAACTGCTTAGTTTTTATCTTATAGTAAGATTCTTGAATTTTATTTTAAACTGGTCATAAAGCTACAAACTTAAGGAAATACACATTCAGTTAGCTTATCCTTTTCAGGTCCCATCCCTTCTGTCTCTTTTTGTTCCTGAGTGACCCAGTGAGAAGAGTGTGAGGCATCTGAATCCAGCATATTATATTGACCATCCTTTCCTATTTAACCCAGGGATAGCCCAGGTTGTCACCTTTCTCCTGGCATAATCATTTATATTCTTCTTCACCTTCCCTTTCAAAAATGTCTCTGTCTGTAGCTCTATTAATTTACAAATAGAGATGATGGGATAATGTTAAACTACCCCATTGTGATGCAATTTACAAAATCCAGACATAGTTAAAGTCTACAGGACAGACACTCAGCTTCTTCAACAATAAATTACAAGGAAAAAGAGAAGATTAAACGAGATAGTAAAGGTCTGGCAATCACATTCTGAAGATCTTATTCTAATCTTAATGAAGCAAAGCAATTTGAGTTTTGGTGTTGGAGACTATTAAAAGTACCATGAACTGCTAGAAGAACAAACCAAACAAATCTGTATGGGAAGTGGCATAACCAGAATGCTCCTTTGAAGCCAGGATGGCCGGACATATTATCAGGAGGGACTAGTGGCAACAACAATGGGCTCAAGCTTCACAACTACTAATGAGGATGGTGCAGGATTGAATAATGTTACGTTCTGTTGTACATAGGTCGCATGAGTCAGAACCAACTAGACAGCACGGCACCTAACAACAACAACAAAACAAAGCAAAATCCTAATTTTTTAAAAGAATTACCATTCCTGTGAGACTTTTGAAAATTTGAATGGTGGTGGTGGTTATGTGCCGTAAAATCGGTTCTGATTCATAATGACTTTGTAGAGGGTTTATGAGGCTGTAAATCATTATGGGAGCAGAAAGCCTCATCTTTCTCCTGCAGAACAGCTGGTAGCTTCGAACTGCTGACCATAAGAGGTAAGATTAGTAGCCCAAATCCTAATCGCTATGCTACTAGAGTTCCTTGAAAATTTGAATATTAATGATTAATTGTTAACATGAAGAATGCTTATAGTTTGATCATGGCTTCATATTTCTTAAGTTCTTATCTTTTGGAGATACATATAAAATATTGTATTTTAGATTTGCTTCAAAATAATATGGGGAATGAATGGGAGTATGGAAGGGGCAAGACTGGCTGTGAGTTCATGGTTTGGTTCATGGAGATTTATTATGTTATTTATTCTACTTTTGTATAATACCTAAAATCTCCAATACTATCTTATTCCTAAAATAATAAAGCATTTTTAGAACAAAAATGCTTACACAATGAATTATGCTATCATTCAAAGAAGAAGTCCAAACTGCACTAAAGGCATTGGTGAAAAGCAAGTCTCCAGGAACTAACATATATATACTAACTAAAATACAAATTGAAATCTTTTAATAAACTGATGCAGCACTGGAGGCATTCACTGATCCAAGATATTTGAAAGACAACTACCTGGCCAACCAATTGGAAGAGATTCATATTTATGTCTATTCCTAAGAGAAGTGGAATCTGGAAATCAATGAACAATATCATTAATATTACATGCAAATAAATTTTTGCTAAAGATAATTGAAAAATGACTAATATAGTACATCAACAGGGAACTGCCAGAAATTCAAGCAGAATTCAGAAGAAGACTTGGAACAAGGGACGTCACTGCTGATGTCAGATGGATCTTGGCTGAAAGCAGAGAATAGCAGAAAGATGTTTACTTGTGCTTTATTGACTATGGGAAGGCTTTCGATTATGTGGATAGTAATAAACTATGGATAACATTGAGAAGAATGAGTATTCCAGAACACTTCATTGTGTTCATGAGCAACCTGTACATAGGCCAAAAGGCAATCTTTAGACCAGAACAAGGTGATACTGAATGGTGTATAATCAGAAAAGGTGTGCCAGCAGGGTTGTATTCTTTCACCATAATTATTCAATCGGTATATTGAAGAAATAATCTGAGAAACTAGATTATGTGAAGAAGAACATAGTATTGAGATCAAAGGAAGATTAATAAATTGTGATGTGAAGATACAACCTTGCTTGTTGAAAGTGAAGAGGGCTTAAAATATTTACTGATGAATATCAAAGTCAACAGTCTTCAGTATGGATTGTATCTCATTGTAAAGAAAACAAAAATCCTCACAACTGGACAGGTAAACAACATCATGATAAATGGAGAAAAGCTTGAAGTTGTCAAAGACTTAATTTTGTTTGGATCTATAATCAACACTCATGGAAGAAGCAGTCAAAAAACCAAACCAAGCATTCATTACATTAGGCAAATCTGCTGCACAAGACCTCTTTAAAGTGTTAAAGAGTAAAGATGTCAGTAAGGTGCACCTGACCCAAGTTATGGTATTTTCCATAGCTTTATATGCATGTGAAAGTTGGACAATGAATAGAATAAGGAAGATCATAGAATTGATGCATCTGAGTTATGGTGTTGGAGAAGAATATTAAAAGAATATAGACTGACAGAGATTAAACAAGTCTGTCGAAAGAAGTACAACCAGAATGCTCCTAAGAAGCAGGTTGGTAAGACTTCGTCTCTCATACTGTGGATATATTATCAGGAGGGACATGCTTGGTAAAGTGGAGGGTCAGTGAAAAAAAGAGGAAAACCCCCAATGAGATGGATTAGCAGAGTGGCAGCAGCAATGGGTTCAAATGTAACACAATTGTGAGGTTGGCAGTGTTATGTTGTGTATAGGTTCGCTAAGAGTTGGGGGTGGGTAGGAGGTGGAGAGTTTTCTGGAGGCTGGGAGGTTGCTGGAATCCTTACATTTTGTCCCTGAATTTTCCCCCAGGGTGTGTGCTGAGTCAGATAGTCTCTGGCATTTTCAAGAGAACAGATTCTTATCCTACCTTATCCTAAGGCGCCACACAGGGTTTGGAGCTTTTTTTTGGTTGTTTTTTTTTTTATAAAAAAAAAAAAAGGAATGTAGGGGTCCTCCCATATCTGTTTTCCATCTTGTCCCAGCCGAGCAACGCAGTGAGCTCTTCCTTACAAATCCTGAATCACGCGCCTCGCTCCCCACGCCAACCCAGAGTTGTTCATGAAACCGAATTTTCAGTGGATGATTGCATAAGAAACATCACGAACTCTTTAATAACAGGCTACTTCCGTGCCCACTGGAGTCCTTGTGTAGCGTTGTAGGATCAGCACTGGAGTGCAAGTTCGATTTGAACAGGAAAGTCGGTGGTTCAAACTCATCAGCTGCTCCTTGGAAACCCTATACTATACAGGGTCGCTATGAGTTGGAACCGACTCAATGGCACTTAACAACAACGATCCGTGCCCACTATTTAAGTTTCTGGGGACAGTGTCAAGGGTCTGAGACGTCTTCTCCGGGTATTCACCTTAAAAGGAACATAACCCCTAGCTTTTCCTGAAAATGCACCCATGTAAGGCAAATTGATGCTTTTGAGTTATGGTGCTGGAGGAGAATATTGAAAGTGCCATGGACTGCCAAGAGAACCAATAGATCAGTTTTGGAAGAAGTGCACCCAGAGTGCTCCTTAGAGGCCAAGATGGCCAAACTTCATCTCTCATACTTCAGACATATTGTCAGGAGGGAGCAGTCGCTGGAGAAGGACTGATACCAACATGATAATGTTTGGTAAGGTGGAGGGTCAGAGAAAAAGAGGAAGACCGCTAGCCAGATGGACGGGCCAAGTGGCAGCATTGATGGGCTCAAGCATGGCAACAGTAGTGTGGTTGGCCCAGGACTGGGCAGTATTTTGTTCTGATGTGCATAAGGTCGTCGCTATGAGTAGGTACCCACTCCATGGCACTTAACAACAACAAAGCCAAATTCAAGAACCATAAGACCATGCCTGGTCTGGTGTGGCGCTGTACGATCAACACTGGACTGATAACTGTAGGGTCTGCGGTTCACACCTACCAGCCTCTCCTTGGAAACCCTATGCAGGGAACCCACTGAATGGCACTTAACAACAACAACAAAAGAGGTCATCCAGGCGTGGTACTTGAACAGCAGGTTCCTGCCCCATGCAAAACGGTCTGGGTCCATTTCCGATTTTCTCATTAGCATCTGAAACCTCCCACCTATGTCAGCGGGTGGCCAGCCACACTGACCCTAGAACCTGGATTGGACGTTCGAAGTGCAATGCTTTAAAACAGAAGTTGTTCCCTTCATTCATTTAGTTTACTTTCAGAACACAACGTGTCTTTTCTAAACTACCACCACCATCACTGACAATGTTTACTTAGGAAATTTGTAAAGTACAAGAGAATCCTCCCAGGTTTAATATACAAGAGGACTTCTAGAAACAAAATTGGAGAATTTTTTGCTAGTGAAAATAGGACTTGATAAAATAGGACCTTGATAAATGCTAGATACGTGATGCCTGCCTGAGCCTTTCAGAATTTTCCATTAACCCACGTGATCCTTGATAAACTACTTTGCTTTGTGTCCTGTTTATGGAAATAGCTACTTCTCCCACATACCTCAAGGTCCTCCTGCAAAAAGGGACTTTTGTGAGGACAAAGAAGCGCAGAATTTCAGTGTTTGAGCCAACATTTGTAAGGTTAAAACTTTGAAGAATTGAGCTATTTCACGAATCATTTTGAAAAAATCTTTTAAAATCAAACGTTAAAGGTCAGTTGTACTGCCGGACTTGATATCCTAGAAAGTCTCACTATTTCACAAACTCTGTGTTTTTCCCTCCCACCTGCATTTTCCATGAATGATGGTGTTTTTTTTTTAAGGACCACTTAGCGTATGTTGTTGTTGTTAAGTGCCGTCGAGTCGGTTCCGACTCATAGCGGCCCTATACAGGGTTTCCGAGGCTCTAAATCTTTACAGGAGCAGAGAGCCTCATCTTTCTCCTGCGGAACAGCTGGTAGTTTCAAACTGCAGACCTTGCGGTTCACAGCCCGAATCATAACCACTAAGCTAAAGTATGTTGTTAGGTGCCATCAAGTCCTTACCGACTCATAACGACCTTACGCACAGCAGAACGAAACATTGCCTAATCCTGGGCCAACCTCACTACTGTTGCCACGCTTGAGTCCATTGATGCTGCTATTTGGTCAATCCATCTCGCTGGGGATCTTCCTCTTTTTCTCTGAACCTCCACCTTTGTTGTTGAAGTACATGCATTGGTTTTGTCAAAAGTAAATCATTAATTTCAATGTTTTTTCATGGCATCAAGCTTGAAAAAATGCTGGTAGGTGCATAAAATGGTTTAAACTCACTGGGACACCATTTGTTAATATCTTATCAATTGAAAATGTACACACAATGAAATATTATACAACATTGAAGAATAATAAATAATCTGCAAAACATCTCACAACATGGATGAGCCTGGAAGACACTGGTGGTGGTGGTAGTAATGTGCCAAGGAGGTGGTTCTGAATCACAGCGACCATGTGTAAAATTTTCAAAGAACCACTTTAAGGTAGATATGTATGTATGTATGTATGTATGTGGAGTCCTGGTATAGCACCTTAGGATAAGCTCATGATCTCAAAATCGGTTTGAACTGTTTGAAGGTTGGCAGTTCAAACTCACCAGCCACTCCTCGGAAATCCTATGCGGGTCACTATGAATCAGAACGGACTCAACACTATGGCACTTATGAACAGCTATATATACGAATGTATTTGTATTTTTATAAAATATCTTACAAATGATACCACGGTTAGCTCAGTGAAAAGAGCGGGAGACAGACTTCACTGTATAGTCTTTTGTATTATATATTACTACTAAAAAAAATTTTTTTAAGGTATATATTAGGTATTCAGAACCTAAAATTAAGCCTTTTTTTTTTGCTTCCCTTCTTTTAGGTCTGATGAGATTATCATTACTCCAGGAAAATAAATATCTCAAAGGTAAATATCACCCAGAATATATAATAATAATAAAAGAATTAATGAAAATATAGATAAGAAATTTAAATGGATAGTAATCTGTTTTTGTAACACATTTATGTTAGTGGTAATAATAATTCTTATCACCATTTTAATATTTTAGAATTTGTTTTCTTAAGTATTGAAAACATTTAAGAAGATCTGATACATTATATTTACTATTTTACTGAACAGTTCATGAAAATTTGATGCAACACATTTTTAATGTTAGGGCATGTAAAGGTTTTGTTTTAGTAGTTATGGAAGTGATGACAAACTTTAAAGGAATATTAAGATTTACATGATTTAATAAATTTGGCATTTTACAAATTATAGTTAGATGTCCTCTCTACTCACAAATGCCTTTTAATAAGGGATTGCTGTTGTTGCTAAGTATCATCCAGTTGATTCCAATTTATAGTGACCCTGTCTGTATAGGAGCAGCTGGTGGGTATGAA
Organism: Chrysochloris asiatica; assembly: GCF_000296735.1. Classification (NCBI taxonomy): domain Eukaryota; kingdom Metazoa; phylum Chordata; class Mammalia; order Afrosoricida; family Chrysochloridae; genus Chrysochloris; species Chrysochloris asiatica. The sequence continues at coordinate 27,200,056 of NW_006408537.1, forward strand.
CCTTCACCTCGTGGTTTCCAAGGAGCAGCTGGTGAGTATGAACCGCCACCTTGTGGTTCAAATAGACCTTGTAGTCTAGTACTTTATCCCACAGCTCAAATTAGGAGGAAGCTGCCATCAGGGTGCTTCTGACTCATAGTGATTTTATAGGACAGAGTAGACCTGCTCCTTCGTGTTTTCGAGGTTGTAAATCTTTACCTAAGCAGACATCCTTCTCCTCCTCCTACTGAGCAGAACTGGGCCACTAGGGCTTCTTATCCTCTTGGTTGGTGTTAAGTGCCAGCTGATTTTGACTCAGTGCTACCCCATCCATATAGGGTTTCCAAGAATGGATTTGTGGGTTTGAACACTCAGTGCTTATCCTATAAAGCCATACCATAACTACTTGTAATCAATTGCCAATAAGAGACTAAACCTGTGGTCCTTGTAGTAACTTAAGGTTTTCATAGAAAGAAAGAGACAATAAATATATCAATGCAGTGCATCAAATGGTATTAAAGAGGACAGGGAGGAAATACTACTTTATACTGTAGTCTGAGAATTTGTTTTCATAGAGCTGATATAGAGATATATTTTTATAAGTGGTATTTTATTGTTTAAGGGTCAGTACAGAGACATTATGAATAATCTGTACCCAATTCTTAATGCAGGTACCAAAAATCTGACAGCCATATAGTTATGATTATTTTCTAAATTTCAATGACTTTCCAGCTTTAAATTTGGAAGCAAATTTTTCTTTGTACCGAAATTTTCAAGTACCAATATCTTAAATTTTTGATAGCCATAAGTTCTAATTCACAATTTAACATCACACATACTACATACTCAAATTTTCAACCTTCCACAGCACATAATATTGTTGTGAGGAAAATGGGAGTACAACAACAAAAGATGTCACAGAACGCACACAATTCTGACAGGTCAGAGTCAAGAGAAGTGGAAAAATTCTACTGAAAAACAGCATGGAAATAAAATTTAAAATATTCAAGTCATACAAATGCATGACCATGACTCCCAATTACCATTAAGTATGCTTTGTATTTTCAATAACCTCATATGCATGTGAAAGCTGGACAGTGAATAAGGAAGACCATAGAAGAATTGATGCTTTTGAGTTATTGAGCTGGAGGAGAATATTGAAAGTGCCATGGGCTGCCAAAAGAACCAACAGATCTGTGTTGGAAGAAGTGCAGCCAGAGAGCTCCTTGGAGGCCAGCATGGCCAAACTTCGTCTCTCATACTTCGGACATATTGTCAGGAGGGACCAGTCGCTGGAGAAGGATATCATGTTTGGTAAGGTGGAGGGTCAGAGAAAAAGAAGAAGACCCCCAACGAAATGGATTGGCAAAGTGGCAGCATCAATGGGCTCAAGCATGGCAACAGTAGTGAGGTTGGCCCAGGATTGGCAGTGTTTTGTTCTGCTGTGCATAAGGTCACTTAGTCGGCACTGACTCGATGCATCTAACAACGACAACAACATGCTTTTTATTATGGGATATAAACCTACCCCTCCACAATGAAATGTTAAGTTGACACCCAAGATAGTCAAAACCTCCACCAGTCAACATCCCATTATTTTCTGGTTGTACCAAAAATTATTTTCACCTCTTAAAAACAGCATTTACACTTAAAAAACAGGATGAAGTGGGATTTTCTCCATCTTAAAATGTTTCTAGAGCTAGAAAAAAAACTTGGGTTTATAAAATAGTTGATAAAAATATTCCTCTGTAGTTTACAAGAAGAGAGATAAAATACAGGACCCACTGATACTACATGGCTGTTGTTTTGTTGTTAAATACCGTCGAGTTGGTTCCGACCCATAGTGACCCCGTATAGGGTTTCCAAGGAGTGAATGGTGAGCTTAAACCACCAACCTTGTAGTTCAAACAGCTTTGCAGTCTGGCACATTAACTCACAGGGCCACACCAGGACTCTGATACGACATGGTAAACAAACATTAATCCAACTTGGCTTATTTCTTTCCTGCTTCATCAGAGGCTGGACTCTGCTTGTTTTCCGTTTCTCCATTTTCAGCAGGTAAATCTTTAGTTTCTTGGTTAGCGACTTCAACCTACTTTCCCTTTGCTCCCCATTTGTACTTTTTTGTCTGTATATTTGTTTTGTCCATCCAGCTGTCTTTTCTGGCTTCGTTTCCACTTTGGCAGGAGCAGGTTTAGTTGACAACTTCACTGATCTCCTCTTGGGCTTCTTTTTCACTACCCTTTAGGCTGAGCTGACCTTCATCTTGGGCATCTTGGCAGCGGGTAAGTGGTGTGCCCAGAGTCTGCAGGTCAGGAAGCTGTGTTGTCTGGCCACTGACGTTCTGCCTTGCCACCCACGCTGCTAGAGGTGATCTTTGAGTGGAAATCTCAAAGCAAGAAAACACTAATCTTTTTTTTTAAAAAAAATCTGAGTTGTCTTTATATATCTAGGAGTAGTGATAGAATACAGACTGCTTTGTAAACTTTTTCATTTAATAGATTGAAAGTATGCATTTTCTCGGTGTCTACATTTTGTTGTTGTTAGGTGCCTTTAAAGGAGCTCTGGTAGCATAGTGGTTATAGTAGGACTGGTAACCTTAAGGTCAGCAGTTTAAAACTACCAGCCGGTCTGCGTTTCCACAGGAGAAAAATGAGGCTTTCTGCTCAGTAAAGATATACAGTCTCAGAAATCCTATGCAGGGTCGCTATGAGTCAGAATCAACTCCAGGGCACAACACTAAGTGCCTTTAAGTCAGTTCCAACTCATAGTGACACTGTAGGTTTCCAAGAAGCAGCCGTAGAGCAGCTAGTGGGTTTGAAATGGCAAACTTGTGATTTGAAGTCCAGTGCTTATCCTACAGCGCCACATGAGGTAGCTTTAAATAACACTGATAAGATAAGCACTTGACCATAAGGTCGTTCAAACTCACCAGCTGCTCCCTTGAAAATCCTATAAAGGATTGCTGAGTTGGAAATAATTCAAAGGCACTTAACAATCTAACAACAACAAAGAACACTTGCTTACCAAGTCTCCTGAATGGCCAAACATTTAGGTTCTTTGCAATATTCAAGTTTATAGAAACACTACCAGAGAAAATTTCAAAGATCAGCTCGAGAAGATAAAGCCAAATACTCTAATAAAATATGCAAAAATTTAGAGTTAGAAAACCAAAAGGGAAGAACACGGTCAGTATTTCTCAAGCTGGGGGAACTGAAGAAAAAATTCAAACCTCAACTTTCATTATTGAAAGATTCACTGGGCAAATTATTGAATGATGCAGAATGCATCAAGAAAAGATGGAAGGAATACACAGAGTCATTGTATCAAAAGGAAATGGCTAATGTTCAATCATTTCAAGAGATACTATATGAACAAGAGCCAATGATACTCAGAGAGGAAGTCCAAAGTGCATTGAAAGAAGTGGCAAAGAACAAGGCACCAGGAATTCATGGAATAAAAATTGAAAACTTTCAAGAAAGTGAGGCAGCACAAGAGGCACTCACTCATCTCTGCCAAGAAATTTGGAAGACAACTATCTGGCCAACTGATTGGAAGAGATCAATATTTATGCCCATTCCAAAGAGAGGTAACCCAACAGAATGCGGAAATCATCGGACAATCTCTTTGATATCTCAAGCGATAAAGTTTTGCTAAATGTAATACAGAAACGGCTACATTCATACATTGACAGAGAACTTCAGAGGTTCAAGCTGGATTCAGAAGAGGCCGTGGAACGAGAGATATCATTGCTGATGTCTGATGGATCTTGGCTGAAAGCAGAGAATACCAGAAGGATGTTTACCTGTGCTTTATTGACTACGCAAAGGCTTTCGATTGTGTGGATCATGACAAGCTATGGACAACATTGAGAAGTATGAGTATTCCAGAACACTTAATTGTACTTCTGAGAAATCTGTACCTAGACCAAGAAGCAGTTGTTTAAACAGAACATGGGAACACTGAATGTTTTAAAATTGGGAAAGGTGTGAGACAGGGTTGTATTCTTTCACCATACTTATTCAACCTGTATGCTGAGCAAATAATACGAGAAGCTGGGTTCTATGAAGAAAAACGTGGCATCAGGATTGGAGGAAGACTCATTAACAACCTGCGATATGCAGATGATACAACCTTACTTGCTGAAAGTGAAGAGGACTTGAAACATTTACTTATGAAAATCAAAGAGCACAGCCTTCGATATGGATTACATCTCAATGTGGAGAAAACAAAAATCCTCACCACTGGACCAATAAACGACATTCTTATCAATGGAGAAAAGATTGAAGTTGTCAAGGACTTCATTCTTCTTGGATCAACTATCAACACTCGTGAAAGCAGCAGTCAAGAGATCAGACGACGTATTGCACTGGGCAAATCTGCTGCACAGGAACTTTTTAAAGTATTGAAGAGCAGAGATGTCAGCTTGAGGACTAAGGTGCGCCTGACCCAGGCCATGGTGTTTTCAATAGCCTCATATGGATGCGAAAGCTGAACAGTGAATAAGGAAGATCGTAGAAGAATTGATGCCTTTGAGTTGTGGTGTTGGAGGAGAATACTGAAAGTGCCATGGACTGCCAAAAGAACCAATAGATCTGTTTTGGAAGAAGTGCAGCCAGAGTGCTCCTTGGAGGCCAGGATGGCTAAGCTTCATCTCTCATACTTTGGACATATTGTCCAGAGGAAACAGTCGCTGGAGAAGGATGTCATGCTTCTTCCATGTAAGGTGGAGGGTCAGAGAAAAAGAGAAAGACCCCTAGCGAGATGGATTGGCCAGGTGGCATCATTGATGGACTCAAGTGTGGCAGCGGTAGTGAGGTTGGCCCAGGATCGGGCCGACATTGTTTCGTTCTGCTGTGCATGGGGTCGCTATGAGTCGGTTCCGACTCGATGGCACCTGACAACAACACCACCAACAACCAGAGACAGTCCTGAGAAGTCCTGAGGGCAGGAAGAGATGAGCAGCTGCAGGCTCTAGACTGAATAAGGCTGTGAGCTTATGGGCAGGAGGCTGGCTGGCAGAATGTGCCCTTAGCCATTTAAATGAATATAATCTTTTTGTTTTGTATGTGTACATAAACTATTTTTACTTTGTTCATTTGTGAAATGTAAGATGTAAAAGGGAAGGCACAGGGAGGAAGCAGGATATCTGCTGTTGTAGGGAGGGAATTGTAATCATTGAGATGAAACAAAGCTTATAATTGGTTGATGTAAAGCTGATGATCGTTTGTTAACCTTCTTCTCACTCAATTCACAGGAAAAATTTGGGGGTGGGGGTGGAGTGCGGTGGGAAATCCTGAAGTTTCCCTACTTGAAGATGCCCTAGCCCTGGGGGCCAGGATCCCTCGGTGGAAGCTTCCAGGCCAAAGAAACCGTGGACTTGCCTCCTGCAGCCTCTCAACAAAGGCACCAGGACCCAGTGCAGTTGAGCAGTTTAGGGAAGAGGCCCAGCTGCTAGCATTAGAAGATAAGGGCGTTGTGTGGAGGGCCTTGCTGTAAACTCTACAAGTGCTGGTTCCGCTGAGTAGTCCGAGTGCAATCAGAAAATTTAAACTCTGCCGCTGTTGTCGGTGATACCCGCTTCAGCATGGCCACTTACAAGGAGTTTCCGTCTTTCATGCAGCAGGGTCTACGAGATGAACGATTGGAGGAGCTCTCTTACCTGCACAGGCAGCCCCGATGGTTCTTCGCAGAATACCTAAGGAATCTGTATAAAATCCGCCTGGAGTCGTGGTTGGTGGACGCGATCTTCGGTGAGTAGTGTCGCTAGGTTCGACATGACAGCTTCCTCCTAAGTCCAACCGTGACCGAGTGGTACCTTTTCCAGTAGTCCTGGCCCCAAGTCAAGGTCCTGGAAGCTTTCTCTCCCTTCTCCTAGTGACCGCCCTTATCCCCTCTCAGGTCGGGGCAGAGAGCATATCCCATACGTCGAGTGTGTATCACAGACCATCGTACGCGTGAAGCAGTTGGACCCCAAAGGCGAGGCCGAGATCTTGATATTTGGACAACCTTGTTATCAGAAAGATGTAGCCAAGATGATTATGAGGTTGGCCGAGTATCATCGTCAACGCAGGTCGCCAAGTAAGGATCTGGGTGCGGCAGTGGGGAGTCTCCGAGAAGGTCCTGAGCTCTTTGGGAGGGATCCTGACTCTCCCAGTCGAACCCAGTAGCGTTTGTGCTCTCCTACTCGGTCAGGGAGCTCTGGCTGCGAACCTTAAGGTCAGCGGTTCGAAACTACCAGCCGCTCTGCGGGAGAAAGATGAGGCTTTCTACTCCCGGAAGGATTTTACACCCTCGGAAACCCTGTACAGGGTCACCATGGGTCGGAACCGACTTGATGGCACTTAACAACAACAACAACTCGGTCAGGGAGTGTTTCCTCTTTGCAATTAATGCCAATTTGGCGACCCCCCCTCCCCGTCGTCGTCTGGGGTTCGGTGGTGGTAGACTCCAGAGTAGGACGTGTTTTCTCCCTCCACCTGATAACATACCTGCAGCCTTTTCACACTTGTTTCCCTTCTAGGTTCAGAAAAAGTCCCTGACCAGGAGGTTGACACCCAGCATTCAACTCCCAATTCACCAATTACTCCACTGGTCCGTATTACCAAATTGTGATGGTAATGCTTTGTGCCCTGGGGTGAAAGCCTTTTGTTAAACCCAGTTCATGTTTGTCCTGGGTGTTAAGAATGATGCATGGGTTTCTTTTCCTGTATTAAATGTTACAAATACTAATAAAGATTTAATAAAAGAATCTAATTTCTCCAGTGTCTGTTGATTGGAAGATAGGAGGGGAGGTAGAGGTACACTCCTCCTACAGCCAAGTTCTGTGTGCTCCTAGGATCTAGGAGAACCCCATGGATTTCTGTCATGGCTGAAGCCCCTTAACACTAACCATCCTCAGTCTTCACTGGGAAACTTTACTAATCTCTCTTGCAGTCAGGTGCCTTGGGATGATCAAAACCTGCTTTTAACCAGTTCTCAGCTGTGGCCCACCTAAACTTGGAAAGCCAGTGGGGCAGTGTGTGATACTGAAAACTAACCCACTTAACAGTGCAGAGGGAGAATTGTGGGAGAAAGGGCCAAGCTATGCAGCTGACATTCTCAATTCTTGCCTGGGTCACCTGCCCTTCTTTGAGGCTTGACATGAATATGATGGATTATCCTCCAGCTCCCTCTACCTGTGCAAGTGGACAGCTGGGATGCCTATGTCATGTGCCTGTGAATAAATGGAGATCTGCTAACTGAAAGGTTCTACCATTAAATGATATTGATCTTGGTGGTTTTTTTTAAATTACATGGTCAATTTCACTATATTTTCCAATTTATTGCTGGAATTTAACCTAAACCAAACTCAAGCCCACTTATCAAATGGATTTCAATTTAGCAATATTAAAGGAGGTCAGAGTAGAACTATCCCAAAGAGTTCCAGGGCTTAAACTTTATGGACGAAAGGCTGCCACATTTTTCTCCTCTGTAGCAGCTGGTGGATTCCAAGAGCTGACCTTTCACTTAACAGCCAAAATGCTTAACCCCTGTGCAACCAGGGCTCAATTACCACTGCTTTTAAGTGCTATCAAGTCAGTTTGACTCTTTCGACTCATAGCAACCGTGTATAGTGTTTCCAAGGATCCACTGGTGGGTTTGAACCACTGACCTTGCAGGTAGCAGTCCAGTGACTATCCTACAGTGCCACAGAACTACCAATACCACCTTTAAAATAAAAAATAGCATTCAATATTCTAACTATAAACACTATATACTCAAAAGTTTAAAAAAAAAAAAAAAGGCAATACGCAATACAGAACTACTGAAAATCTCACTACCCATATTTTACCTTCTGGTAGCTTTCCATTCTCTTAATTTTTTTAGCAAACATTTTACAGATGTATAGCTAAAAGTGCCATGGGCTGCCAAAAGAACCAATAGATCTGTTTTGGAAGAAGTGCAGCCAGAGTGCTCCTTAGAGGCCAAGATGACCAAACTTCGTCTCTCATACTTTGAGCATATTGTCAGGAGGGTACAGTCGCTTGAGAAGGATACCATGTTTGGTAAGATGGAGGGTCAGAGAAAAAGAGGAAGACCCCCAATAAGATGGATTGGCCAGGTGGCAGCATTGATGGACTCAAGTGTGGCAACAGTAGTGAGGTTGGCCCAGGATCGGACATTGTTTCGTTCTGCTGTGCATAGGGTCGCTATGAGTCGGTTCCGACTTGATGGCACCTAACAACAACAACAACCTTACTAAAACGTCATATTCTAAATGAGAAAAGGCACATCAAGCAGTAAAAGGGAAACACAATCATTAAACCAGCACTACAGAAGCCCCCATTGGTAGCCTCTTCTCCAAGTTCTACTCCCAGGCTAAGTATGCTTGCCTCACATATAAATAGAATCAGTAGTGTTTAGAATAAATAGTATTTGCTCTATAGGTCTGACTTCTTTCACTTAATACTGATATTTATCCATATTCTTGTGTGTAGTTAAATTTTTGACTCTGTTGATGTATATTTTGGTTGCTTCTGATTTGCTATGAAAATTTTGTATATAAATTCTGGTAAATATACATATGTATTAATGTATAGTTCTATTGAATTTATACCTAGGAGTGGAATTGCTAGGTTCTAGGGTATGTATAAGGAGCTCTGGTAGTGTAGTGGTTACAAGTCGGTCTGCTAACGTCAAGGTCAGAAATTCTAAACTGTCAGCTGTTTCATGGAAGAAAGATGAGGCTTTTTGTTCCTTATAGATTTACAGTCTTGGGACTCACTCCATGGCACACCACCACCACCACCTAGGGTCCGTACAACTTCATATTGCTATGGTGATGAAACAAATTTATGGGATTCTGGTGCGTCACTGTAGGATAAGCACTGGATTGCTAACCACAAGGTTAGTGGTTCAAACCCACCACCCACTCCTTCAAAACTCTATACAGGGTCCCTATGAGTTGGAACTGATTCAACCACACTTAACAACAACCAATAGTTGTAATTTTCATCAGTGACTCTAGTGTATGCATAGTAGTATAGCAGTTTTTTTTTTTGTTTTGTGGTGAAAATATACACAACAAAACACTTCCAAATTCAACAGTTTCTACATGTATTTCTCAGTGAGAGATTACATTTTTAATTTTGTACTACCATTATCATTTTTGCAAAATATTCAACTATCATTAACACAAACTCAATGCTCCTTAAGCAAAAACTTCTCTGTTCCCACCCCTAATCTTTTGTTTCTCTATATTTATTTCATTTAAATGAGATCATATAGCAAGATCATGCTCCACGCAAGCTTTTCCTTCTTGAGGGTCCTGGGTTCATCTGCTCCTCTTTTAGTTATACATCTTCTACAATTATAGTTGTGACCATCACAATTAATCCTACTAACAATTACTCACTATTGCATCATAAAATCCTATCAGCACCATCTCCCATCCCATTCACCAGATCCATCTGAAAAAGTGGAAAACTATTCAGTGTGGATTCTAGCTTACCCCTCTTGTTCTGAAACTAACGTTTGTAAGCCAGCCACTTCATGCCTATATTTTAAAAAAATATAACCCCCATTTTTGACAGCCGATATCTAGATTGCCCATCCCTATCAACCCAATAAACTGAGGAAACAATCTTGTTCCTTAATATGAAGGAGCCTTCCATTCCAGCTGGAATTTTGAGCAACTGCATCTAAAAGCAAAGGTCAAGTTCATGAAATTGTAGTCATTTATATTTGCTCACAGTATCAAGCATCTTTATCTTCATCTCTTTGAGTTCTGGCCAGCCAGCCATCCAAGCTAGGTCAAATGGGTACTAACTGCAAGTTGAGATTCACATATGCCTCCCTGAACCGCAGACTAGTGGGCCACTTCACTCTCACAGAGTTTAGTCTTATTGGTTCTCCTTTGTAGGTAACTTAGTTTTCACCAGGCTGCTTTCAGGATTCTTTCCTTGTTTTTGATTTTAGAAATTTTGATTATGAAATGTCTTGGTGATTTGTTGAACTGCTTGTATATTTATTTTCTCATCTTTCAGGATGTTAGGGAAGTTTTCTTCCAACAATTATTCCACAATGTTATCTGTTTTGGAATTCTGATCACTTATAAACTGTTCCTCTTCAGAGTGTCCTATATAACTCTTAGGCTTTCTTTGGATTTCTTCAATCTTTTTTCTGATTGTTCTTTTAACATACTAATTCTAAGAGATTTATCTTTAAGCTCACTAATTTGGGCTTCCGTTACTTCACATCTACTCCTTGCCCTTTTAACGTACTGCCCATTTCTGAGATCTTAGTATTAATCTTGTAGAAATCTAAAATAGCAAGTTTTGTATTTTTTCAAAATTCACATTTATTTTGTCTGTTTGTTCTTGCAGTGTTTGCCTGAATTCTAAAGTTTTATTGTCTTCTCCTTGCTTTCCTCAATCTTTCTATCCATCCTTTGAAGTTATCTAATTATCATTCTTTTGAATAATTAGTTCCATTACCATCTCTTCCTCAGAATACTTTTTGGCTCTGCATCTTGGTCATTGTCTGAGCCATTCTCTCCTGTGAGTTAAAATTGTTTGTTGTCCTTGGGGTGTTGTGGGGTTGTCATATTTATATTTGTGAAAATGAAGTGTAGTTGTTAGACCCAGAGGGAAGAAATCTCTGGGAGCGCTGCTGCAATTCAAGGAGCTCATGAGGTGGTTGTGGAAGGGATGTGACTGCCAAGAGTTCCTGGCCCTAGATGGAGATCCTATCCACCTTGGTGTTATCTATGTTCAGGTAACTCAATTCAGAAGTAGTTCATGGGGCCCCTTGATGGAGCTGGTTCCTGTGTTTGTTAATACCACAGGGAAGCTGGGAATAGTGTGAGTGGTTAAATGCTGGTCTGGTGGCTCTGCAGGGGTTTTTTTAGGTCTGGAGCTGAGCTCACCTGAATCCAGGCACTAAAGTGACATACCAAAGTGGTGCAGCTGACCCCCACCTCACATGGCTCCCAACCATGTGGCTCTGAACTCCCAGAGTGCTGGGTCTGTGCTCTGGATGGATGAGGTTGGGAGCTGGCTACACTTATAGTCACCAAGGGAGTGTAGCGTAAAAGAAGAAATTACCTTTTCCATTGCCCTCAGGAATCTGTTCTTCCAGGCCTCCCTCTGCTGCCAAAGCTGCTCACAAGGTGGTAGAGCTGTGTCTGGCCAGCTGTTCACCAGTCTCCTTCTTTTGCTATCCCTGCTCAGCCTCTCCTCTCAGCAAGCACTCCATCTACCTGTCTGACCTTTCTTCTGAAGTTCAGGGTGCCAGAATTTTCATCGATGTCTATTTTATTTTGTGTCTCTTATCTTTGTTATAGAGGGTCCTGTGGTGCATCTGCCTAGTCTGCGATCTTTCTGGAAGTTTCCCCAAAGTGGTAAATCTTTATGAGAACAGAAAACCTCATCTTTTTCCTAAGGAACACCTGGTGAATTCAAACTGCTGCCATTGTGGTTAGCAGCCCAAGGTGTAATCCACTAGGCCTCAAGTGCACCTTTTCAGTACCATTTGTTGTTGTTGTTGTTAAATGCCATTGAGTTGGTTCTGATACATAGTGACCTTGTATAGGGTTTCCCACCTCCAACACTCACCAACAACAATAGGTTTCCACAGAGCAGTTGGTGAATTTGAATCCCTGAGTTCACTGCTCACACAACTTTGCAGTCCAGTGATTATCCTAGAGTATGACACCAGGACTTCTTTCAGTACCATTTAGCTGCTATTTCTTCTCTATAACAAAGAAGAAACGTAAAAATAAGGCCTTTTCCCAGCACTGAAAGCAAATTTTGTGGTGATTACTTCCCAATGCTTTCAAATTCATATCCTTTTCAGGAGGTTATGAAACACATGAATGAAGAAATCATTAATTCCATTCCCAAGTGTACCAGCCAATGGTTATGTGAATCTTGGCAAATTATTTAATTTTCCGAGATTATTATCCACCTAGCTTTCTTTCTCACCCAAATTCTTTTTAGGATTATGCTGTTTATGTCTTGATTTGTCTACCCAGTAAAAATGATCCAAAGCAGGTAAATGCTACTGAGGCTGTCCTTATTAGCTAAACACATGGTTTATGACTGGCTAGCAATGCATTTTACCTGTTTGTCTCTGTGGGCCACTAATGTCTTTTTTCTTTCATTATGGATGTAGTTTTCACCTTTGTTTTGAATGCTAAATTTAAGTCATCTGCCATGTATCATGGTAGTGGTACTAAGAAATATTTCTGAAGTCCCAAATGTTTGATTGGTAAAAGGAGAAGGGTAGGACATAGGCAGGATCATTACTGACATCCTAGCTGGTAGTATTTATTACTAGACGCCCCACGGTCCCATGAGGTCTACATCCGTTGCAGCCTGATTGTATGACAAGAATATGGCATGGGGCACGTTGCCATTTTCCAGTTCACCTAGATTATGCAGTGACTCTTATTAGCAAAGTCCCAATGTCTACTTTCAATGACCTCTAGGCCTTATTATTATTTTTTAATGTATAACAGAATGGCAATGCCTTTTCTGACGAGGCAAGAAGTGATGTGGTCAGTGTATAGGAAAAATGTACAGGAAAGTGATACACAATAAGCATATAAACAGGCAAATTCGAAACAGCACCCTGAGGCTTTCCTCCCTAAAGCTGCTAGGAGGCAGCCAGGCTACAGCAAAGGTCTCTCACAGTAAATAAGTGAGTTGGTGTACAAGTTCTCCCACTTTGTGTTTTTGTCAAGAATGGAATCAAATCAAATCTAGTACCACTGAGTCAATTCCAAGTCATATACAGGGTTTCTGAGGCTATAAATTTTTATAGAAATAGAAGGTCTCTTTTTCCTTGGAGCAGCTGGCGGATTCAAACTACTGACCTTGCAGTTAGCAGCCAGTGAGTAATCTACTATGACACCAGGCCTTCTAGGTATGGAATTATTGTTGTTGTTAAGTGCCATAAGTCAGTTCCTGTATAGGGTTTTCATGGAACAGCTTGTGGGTTTGAACTGCTGACCTTGTGATTAGCAGCCCAGTGCTTATCCTACAGCACTACACCAGGACTCCAGGTATGGAGTGTTATTGTTGTTAGGTGCCATTGAGTCAGTTCTGACTCAAATCAACCCTTTATAGTGTTTCCGAGGAACAGCTGGTAGGTTTGAACTGCCGAATTTGAGGTTCAGATCGACCTTGCAGTCAAGTGTTTATCCTGTACTGTCACACCAGGACTCCATGTATGGAATGTTGTTGTTGTTGTTAAGTATCATCGAATCAGTTCTGACTCATAGTGACCCTTTATAGGATTTCCAAGGAGTGGCTGCTAGGTTTGAACTGCTGACTTTACGTTTAGCACTCCAGTATTTATCCTATAGCGCCAAAACAGGACTCCAAGTATGGCATGTTGTTGTTATGTCATCGAGTCAGTTCTGATTCATAGCAATCCTGTATAGGGTTTCTGAGGAGTGGCTGATGATTTTGAACCACCAACCTTACAGTTCAAACCAACCTTCAAGTTGAATAGTTATCTTAGGATGCCACATCAGGACTCCAAAAGCATGGAATTAATGTTGTTAAGTGACCTTGAGTCTGTTCTGACTCAGCGACCCTGTATAGGCTAGTGAGCTTGAACCACCAACATTGCGGTTCAAACTGACCTTGCAGTCCAGTGCATTCACCCACAGTGCCACACTAGGACTCTTTAAAGTATGGAGTGTTGTTGTTTGTTGTTGTTATGTGCCATCGAGTCGGTTCCGACCCATAGCGACCCCATATAGGGTTTCCAAGGAGCAGCTGGTGAATTTGAACCACTAACCTTGCAGTTCAAATGGCTTTGCAGTCTGATGCATTAACCTACAGCATCATACCAAAGTATGGAGTAGGAGGGAGAAAAAGCAGCTATGAGCTTTCATAGAATAAGGTATACATGGTATAGAAAATTGTATTAAAAGAAGCACACCAGGGCTCAGAATGATAGCATTGTATGTCAATAATAGCTGGTTATATGATACCACGTAGGTCAGAGTAGAACTGTGTTCCATAGGGTCTTTCAATGGCTCATGTTTCTTCCTAAATGAGTTCAGTTTTTTTAAAGTGAGGGAAAAATAAATGAAGCATGAAGTCTGCATAAGTCCTTAGAAAATGAGCAACCTACCTCCAAGACAAAATAAAATAGGGCAAAAATACCTAAATAAATGAAATTGCAAATATTTGGACTTTTGTAGGATATAGAGAACTAATGGTTAAGAAGAAACAAAATTAAATTAATGTTGGGCAAGAGAATGAGTACATGGGAAAACACTAAAACGGTGCAAAGTGTATTTTATGTCTTCGAGCACTTGGTTTACAGAGGGCAATGCAAGTAAAATTTAGCTGAAAAATAAATTGCAGTGGTATATAAACAGGGAAAGGAGCTCTGGTAGCGTAGTGGTTACGAGTCAGGCTGCCAATCTCAAGGTCAGCAGTTCGAAACTACCAGTGGTTCCGCAGGAGAAAGATGAGGCTTTCTGCTCCCATAAAGATTCACAACCTCAGAAACCCTGTGCAGGGTCACTATGAGTCAGAACCGATCCATGGTACTTACCAACAACAACATAAACAGGGAGGAGTCCTGGTGTGGCGCTGTGGAATAAAGCACTAGACCATAAGGTTGGTGGTTCAAACGTACCAGCTGCTCATTAGAAGCCCATACAAGGTCACTATGTGTCAGAACTAACTCAGACGCAATGAACAACAACATAAACAGGGAACTGACAAAAATTCAAGCTAGATTCAGAAGAGGATGTGGACCTAGGGATATCATTACTGAAGTCAGATGGATCTTGACTGAAAGTAGAAAATACCAGAAAGATGATTCCTTGTGCTTTATTGACTATGCAAAGGCATTAGACTATGTGAATCATAATAAACTATGGATAACATTGTAAAGAATGATATTCCAGAACACTTAATTTTGCTTAAGAGGAACATAGACCAAGAGGCAGTCATTTGAACCTAACAATGGGATACTGAATGGTTTAAAATCCGTCAATGTGTATCTTTGCACCATACTTACTCAAGCTGTATACAAATAATCAGATAAATTGAATTACATGAAAAGAACATGTCATCAGGATTAAAGAAAGACTCATTAACATGATACAACCTTGCTTGCTGAAAGCAAAGAGGATTTAAAATATTTACTGATGAAGATCAAAGATACAGCCTTCAGTATGGATTGCACCTCAAAATAAAGAAAATAAAAATCTTCACATCTGTACCAATAAAAAACATGATAAATGGAGAAAAGATTAAAGTTGTTAAAGACTTCAATTTGCTGGATCCACAATCAATACTCACAGAAGCAGTATTCAAGAAATAAAAGCTATTGAGACAAATTTGATACAAAAGATCTCTTTAAAGTTTTCATTAGCAAAGATGTCAGTTTAAGGATGAAGGTGAGTCTGACCCATGCCATAGTATTTTCAACAGCCCCATATACATATGAAAGTTGGACAATGAATAAGGAAGACCAGAAAATAATGGATACATTTGAATTATGGTGCTGGGGAAGAAAAAGCCAGCCTAAATAGCAAAAAGGTAGATGTCCTGTGGAATTCTCCAAGGAACACTGAAAAAAGTGTTGGAGAAGCTGAAGCAAGGACTTGCCCCCATAGCAGACAGAAAGGGCCTTCACTTACAGCCAGCACCCTGAATTTGGGTCTTCTAGCCTCTTCATTCTCTGCTATTAATAAGAATTTCAGTGATGAAATATTCGGAAGTAGTTTGTCGCTCCTTCTTCCTAGTCTGTCTTCGTCTGGAAGCTCATCTGAAACCTGGGTGACTCTGCTGGTATTTAAAATACCGGTGGCATAGCTTTCAGAATCACAGCAATTCACAAGCCACCACAGTATGACAAACTGACAAACGAGGGATATCATTGTTGATGTCCAATGGATCTTGGCTGAAAGCAGAGAATATCAGAAAGATGTTTACCTGGGCTTTATTCACTATGCAAAGGCTTTTGATTGTGTGGATCATGACAAGCTATGGACAACATTGAGAAGTATGAGTATTCCAGAACACTTAATTGTGCTCATGAGAAATCTGTACCTGGACCAAGAGGCAGTTGTTCGAACAGAACATGGGAACACTGAATGGTTTAATATTAAGAAAGGTGTGCGACAAGGTTGTATTCTTTCACCATACTTATTCAACCTGTATGCTGAGCAAATAATCTGAGAAGCTGGGTTCTATTAATAAAAATGTGGCATCAGGATTGGAGGAAGACTCATTAACAACCTGAGATATGCAGATGACACAACCTTGCTTGGTGAAAGTGAAGAAGACTTAAAACATTTACTGATGAAGATCAAAGAGCACAACCTTCAGTATGGATTACATCTCAATGTGAAGAAAACAAAAATCCTCACCACTGGACCAATAAACAATATTCTTATCAACAGAGAAAAGATTGAAGTTGTCAAGGACTTCATTCTTCTTGGGTCAACTATCAACACTCACAGAAGCAGCAGTCAAGAAGTCAAACAATGTATTGTATTAGGCAAATCTGCTACACAAGACCTTTTTAAAGTGTTGAAGAGCAAAGATGTCAGCTTGAAGACTAAGGTGCGCCTGACCCAAGCCATGGTATTTTCAATAACCTCATATGCATGCAAAAGCTGGACAGTGAATAAGGAAGACTGTAGAAGAATTGATGCTTTTGAGTTATGGTGTTGGAGGAGAATATTGAAAGTGCCATGGGCTGCCAAAAGAACCAACCTTATGCACAGCGACCTTATGCGCAGCAGAACAAAACACTGCCCAATCCTGGGACAACCTCACTACTATTGCCAGGCTTGAGTCCATCGATGCTGCCACTTGACCAGTCCATCACATTGGAGGTCTTCCTCTTTTTCTCTAACCCTCCACCTTACCAAACATGATATCCTTCTCCAGCTACTGTTCCCTCCTGACAATTTTGAAATTTAGTGCAGCCAAAGTGCTCCTTGGAAGCCAAGACGGCCAAACTTCGTCTCTCATACTTCAGACATATTGTCAGGTCTGACATAAGGTCGCTGTGCATAAGGTCGATGGCACCTAACAACAACAACCACAGGTCTCTTCATCTATTAGAAAATAAATTTGTTTAAGGCTTTAAAAACAAATGTTGTAAGAAAACTTTCTTAGCATCATGAAAGATGAAAAGATAAAGATACAAGAAGCTTAATAAACCCCCAACAGGATAGACCTCAAAAGAAAATCACCAAGACATATTATAATGTAATTTTTCAATAAGACTAAGCACCAATTTCTCAGGAGAAACCATGCCATGCAGGCAAGAAGACAATGGCATAACATCCATAAAACTATAAAAGAAAAAACTTGCCAACCAATAATCACATACTGTCTAGCAAAATTTTCTGTTAAATATGATAGCAAAATTAGAACATTTCCCAAAAAAACAAAAATTAAAATAATTTGTAAATTCCAGGCATACCTTACAAAAAATACTAAAGGGTGCTCTTTGGACAGAGAACCAACAACAGTAGACAGAACCCTGAGACTAACATGATTGTTGTGGTACTCCATCTTACTGAGCCGATTTTCTGTTTCAGCCTATTCTCCTTTAAGCACACTGAAATTTATTTTTAATTTCTAAGATAGTTTTCTTCCATTTATTTCTTGAGTTAAATCAACCTTCCTCCCACCCCCCACCCCATGCCTTCCTACTCATTGTTTTTTTTTTCCCACCCCATTCTGGTCTTAATTTGAATTTCTGATTCAAGGTAGTTTTTCACGGTTTCAAATACTTGTTTAAATATATTTAATTTTGTTTGGAATGTAGACTTACAGTTTCCTTCTGCTTCATATTTTTTTCACTTGGAGGAGGCTATTAGAGAAGATTTTCCTCCATTGATTTGTATGAAATTTCATTTTCTTATTTTCTGCAACACTTCCCTATGGATTTTATATTCCTCAAGTCCATTTTTATGGTTTGAGGGTATTTTACAACATTCTGAGTTTAATGATGTTCTTTGCTATCAGTCTAGGAAAGTCCAGGTAGTTTAGGACTTTCGTTCATTGGTTTGTATTAGTGAGGAGTGAGTGGTTGTGGGTACTCTGATTATGTGGTTCTCTTTATGCCTTGTTATTGTTGTTAAGTACTGTGGAGTCAGTTCTGACTCACAGTGACCCTGCACAGGGTTTCCAAGGCTGCAAATCTTTAGGGGAACAGAAAGCCTCATCTTTCTCCCATGGAATAGCTGGTAGTTTCGAACTCCCAACCTTGAGGTTAGCAGCCCGATTTGTAACCACTACGCTACCAGAGCGCCTTCTTTTTGCCTTGTAGGACTCCAGATTTAACTTTTTTTTTTCTTCTTTTCTCCATCCATCACTTCATTATCTGACGGACTCTTCTTACTCTCTTGCCTTCATTCAATTTACAATAAAATGTTAAAACAAAAAAAGAAAGTACATGTTTGGAAGAATATCTTTTTAAATTAGGATTGTTCCTTTATATAAAATCTGTTCCTATAAATTGGGTACATTTTAATGGCATGTATTTTGAAACAGGGCTTTGAAACGGTTTGGACCTGCCCAGTTATGGCTTACTTAGTGAAGTCAAATTTGTAAAATAAATGTAGGTATACCAGAACTAAAACTAGAACAGAAAAAATTACAGGTCAAAGCCTTGGAATGGGAGAATTGGACGAGGTGTAGTAAACCCTTTCAGGATCTTGATGCAGAAGATTAGATTACTTCCATGACTGTGAAGAGCAACATACATTCAAAGTAGGCACAGTGGGCCACCATCTTTGAGCCGGGTACTGTTGTTTCTGACTGTTACTTTATCAAATGATTTGGTTGCTATGCAACTTGCACACTGCCCTTGTTTTCTAAGAAATGTAAAGTTTCTAGCAGAATGTCAACCTGTAATTTTTTCCCATTCTGGGTATTGTTCCAGGACATTCACATTTTACAAATTCCAATCGGTTCTAGTTTTACGTCTTCAGCAGTGATTGAACTGGGAAGAACCAGTTCAAAGCCTTGTTTTGAAATCCACTTCCTACGGTCCTGTTCTGATTTACCTGATTTTTGTTTTGTTTTTTTCCTTAATTTTCAGATTGACTATGGTGGTTGCTCCAAGTCTCCATCAGCCTCCTTAGCTATCATCCTTCTATTTTTCTCACTATTGTGCTTTTTTTTGTTCACTACAAAGCCCTATGGCTGGGAGTAGAACAGGAGTGTGTACAACAGCAGGTACTAGTATTTGTATCTTTTTCCTCTTTTTATTAATATTTGGCATTTTTTCATTTCTATCATTATGTTTGTATTCCCTTAAATACTTGCTCATGGAATGTATTTATAATTTAAGATTTTAACAAGACTAAAAATAGGGAACCAGAAACACCAGTTGAAACTACAAGAAAACCAGAAAGAGGGAATAATGTGGTTAAAGAACTTTGAAATGAAAAAGAAACCAAGTAGATTTCAAGAAAAAGATAAAATAAAAAGAAACCTAACAGTAACCTTAAAGCTAGATCAAGTCTTACTCCTAACCCTAGCCCAACCCCTCCCCTAACACTAAACCTAGTCCTAACCATAACTGTAACATGGCACACATGCAAAATTGTAGCTTATTTTATGCATCTTGTGTACACTATTATTATTATTTGAAAGCACACAGGTGTAGCTTACAAGACAGTACCTTCTAGAGATGGGGCTCTGAAGTCACATCTGGTTTTCAGCTTTATAAATTGTTTCAATTTCACCACATGCAAATTGAGGATAAGAACTCACCAGCTGCTCTTCAGAAACCGTATACAGGGTGGCTATGAGTCAGAACTGACTTGATGACACTTACAGCAATACCTGTAAATGGATTATTGTGAGAGTTAGGATAAAACATACAGCACTTAGAAATAAGTAAGTGTTCAATATATCTTAACACTTACTTACTATGATCAAAACTATATTAACTAAAGCTTTTATGCAACCATAAAAAAAAGAAGTGTAGGAAAAAAAGAGAAAAGAATATACTGGCAGACACAAACTTTCCCAAATTCTAGTTTTTGCTTGAAAGCTTAAATTTTATCATTTGCAATATTGTCAGTTGTTTACCTTAAAGTAACAGGCTCAAATGCTCAACTCTGCATAGCCATAGTTTGCTAGTCATCCATTCAAGTTAACATGGTGTTTCTTGAAAAGTGACTCATTTAGCTGATAATTCAAAACAATTGCACAAGTACTTTTCCTCTACTCAGCTCTCCTACTTTAAAAGAAAGTATTGTTGATAGGGTAGCTTCAAAGATCTTTTGACCACATATTTCCAGAGTAAGTAAAAAAAAATATTGTTATAAAACCAGAGGTCTTTATTAAATAAAATTATCAAAAAGGAGAAACCATTGCTTCTTGAAATATCACTCATCCAAGCCTATAAATTTCTGATAATGGTGTTTCCATCTTTATAACCCTTCCCTGAAAAATTTTGTGCTGTGTGATTTGTCATTTTTGTTAAACCATCGATCATGTAGTTAGCAGCCCAGTGCTTATCTCATATTGACATCCCTGAGAAACTCAAATCGTGTTGCTTTTAAGTGGGCTTTAAGTTTTGAAAACAAAAAAAAGTCTGAATGGTCAAGATTAGGACTTTAAGGTGGATGGGATAAGGTTTCCCAATGAAATTCTTGTAGGACAGCCCGCACTACCGTCAAAGAATGAACAGGTACAGTGTTCTGATGGAACACTGGCCTTTTTCTCAGCAATGCAGTTTAAATTTTACTTATTATAATTTCTTCATCCTGTATCCTTTGAGAAAATCTACCAAGATTACCATTTTGGAATCCCTACATTTGGAATCCCAACTCATAACAACCCTGTATAGGGTTTCTGAGGAGCAGCTGGTGAGCTTGAACTGCAAACTTTGTGGCCCAGCGTATTAACCCACAGTGCCACACCAAGGCTTCATGTTCATGGATTGTTGTTGTTGTTGTTGTTGTTAAGTGTGCCGAGTTGGTGCCAACCCATAGCAACACTGTATAGGGTTTCCAAGAGGCACCTGATAAGCTTGAACCACTGACCTTGCGGTTCAAAACTACTTTGCAGCCCAGTGTATTAACTCACAGTGCCACACCAGAACTCCTGTTCATGGATTACAAGACTAAATTAAAATTTTTTCTTGCATGTCTATAATCAAAAAGATTGTTGTTGTTGTTAGGTGCCATCGAGTCAATACAGACTCATAGCGACCTTATGCACAGCAGAATGAAACACTGCCCAATCCTGGGCCAATCTCACTACTATTGCCACGCTTGAGTCCATCAATGCTGCCCTTGGCCAATCCATCACATTGGGGGTCTTTCTCTTTTTCTCTAACCCTCCAACTTACCAAACATGATATCCTTCTCCAGTGACTGGTCCCTCCTGACAATATGTCCAAAGTATGAGAGACGAAGTTTGGCAATCCTGTCCTCCAAGGAGCACTCTGGCTACACTTCTTCCAACACAGATCTGCTGGATTTTTGGCAGCCCATGGTACTTTCAATATTCTCCTCCAACACCATACCTCAAAAGCATCAATTCTTCTACGGTCTTCCTTATTCACTGTGCAGCTTTCTCATGCATATAAGGTTATTGAAAATACCATGGCTTGGGTCAGGCACACCTTAGTCCTCAAGCTGATATCTTTGCTCTTCAACACTCTAAAAAGGTCTTGTGTAGCAGATTTGCCTAATGCAATATA
>NW_006408537.1:27224053-27238215 GCF_000296735.1 Chrysochloris asiatica
TACCATAAGCTTTACTCCATTCGCATCATCATGGTCAACTCTACTTTGAGGAGGCAGCTCTTCCCCAGTCCCATTTTGAGTGCCTTCCAACGTGAGGGGCTCATTTTCCTGCACTATATCTGACAATGTTTCTCTGGTATTCATAAGGTTTTCAGTGGCTAAATATTCGCAAGTAGTTCGTCACTCTTTCTTCTTAGTCTGTCTTCGTCTGGAAGCTCATCTGAAACCTGTCCACCATGGGTGACCCTGCTGCTATTTAAAATACCGGTTGCATAGCTTTCAGAATCATAGCAACTCACAAGCCAGTATAGTATGATAAACGGACAGATGAGTGGTAGATAATCAAAAAGATTATCACCCTCATCTATTGCCATGCCAGTGGGGATGTAAAATGGTACAAACAACTTGGGAAAAGTTTACCTGGTTTCTACCTGTCTTAGTCTGGGTTCCCTGTAGATGCAAAACCAATGTAGTTTAGGTTTGCTGTTCTGTGCCGTCCAGTCAGTTCTGAACCATAGCGAACTTATATAGGGTTTCTGAAGTGCAGCTAGCAAGCTTGAACATTCAAACTGACTTTGCAGTCTAGTGCATTAACCCACAACGCCATACCAGAACTCCATGAAGCTTATATATGTATATATAAAGAGAAGCTTATATCATGGAAATGGCTTACACGGTTATACAGGTAGGCAAGCCCCAAGTTGAAAGATCAGGTGGAGGCTTCTGACTCGTGTAGCTGCAGGCTGATGAACCAAGATCCAGTAGGTCAGAGAGCAGGCAGGTTGGGCAGGTAAAATGGACCTATGCTGATGACTCTCAGAATTGGCCGGCCACTGACTCAAGTCCAAAGAACCAGATCCAACAGAAAATAAGCAAGCTTTGTCTGAGTGTTCAATACATTGGAAGCAGGCCATACTTTCTTTCAATTGACTGGCTGCTCATAGCAGAGCTCATCATGGGGGAGAACTATGTTTTAACTGTTAAGCCACTGAGACTCTGGCCTAGTCAAGTTGATACAAAACCTTAACTAACACACCACCATATGACTATTCCAAGAGAAATGAAAACACAAAGTGGTATAAGTAAATTTTCAGACATTTCCCATGATATCCAAAAAGTGAAAACCCAAATATCCATTAACTGGTGAGTGAATAAATAAAAGGTGACCAATTCATCCAGTAAAACACTACAAGTATTTGGCAATAAAAAGGAAGGAAAGGGTTTCTGAGGAGTGGTTGTTGAGTTTGGACTACAGACCTTAGGGTTAGCTTATCCTACAGCACCATACCAGGACTCCAGTTTCTATGTTGTTTTTGTTAAGTGCCATCGAGTCAATTCCGATCCATAGAGATCCTTATACAGGGTTTCCAAAGAGCAGCTGCCAACCTTGCAGTTCAAACGGCTTTGCAGTCTGGCACATTAACCCACAGTGCCACACCAGGACTCCAGTTTCTAGGGTGGTTGGTGGTTATGTGCCGTGGAGTCGCTTCCGACTCATAGCGACCCTGTACAGGGTTTCTGAGGCTGTAGATCTTTACGGGAGCAGAAAGCCTCATCTTTCTCCTGCAGAACAGCTGGTAGTTTCGAACTGCTGACTTTGCGGTTCCCAGTCCGATTTGTAACCACTAGGTTACCAGAGCTATATTACTACAAAATGATCTTTTTGCTTTTCTTAATGATAAAAGGAACACTGGAGATCGCAAAGCCTCTAGGGCATCCAGAGAAATTTCTAACGTGGGATTTCTTGGCAAAATGATTTTCCTTGCACTAAAAGCTGAAGGAGTGAAATTTCTTTATTAATGGAACTATTTGCAATCTTTGAAACAAACTCTTATTAATAACACTCAAAGGGAGGCAGGTACATCCTGTGACACAACTCCAAACCAGGTCTAGGCTTCCTGGGACCCATGCTTCTGCACCCACACAGCCCAGCCACTCTCACTTTGTGCTGAAGTCAGGATTGGTGAAAGGAAGGCCTGGCAGTCTGGGGATTTCCTGCCAGTGTCTGCTACAGATAAACCTCAAGGTTTCCAACAGCTTTTCCTTCTCTGCGTCTGAGGGTAAAAATACTACATCAGGCACAGTGCGCAGGCCAAGGCACACTTTCTGGGCACGTTTCGAACCCCTCATCCACGGAGGAGCTGGCCTTCCTCTTGTTCCTTAAGGCTGAATTGGACAGGTGGTGGGAATCCTTTGAGATGGGATGCTGTAGGCCACAGCGGTTTGTCCCCTTTTATATTATCTCCTTGCTAGTTCTTCAGGGCGCTGAGAGTGGTTTCAATGACAGGTGGGTCGAGAACCGAGCCCTGGAAAGTTCTGGAAGCAAAGGGAAAGGCCAGCAGAGCACCTTAAACAGGCCTGAGCGCCGGAACTAGCTCTGGTTTGCCCCCCTCCTGCCCGTCACTTCTGGATTTGTATGGTTGCAGCAGCCCTTTTCCTATCTTCAATGACTTACCGACATGATACCACCTTCGTTGACAGTAAATATTCGCCTCCACCAGCTCCTTATTCTCTTGCGCCCGGAACATGGTGATCCTGGCCATGCCAATGGGGTCCAGGATTTGCACTTGCAGCACTGTCTCTGTTAATTGCTGGATGCTCAAGATGTCTTTCCCTTCAAGATCTGGGTCCGGGCGTAAGCCGGACGAGTTAAGAGGTACCCCGAGTGGAGGTGGGGAAACAAGGGTAGAGCAGACGTGAGCAGACCCGGCAGAGGGCAGATCCCGTCCAAACACTCACCGAAGATTTTGTCTACCTGCCATGCGGGCATGTCACACACCACCAGGTTTTCCAGGTGCTCCTTTTGAAACCAGTCAAGAGGAATGCACAAATCGACAAGTCCTGGAGGCAGGAAGACAGGAAATTCCTCTCCCTCCTCCTGGGGCCTTGCTGCTGCAGTTGCAACCGACACTTTCTTCACCTTCTCAGCCTCTTCCTTAAAGGCTTGCAGCCGCCTCCTCCTCTTTCTGCCAAGGCTGAGACCAACCAGCCGCCTCTGTCTCCTCCCCCTGGGGTTGGGACGAATCCGACTTCCCTGGCTAACTTCGAACTCCATACCTTCTCTGCACACAGAAAACCCTGAAGTGCCTGGCGTTTATAACTTCGAACTCCATACCTTCTCTGCACACAGAAAACCCTGAAGTGCCTGGCGTTTAAAACCCAGTCGACTTGCGCTGCACTCGAGGGCTGGCCAATCCCGCAACCCAGGGCGCGGATTCGCTGTTGCTGGCTGTAGGCTAGCCAACAGGATGCTGAACTGCCCCGTGTAAACGCGCGCAGGGCACGACGGCTTTTCAGATTCATGGCTCTGCGCTTGAGTTCCGCATTCTGCAGGCCATCGGCTGTGGTATAAGAGCCTGGGGGAATATGTGGAATGAGCCATCCATGCACAGTCTTCTTTAAGGTTCTATGGCTTTCGAATTCCCGGTTTCCCCTCGGCCAACCAGAGCCATTTGATCAGCTCTCTCAATCTCTACGGAAAATAACGAGACACTGCGCTCATCTTCTCTTATGGACCTTGAAGGGTAAAACAATTTTAAAAAAGGCTTCTTTGGCGTTTGGTCTTCGCCAGCTAAACTGGAAGGTTTTGAAGAGTAAGAACATTCCTAGATACGGCGCCTGCTACAAAAAGCACTGAAGATATCTGGATGAGAGTTCTAGCTTTGCCGCTTATTGGATTCGTAACAATGACGTATGGATTGAACCGCAGTGTAAAGAAAACAAAAATCCTCACCACTGGAGCAATAAATAATATCGTGATAAATGGAGAAAAGACTGAAGTTGTCAGACTTCATTTTGCTTGGATCCACCATCAACACTCATAGAAGCAGCAGTCAACAAATCAAAGGACATATTGCATTAGGCAAATCTGCTGTGCAAAATCATTTTAAGGTATTCAAGAGCAAATGTCAATTTGAGGACTAGGATGCCCTATGGTACTTTCAACAGCTTCATGTACATGTGAAAGTTGGATAATAAATAAGGAAGACCATAGAAGAATTGATGCATTCGAGTTATGGTATTGGAGGAGAATATTAAAAGTGCCATGGACTTTCTGATAAACCAACAAATCTTTGTTGGAAGAAGTACAGTCAGAATGATCCACAGAAGACTGGTTGGTGAGACTGTCTCTAGTACTTTGTACATATTATTAGGATGGACGAGTCCCTGAAGAAGGACATCATGTTTGGTTAAGGTTAAGCCAAAAAGAGAAATAACACCAATAAGATGGATTGGCTCTGGCAGCAGCAGCAATGGACTCAAGTAACAATGATTGTGAGGTTAGTGCAGAACCAGGCAGTGTTTTGTTCTGTTGTGCATAACGTTTTACTATGAGTTGGAATTGACTCACCAGTGAAGCCCTCTGGGACTGGACTTTTTTTAGTTGGGAGTATTTTAATAGCAGGATCAATTTCTTCTTTTGTTAATAAGTCTGTTCAAGTTTTCTACTGCAGTCTGTGTTAGTGTAGGTAAGTTGTGTGTTTCTAGAAATGTGTCCAATTTTTTCAGATTTTCAAATTTGTTGGAGTATAATTCTAAATAGTATTATGTTGTTATACTTTTGATTGCCATTGATTCTGTTGTGATGTCATCCATATAATTTTTTATTTGTGTTATTTGCATCTTCTCCTTTTCTTTTGTTAGATTTGCCAATGGTTTGTCGATTTTATGGATCTTTTCAAATAACTAACTTCTTGTCTTGTTGATTCTTTTCATTTATTTCTACTCTAACCTTTATTCTTTATTTTCTCCTGGTGGATCTAGGCTTACTTTGCTGCCCTTTTTCTAATTGTTGAAGATGTTGAGTTAAGGTGTTGATTTTGGTTCTTTATTCTTTTTGGATGTGTGAATTTATTATTACAAATTACCCTTTGAAAACTGTTTTTGCTGTGTCCCAAGAGTTTTGGTATGTTGGGTTTTTGTTCTCATTTGATTCTAGGAATTTTTTCAAGTTTCATTTCTTTTATTACCCAGTAAATGTACTGTGGTAGCGTAGTGGTTACGAATCAGGCTGCTAACCTCAGGGTCAGCAGTTCAAAACTACCAGCTGTTTTGCGGGAAAAAAGATGAGGCTTTCTGCTCCCGTAAAGAGTTACAGCCTCGGAAACGCTGTACAGGGTCGCTATGAGTCAGAACCGACTCCACAGCACATAACCACCACCAACAACTTTTCATTAAGGTTATTATTCAATTTCCATGTACTTGATTTTTCCCCCCTTGTTATTCCTATTGTTGATTTCAAATTTTATAGTGCCAAGAAGAAAGTGACTGGTCATTAAAAACAGAAAAGAAAGAAAAGACGAAAATGGATTTGAGAAGAGACTCTGAACTTTGTTTCCCTATGCAGAGACACTAAAGTGAATAGAAGATATAAAGAAGTCAAAGAGCTGAACAAAAAATTTCAAAGGGCATTCTGAGAAAACAAAGTCAATTATTATAATGAAATGTGCAAAATCTTAGATTTAGAAAACTAAAAGGGAAAAACACACTGAGCATTTCTCTAGATAAAAGAGCTAAAGAAAAAATTCAATTATTTATGTTCAATAATCAAATACTATGATCATGTTATTTCAAGAGATAACATGATCAACAACTGATAGAAATGAAGGAAGAAGTCCAAGCTGCACTGAAGGCATTGGCAGAAAAAACCAATGGAATACAAATTGAAATCTTTCAACGAACTGATGAAGCACTGCCATCACCCATGCCAAGTCATCTATGTGCTCAGTCATCTGTGCCAAGAAATCTGGAAAACAGCTACCTGGCCTACTAATTGGAGAAGATACATATTTGTACCCTTTCTAAAGAGAGGTGACTTAGTGGAATGCAGAAATCATTGAACAATGTCACTAATATCACATGCAAGTACAATTTTGCTGAAGATAATTAAAATACTGCTGCAGTATTTTAAAATACATCGATAGGAAACTGCTAGAAACTCAAGCTGGATTCAGAAGAGGATGTGGGACTAGAGATATAATTTCTGATGTCAAATGAATTTTAGCTGAAAGCAGAGAATACCAGAAAGATGTTTACTTGTGTTTTATTGACTGTACAAAGGCTTTTGACTGTGTGGATTAAGACAAACTATGGATAACATTGTATAGGGTGGGTATTCCAGAACACTTGATTGTGTTCAAGAGGAACCTGTACATAGACCAAGAGGTAGTCATTAGAACAGAGCAAAGGGCTAATGAATGATAGTAAATTAGCAAAGGCATTCGTTGGGACTGTATTCATTCACCATATTGATTCAATCTGTATTCTGAGCAAATAATCCAAGAAACTGGATTATATGAAGAAGAATGTGGCATCAGGAATGCAGGTAGACTCATTAACAACTTGCAATATGCAGATGATACAACCTTGCTTGCTGAAAGTGAAGAGGGATTAAAATATTTACTGATAAAGATAAAGAACACAGCTTTCAGTATGGATTGCACCTCAATGTAAAGAAAACAAAAATTCTCACCATTTGATCAGTAAACAACTTCATGATAAATGGATAAAAAATTGAAGTTGTCGAAGACTTTGTTTTGTTTGGATCCTCAATCAGTGCTCATGGAAGCAGCAGACAAGAAATCAAAGGACATACTACATTAGGCAAATTTGCTGCACAAAATCTTTTTTTAAAGTATTCAAGAGCAAAGCTCTCAGTTGAGGACTAAAGTGTGCCTTACCCAAGCCATAGTATTTTCAATAGCTTCATGTGCATGTGAAAGTTGGACAATGAATAAGGAAGACCATAGAAGAATTGATGCATTTGAATTAGGATGTTGGAGAAGAGTATTAAAATACCATAGACTGCCAGAATAACAAATAAATGTCTTTTGGAAGTACAGCCAGGATGCTCTTTACAAGACAGGGTGTCGAGATTTCGTCTCTCATACTCTGTATATATTATCAGGAGGTACCAGTCCCTGAAGAAGAATATCATTCTTGGTAAAGTGGAGGGTCCATGAAAAAGAGGAAGACCCCTCCCCCAACAAGATGGATTGAAAGTGTTTTAAAATTTATTGAAGTTTGCTTTGTAGCCTAACATATGATCTAATCTGGAGAATGTACCATGTGCACAGGAAAATAATGTATATTGTGCTACTGTTGGGTTGAATACTCTGTGTTTATCTGTGAGGTTAAGTTGGTTGATTGTATCATTTAGTCCTGTGTCTGTTGAATTTTTGTCCTTTTTTGAAAGTGATGTAATAAAAACACTTATTATTATTGTGGATTCCTGGTGTGGTGCTGTAGGATAAACATTGGACTGCAAACATAAGGACAGTGGTTCAAACCAATCAGCTTCTCCTTGGAAACCCTATATAGGGTTTATATGAGTCAGAAATTTACTTGATGGTACTTAACAACAATAATAGCAATTATTATAGGGGGTCCTGGTGTAACACTGGACCACAAGGTTGGTTTGAACCACAGGGTAAGCAGTTCAAATCCACCAGCCACTCCTTGGAAACCCTATACAGTGTCACTGTCCTGGTGTAGCACTGGACCACAAGGTCGGTTTGAACCACAGGGTAAGCAGTTCAAATCCACCAGCCACTCCTTGGAAACCCTATACAATGTCACTATGAGTCGGAACCAAGACTCTACAGCACTTAACAACAACAAATTATAGTTGTCTATTTCTTTCTTCAGGTCTCTTAGAGTTTGATTTATGTATTTTGAGGCTGTTTCATTGGGAACATAGATATTTATTACTATAATGTACTTTTGTTCAATTGATCCTTTAATCATGATTTAGTGTCCTTCTTTGTCCCTTATGTTGGTTTTTGCCTTAACATCTATTTTTATTAGAAATTAAAAATTAATATTTTTAGTTGCTGTTAGCATGATATATTTTTTCCAGCTTTTGATTTTTAGTCTGTTTTTGTCTTT
This sequence comes from Chrysochloris asiatica, assembly GCF_000296735.1. Lineage (NCBI taxonomy): Eukaryota > Metazoa > Chordata > Mammalia > Afrosoricida > Chrysochloridae > Chrysochloris > Chrysochloris asiatica. The sequence continues at coordinate 27,231,941 of NW_006408537.1, forward strand.
GTGTATTAGATGTGTCACGTGTAGACAACATATTGACAGATTCTGTTTTCTTATCTATTCTGTTACTCTCTGTCTCTTGCCTGGTACATTTAATCCATTTACTTTCAGTGTAACTATTGATTGATATGAATCGATTGTTGTCATTTTGTTGTGTGTGTGTGGTGTTGGTAGTTTCTTTGTTCCACATAAATTTCCTGTTTGTTTTGTTGTTGGCTTCATTATAAACTGATGTCTCTCATTCCCTATTTTTAGTTGTTTTTTTTCCTTTCACTTTTTATTGTGAATTGAGTGGAGGTTTACAGAACAGATCATCAGATTTATATTAAAAAAAACACATACATTACTTCATTGCAATGATTGCAATTCCTTCCATGTACCAACAATGAACAGTATTTACCTCTATTCACTTTAAGATTGCTTTCCTCCCTGTGTCTTCTGCTACCTTCACGTTTCCTCTGCCAATCTCCTTCTTTTTTGTACACTGTCTGCACAGGTTACCCATGCCAACATATGTTCACCCTCTAGTGAACAATTTTTCCTCCCCCTACCCCTGATAACCAATTTACATTGTTTCTTTTATCAAGAAAACTTATTCCTAAACTTTTTAAAAAAATGGCCCTTTGGGAATCAACAAATTCAACTTAGAATAATATCCTCCAGCTTCATCTATGCCCTGAAGTATTTTTCAGTTTCACTGTTATTCTTTAACATTGTATAGTATTCTGTTGTGTATATGTGCCAAATTTTGTTTAAACGGTTTTTCTGTTGATGGGCACCTAGGCTGTCTCCATCTCTTTGATGTATCTCTTGTAGATAGCATGCTGAAGGATCCTGTTTTCTTATCTGTTTTGCTCTCTGTGCCTCTTGACTTGTACATTTAATCCATTTGCATTCAGTGTAATTATCAATAGGTATGAATTGATCGCTGTCATTTGTGTGTGTGTGGGGGGGGGGGGGTTGCTGCTGGTTTCTTTGTTCCACATAACTTTCTATACTAACTTCATTTTGTTGGTAGGTTTTCTTTTATTGAGTTTTCATTTCTGTTGTATTAATGTTTGCTAAATCTTTCTGATTTTCCTCTTTTTAAAAATTTTATGTGCGAGTGAATTAGTTTTCTTTGATGCTCCCCTGTAATTTAAAAATATTTTTCCTTGCTTAAAACAGTCTATTGTATCTTGAAATATACTTGACTTCATTGGTTTTAGAATTTCTGTATCTGTACTATTCCCTCTTTTTGCTTTGTAGTTGACTTGACTTCATTATACATTGGTATCTCTGGTTTCCTATTTTCAGTCTTGTACATTTGTTTTACTTTAAATATTTCTATATCTGGGTTGAGTTATGGGTGGTGTTGTCATGTATGATAATCTCAGGTTGTTGTTGGTTCTCAGTCCAAAGACCACCCTTTAGCATTTTTTGTAAAGTTGTTCTGGTCATTACAAATTCCTTTGACTTCGTTTATCAGGAAATATCCTAATTTTGCCATCTTATTTGAGGGACAGCTTTGCTGGGTTTATGATTTGCGGCTGGCAGTTTTATTCTTGAGAGTTTTATATATGTCATCACATTGCTTTCTTGCCTGTGTGGTTTCTACTGAGAAATCAGAGCATAGTTTTATGGGTTCTCCTTTGTAGGTAAATTTTAATTTTTCCTGAGCCACTCTCAGGATTATTTCCTTGTCTTTGGTTTCAGAAAGCTTGAATATGATATGTCTTCGTGATTTTCTTTTAGGGTCTACCCTGTTTGGGGTTCATTCAGCTTCTTGAATATTTATATTTTAATTTTTCATGATGCTAGGGAAGTTTTATTCCAATAACTCTTGGACAATTTCTTCTGTGCTTTTTGTTGTCTCTTCTTGTTCTGGAATTCTGATCACCCATAAATGATTCATATTCATGGTGTCCCACATAAATCTCAGGCTTTCTTCAGATTTTTTTCATTCTTTTTGTCTCATTGTTCTCCTAGCTTTCTCTTATTGAGAGATTTAACTGTAAGAACACTAATTCAGGCTTCCATTTATTCACATGTATTCCTTTGCTCAATCATTGTATTGTCCATTTCTGAAACCTTAGCATGAATCTTAGGAATTTCTATTTGTAGGTTTTTTATTGTTTCAAATATTCTACTTATTTTGTTTACGTATTGTTGTGTGTTCCTAATTTCTTCTAAATTTTTCTGTGTTTTCCTTGCTTTTCTCGATTTGTCAATCGATTAAAGGTACATAGATATCATTCTTTTTAATTAATTCTCAAGTAATTCCATTACCGTTTCTTCTTCAGAAATGTTGTCTGGCTCTGCATGTTGGGCATTTGTTTGAGCTGTTCTCTTTCTTCTTCATGTATGCTAAAACTGCTTGTTATCTCCAAAATATAGTTGTGTCATTGTATTTGTATGTAATTTATGCTTATATGTTGATGTGTTCTTAGGTACTCACCAACTGTCTCCTGGTGGGTGTGGTTAGAGAATAGAACTGTGTGCACCATTTTCTGTTCACCATTCATGTACCTCAGTTTAGCATGGGTTTGCCTGGTGGTGGCTGATGTCAGGTGATTTAGAAGTTGGTATTGGCTCTTGCCCAAGGAGCTCTGGTAGAGTAGTAGTTGTGAGTTGGGCTGTTAATGTCATGGTCAGCAGTTCAAAACTACCAGTGGTTCTGTGGGAGCAAGATAAGTCTTTCTGCTCCCATCATGATTTACAGCTTCAGAAACCCGATAAAGGGATGCTATTAATCAGAACCAACTCCACGGCGCATAACCACCACCGCCAGCACCATTGGCTCTTGTCCAATGAGTGGAGCTGCAGAGAGTATGATTGTAGTTAAAGTATGTGGACAGGGTTGCTGTCTTTTCCATCCTCCATGTGAATCTTCACCAACAGGCCTCCATCTGTATATCTCCAAAGCTGTTCTCTAAAGTTCACAATGGCCATGCCACATCAGGCCAGCAGTCTGTTTACCAGTCAGTCTCCTTCTTTCACTGGTCCTGCTCTGCTTCTCTTCCCACTAGGTATTCAATCACCTTCTTTAACCTTTTCTCTGAATCTCATGGTCCAAGATTATGCTCTGTGTCTGTTTCATTTGGTCTCACATATCGTTGTTGTAGAGAGTCTGTGTAAGTGTATTTGTCTAGTACGTCATCTTGTCAGAAGTTAGGTTTTTTCATGTGTGTTTTCTATGTTGTTGTGAAGTGCCATCGAATCAGTTCAACTCATAGGGACCCCGTATAGGGTTTCTGAGGAGCAGCTGGTGAGCTTAAACTGCTGACCTTGGGTTAAAACTGACTGCATTCCAGTGCATTAACGTGCAGTGTTGGTCTATAGGTTTTTTGTGGGGTTTTGTTTTTGTTTTTGTTTTTTGTTTTAAACTTTTTACTGTGAATTGAGTGAAGGTTTACAAAGCAGATCATCAGTTTTACATTCTTCATGTATGTTGCTTCATTGCATGGTTGCAATCCCCTCCATGTATCAACAGTTAGCAGTCTATACCTTTATTCACTGTAACTATTGTATTCCTCCCTGTGTCTCCTGCTACCTTCATTTTCTTCTGCTAACCTCCTCCTTGTAAACTGCCTGTCCAGTTACCCATATTAACATGTGTCTACCCTCTAGCTCCTGGTGTGGCGCTGTGGGCTAATGCGCAGGACTGAAAAGCTGGTTTGAACCAAAATGTCAGTGGTTCAAGCTCAGCAGGTGTTCCTTGGAAACCCTACACAGGGGTTGCTATGGGTCAGAATTGACTCACCAGCACTTAACAACAACAACAAACCTCTAGCTCATGAATCATTTTCCCTTTTGCCACCTGTAATCATCATACAGATCTAGGTTTCTAAACAATCTATCTGTACTTCCATTTGTGAATCTGTGAAATTGTGATGCACATACCCTCCTTTCGGTTTTCTAAGAATTAACTGTGAAGATGGGCCTGTCTGGTTGTAGGTGCTCAATTTAAGATATTACCATCTTCCTTCTTAGAAAATCTGTTGTACAAAATCATGGTTCCTACGGAATCCGCACATTGGTATTTGCTTAGGTTTAATTACAAGTCGGGCTGCTAACCACGAGGTCAGCAGTTCAAAACTACCACCTGCTCCACGTGAGAAAGATGAGGCTTTCTGCTCCCGTAAAGATTTATAGCCTTGGAAACCCTATGGTGGTGGTGGTTATGTGCCGTGGAGTCAGTTCCAACTCATAAGGAGCAGAAAACCTCATCTTTCCCCCGTGGAACAGCTGGTAGTTTGGAAATGCTGGCCTGGAGGTTCATAGCACGATTCGTAACTACTGCGCTACCAGAGCTCCTTCGGTAACCCTATACAGGGTAGCTATGAGTCGGAACCAACTGCATGGCATATCACCACCATCACCACCAAATGAAAATTGCTTCTGATCCTAATGCTGCGAGAGCCAGTGTTTTGCCGCCCCCTTGTGGGAATACGGCTCTTTGCTCTGCCTAATCTGGGAGTGAGATGTTGGGAATGGCAGTGGGATTTTAGAAAGCATTATTGTGTGCCCACCTAGAATACGGCTACGATGATGTAGAACAAGGGCTGGCCGCCATCCACAGTCCTCTAGTGACTTAGGGCTCGGCTCCTAAGGCACTTGGCGGAGAGAGCGAAGTTTGAAAGAGTGAAACTCTGAACACCCCTGCCAAGTTAGAAGCAGAGTTTGGAGACAATTCGAAATGACCCAGCAAGCCTGGTTGACGCCAGGGCAAGTAATGGATTCAGCTTGTAACTCCCAAAGTAATGGAGCCCTCATTCTGCTCTGGCTCCTGGACCTGAGGGTCCTTCTGTCTGGGAAAAGCCTGTGTGCCTGGAGAATAACAGCACATAGTCAGAGAACCATTCAGTTAAATTTGGTTGTGTGTGTGGAGGGGAAAAATTAGGTGGTATCTCCGGTAGCGTAGTGGTTACGAGTCAGGCTGCCAACCTCAAGGTCAGCAGTTCGAAACTACCACGTTTCCGTGGGGAAAAGATGAGGCATTCTGCTCCCATAAAGATTTACAACCTCGGAAACCCTGTGCAGGATCACTATGAGTCAAAACCGATTCCACAGTACTTAACAACAACAACAACAATACCGGACCTGAAAGTCCCACAGTAATTCCTATTTTCCAGGCAGTTAGTGAATACCCTTCTGAGCCCTAAACCTAGTCAAGTTCTAGGATTGTTTAATGCTGTTGAGTCATTTCGACTCATAATGACTCTGTATACGGTTTCTGAGGGGCAACTGGTGGGTTTGAATTGCCGACCTTGTGGGTTGCAGTCCAGTGCTGATCCTACTTGCAGGACGAACAGTGCCACAAAGCTGTATAAAAATGAATTTTGCAATAAATTTAAAATACAGAAAAGTCCAAGGATTTGTATAAGCTGGAATCATCGTTTTAGAAATGCCTTTTTTGACACCCTTTATCGTAGGAGAAGGAACTCTGGTAGTGTAGTGGTTATGAGTTGGGCTGCATAACCTCAAGGTCAGCTGTTTGATACTACTAGCAGTTCTGCGGGAGAAAGATGAGGCTTTCTGCTACCGTAAAGATTTACAGCCTCAGAAACCCTATGCAGGGTTGTTATGAGTCAGAACCGATCCCATGGCGTATCACCACCACCACCATTATAGGAGGAAATGGAGTATCAGAGTAAATTATTAGCTAATCAGCTCCTCAAGGGCAAAGAATTGACTGTTCTGATTAAAAACAAAACCAATTGGAAAAATGAGACTAACACAAAATACCTTTCATGTTTAATGGTATCAATTTCAAATTAAGAATTAGAACATAGAAATCAAATTCATAATTTATGTTATATATCATTCCTGGGTGCTCCCATAGCAGTTTATTCATATTTATGCAGAGATGATCAAATTATAGTCATCATAAATACATGAATATGAGTTAACCCATTTGACCTTGGATGGACCCAAGCCCTGCACTTTGCCCTGCAGAAAAGTGATCCAATAGAATGTGGAAATTACCAAACAATATCATTAATACTTATTCAACCTGTATGCTGAGCAAATAATCCGAGAAGCTGAGTTATATGAAGAAAAACGTGGCATTAGGATTGGAGGAGACTCATTAACAACCTGTGATATGAAGATGATACAACTTTTGCTTGTGAAAGACTTAAAATATTTACTGATGAAGATCAAAGAGCACAGCCTTCAGTATGGATTGCATCTCAAAGTAAAGAAAACAAAAATCACCACTGGACCAATAAACAATATTCTTATCAACAGAGAAAAGATTGAAGTTGTCAAGGACTTCATTCTTCTTGGATCAACTA
>NW_006408537.1:27238315-27244833 GCF_000296735.1 Chrysochloris asiatica
TTTTGATATTTTTTATGCTTTCCGATTGCCTCCAGGTAGATGTGATCAGGAAATGGGCTTCCCTTTTCACTCTTCTTCTTGAGAAATTTTAAGATGCCGCTGTTGGTCATTGTGATGTAACTTAGGATTTAATTTTCTGCCTGTTTCCTCTTTTGTCTGCCTGTCCTGCTACACTATCCCCATTCAGGCCTTTTATCTAGTTATAAACAGTTCAGAGCCGGCTGTGGCTGTTTGGTTTTAAGTGGAAACTGTCTCTTTAAATTTCGAGGAGCTCTGTGCACATGCGTAGTAGAACCCTCCGAGGGTGGGGCTGAGGTGTCCACTAGCTCAAGCACACATATAGTCACCAGAATGGAGGTGCGCAGACAGCAAGGGACCAATGAACAGATACCAAAAGAAAAGAATGTCCACACCTTTCTCTCCTTGGTCTGTCAGGTGACCGTGGCTGCTCTGATCCTTCCCCTGCTTGGTCTCACCCAAGATGGCTGCTCCTGGAGCAGAAGAGTGTCTTAAATTAGAAAGCAATGGATTTCTTGCTTCTGCTACAAATTTTCCCTAGCTGTAAGCCTTCCAACCTTCTAAATATTCCTTTATATGTGGTTCAGAGTTCTGGGACCATCCCCTGAGCCTGCTTGGTCCTGTATTTTTTGTTGTTGCTGATGGAGCTCCTTACTGCACTTCCACCTGACCCGCCATCTTGTTTGTTCGTTCGCATTCTCTGCTTTTAACCAAGACCAATCAGCAGTGATAGCCCTATTTCACGTCCTCTTCTAAATCCAGCTTGAGTTTCTGGCAGTTCCCTGTTGATACAGCCATTTTTGAATTATCGTCAGCAAAATGTTACTTGTGTGCAATATTAGTGATACTGTTTAATGCTTTCTGTATTTCATTGGGTTACCTCTCTTTGGAATAGGTACAAATTTGGATCTCTTCCAGTGTATTGACCAGGTTAACTGTTTTCCAGATTTCTTGGCTTAGATGAGTGAGTGCTTCCAGTGCTGCATCTATTTGTTGAACGATTTCAATCTGTGTCTCGTAAATTCCTAGAGTCTTGCTTTTCGCCATTGCCTTAGTGCAGCTTAGAGTTCCTTCTGTTCTTGATCATATGCTATATCTTGAGATAATTGAACATCAACCATTTCTTTTTGCTATAGTGACTGTGTATTCCTTCCAACCAAAATGGATGTCAGAAGAGACTCTGAAACTTCCTCTCCACATAGAGATGCTAAAGCAAAGTGAAGAAATGAAGAGGTAAAAGAGCTGAATAGAAAATTTCAAAAGGCAGCTCAAGAAGACAAAGTCAAATATTATAATGAAATGTGCAAAGACCTGGAGTTAAAAAAACCAAAAAGGGAAGAACATACTCAGCATTCCTCAAGCTGGGGGAACTGTAGGAAAATTTCAAGACTCGAATTGAAATATTGAAGGATTAAACAGGCAAAATATTAAATGATGCAGAAAGCATCAAAAGAAGGTGGAAGGAATATATAGTCACTGTACCCAAAAGAAATGGACAATGTAAAACAATTTCAAGAGGTAGCATATGATCAAGAGCTGAAGGAAGAAAGCCAAGGTGCATTTGGCAAAAAACAAGCCTCCAGGAATTGATGGAATGCAACTCTTTCAACAAATTGATGAAGCACAGGAGGCACTCACTCATCTGTGCCAAGAAATTTAGAAGACATCTACCTGGCCAACAGACTGGAAGAGATCCTTATTTGTGGCCATTCCAAAGAGAGGTGATCCAATAGAGTGCAGAAATCATTGAATAATATCAGTAATATCCCATGAAAGCAAAATTTTGCTGGAGATAATTCAAAAATGGCTGAAACCATACACATTGACAGAGAACTTCCAGATGGCCAAGCTGGATTCAGAAGAGGACATTGCTGACATCAGATGGATCTTGGCTGAAAGCAGAGAATACCAGAAAGATGTTTACCCGTGCTTTATTGACTATGCAAAGGCTTTTGATTGTGTAGGTCATGATAAACTATGGATACCATTGTAGATAATGAGCATCCCGGAATACTTAATTGTGCTCATGAGGAATCTGTACATAGGCAAGGAGGCAGTTGATCAAACAGAGCAAGAGAATACTGAATGATTTAAAATTAGGAAAGTTGTGCACCGGGGTGGTATTCTTTCACCATACTTAATCAGTTTGTTTGTTGAGCAAATAATCTAAGTAGCTGGATTATTGAAGAAAGACATGGCATCAGGAATGGAGGAAGACTCATTAACAACCTGAGATATGCCAGTGACACAACCTTGCTTGCTGAAGACGAAGACGACTTAAAATTGTAACTGATGAAGCTCAAAGACCATAGTCTCCAGTATAGGTTGCATCTCAACTTAAAGAAAACAAAAATCCTCACTACTGGACCAATAAATAACATCACAATAAATGGAGAAAAGATTGAAAGTTGTCAAAGACTTCATTTTGCTTGTATCCACCATCAACACGCATGGAAGCAGCAGTCAAGAAATCAAACAACATATTGCATTAGACAAATCTGCACGAGGCCTCTTTAAAGTGTTGAAGACTAAAGATGTCAGTTTGAGGACTAAGGTGCCCCTCACCCAAGCCATGGTCTTTTCAATAACCTCACACACATGTGAAAGTTGGACTGTGAATAAGGAAGACCATAGAAGAATTGATGTATATGAGATATGGTGTAGGAGGAGAATATTAAAAGTACCATGGACTGCCAAAAGAACAAACCATATTGGGAAAAGTATAGCCAGAATACTTCTTGGAAGCCAGGATGGCCAGACTTCTTCTCTCATACTTTAGACATATTATCAGGAGGGAACAGTCCCTGGAGAAGGATATAAGGTTTGGTAAAATGGAGGTTCAGAGGTTTGGAAAAAGAGGAAGACCCCTAATGAGATAGGATGGCACAGTGGTAGCGCAATGGGCTCTAATGTAGCAATAATCATGAAGTTGGCGCAGGATTGCACAGTGTTTCATACTGTTGTGCATAAGGTTGCTATAAATGGGTACCAACTTGATGGCACTTAACAAATTACTTCCATCTTCTTTTGATGCTTTGTGTATCATTCAAAATTTTGTCCACAGAATTCTTCAGTATTGCAGGTTCTGTTGTGCATAGGGTTGCTATGAATCGGTACTGACTCTATGGCACCTAAAAAATGTCTTACATCTTCTTTTGATGTTTTGTGTATCGTTCAAAAGTTTGCCCATAGAATCCTTCAATGCTGCAAATCAAGGCTTGAAATTTTTCTTCAGTTCTTTTAGCTTGAGAAATGCTGAAAGATTTCTTTTCAGCATTTTTCTTGTGTTCTTCCCTTTTGGTTTTCTAATTTCAGGTCTTTGCACATTTCATTGTAATGCATTGTCTTCTTTAGCTGTCCTTTGGGTTTTTCTGTTCAGCTCTTATTTCCTAATTTCTTCAATTTGCTTTAACATCTCTACACTGGAGATGAGTCTCTTTTAACATCCCCTTTGGTCTTTTCTTTCTTTCCTGTCTTTTTAATGTCCTTTTGTTGATTTCTTCCTATATGATATCATCCCACAACTACTGTTGTCTTCGGTCCTTAGTGACTAATGTATCAAATGTGTTCTTGAGATGTTCTCTAAATTCAGGTAGGCTATGTTCAAGGTCATGTTTTGGCTCTTGTGAACTAGTTTTCATTTTATTCAGTTTCTGCCTGAACTTTCATATGAGCAATTGATGGTCTGTTTCACAGGCTGCCCTTGGCCTGATTTTGGCTGATGATAGGGAGCCTTTTCTACTTCTCTTTCCACAGATATAGTCAATTTGATTCATATGTATTCTATCTGGTGAAGACCATGTGTAAAATTACCTTTATGTTGTTTTAAAAAGGTATTTGCAATGAACAAGTCATTGGCCTTGCAAAATTCTATCATGCAATATCCAGCGTTATTTCTATCACCAAGGACATATTTTCCAACTAGTGATCCTTTCTCTTTGTTTTCAGCCTTCACATTTTAATCACCAACAATTATCAGTACATTTTGAGTCCATGTTTGATCAATTTCAGACTGAGGAAGTTAGTAGAATTCTTCAATTTAGTCATCACTGGCTTTAGTAGTTGTTAATAAATTTGAATAATAGTGGTATTAATTAATTTTCCTTGTAGGTGTATGGATATTATCCTATCACAGACAGTGTTGTACTTTAAAATATATCTTGGAATATTCTTTTTCATGATGAATGTTATGCCATTCCTCTTGAATTTGCCAGTCCCAAAGTAGTGCACCATATGATGGTCAGCTTCATAATGGCCAGTACCAGTCCATTGCAACTCATGGATGCCTAGCACATGGATCTTTATGCATTCAAATTCATTTTTGATACGTTCTAATTCTCCTAGATTAATACTTCATACTTTGTTATTACATGCTGCTGAGTTGGTTTTGACTCATAGTGACCCTGTCTAGCATCTCCAAGGAGTGGCTGTTGAGCTTGAACCACTGACCTTGCGGTTCAAACCACCTTGCTGTCCAGTGCATTAACCAGGACTCATGGTAGTGTAGTACAAAAAAGTCCCAATGTTGTATTTCAGGCATTATTATTTAGTTGCTAATTAATTTGTTGTTGTTAAATGCCGTCAAGTCGGTTCCGACCCATAGTGACCCTATATAGGGTTTCTGAGGAGTGGCTGGTGAGCTTGAACCACTGACCTTGTGGTTCAAACAACTTTGTAGTCCAGCAAAAGATAGTAAAGTCTCAATGTTATATTTCAGGCACTGTCTGGTTGTTAATAAGCAGAAAGTAGTAAAGTAGCTTTTGGGATTATGTACTGGCAATATTTGATTATGAAATTAATTTGGTCAACATTTGAAACAGATAGTGTTGCATTCCAACCTTCTGCTGGAAGAAATATGACTATAGACAATAATGTGGACACAGAAGATGAGATAGACTGGGACCAAATTCGAGAAGAATCTTTGAAGTGGAAAAAACAGAAGTGGGCAGGTTAGTGCTGCATTTTCACATGGTGGTGGTGGTTTCTTTTAATAGAAGTACTTATCCTTTATAAAACTTTTTAGTTTTAGTAATGAGACCTATATGAAAAATGAAGATAATTAAATTAATGCTATAATAAGTCCGTTGGGCATAATATTTTTATATCTGGACAATAATTTAAGCTATGAATGAAAAATTTAAATATTAAAATAATTTACATCTTGTCTTATTTAAGATTACTCACCTTTATGAAAGGGTAATCAAATATAATTAGACCCAAAGAGGAAATGGAAGGAGAAAAAGTGTTTTAACTATAAGTTGACAAGGACAAAATGAAAAGGGGAAATAATTCAATAATTGAAAAAATATAAGCAAAAGCTAGGTTTTTAAAAGTTATGTTTCATTTTAAATGAAGCTTCTCACTTGGAATATTCCTGATGGGGTATAATGTTTTATAGTAAATTCAGGCACTAATTTAGGCTATCAAAATAAGGCAGCAATATAGTGTCTAAAAATAATGAAAACACTAACACGTGACCAAAGTACTAAAGATAATTATTTCCACTGTTTTATTCACTACCTTCTTTTTTACCCCCAAAGCCTCGATGTTTATTGCCTTTATGCTTCTCTAAATAAAAAAAAACCCATAAAATACAGATAAGTTTATCAATCTTAAAAGTAAACCATTTAGAAAGACCTACAGGAAAAATACAAAGCAATAGAGGCAGACAGAATCTTACTACAAGAACAAACAAGTTGCTTGCCCAGGAAACATCAAGGCAAGTGGTCAGGTCCCCTCAGTGCAAACCCCCTTCCAAGAATAAGGCTCAATGGGAATACACGCTCTGATTGGTAACCACACTCCTCACTGACAAGGGGAAGTGAGGGAAAAACAGCAATGAATGAATATAAAACTAATGTTCTCCCATGTAAACTATCATATAATTCACAATAAAACATTAAAAACAAAACGTAATAGAATGAATGTAAAACTAATGTTCTCCCATGTAAACTATCACATAATTCACAATAAAACAAAAAAAAAAAAAAAAAAAAAAAAAAGTAAACCATTCCACATAAAAATTGTACAGCGAACATTTGGAGACTACATCTGCAACTCAGTGAGCCATTAGGTACCAAAATCTTTACAACAAAAAGAACATCTATATTGTCAATAGAAAATAACCATTAAGTAAAATAAAAAGTTAGAAAAAGAAATCTGAATGACTAAGACACATGAAGAAAGGTTTAACATTGGGAGTAGTCAAAGAAAAACAATTTAAGTTTCTGTTTCATTAGAGAAAGATATTTTACACCTATTAGAAGAGTAAAATATGAAATACTCATAAAACCAAGTAGGGGCAATCACATAGAAGCAAAAAATGAGTAATGGGGTGAAGTAGCACAACCATTTGGAAAACAATATTTGAGCAAAATGGTCAATCCATGTATTCTGTTGTTGTTAGGTGCCATCGAGTCAGTACCGACTCATAGCAACTTTATGCACAGCAGAATGAAAACACTGCCCGATCCTGGGCCAACCTCACGTACTGTTGTTAT
>NW_006408537.1:27244933-27249915 GCF_000296735.1 Chrysochloris asiatica
CGCTATGAGTTGGTACCGACTCAATGGCACCTAACAACGACAACATCATTAATACCACACACAAGTGAAATTTCTCTGAAGATAATTTTAAAAATATTTGCAGCGGTACATTGGCTAGGATCCCAACCAACATCCATGGAAGCAACAGTCAAGAAATCAAATGATGCATTGTACTGAGTAAGTCTGCTGCAAAATATCTCTTTAGAACGTTAAAAAGTAAAAGTGTCATTTTGAGGAGTAAGATGCATATGACCCAAGACATGGTATTTTCAGTTGTCTCATATGCATGTGAAAGCTGGACAATATATAAGGAAGACCAAATAATGGATGCCTTTGAATTATGGTATTATGGAAGAGTATCAGACATGCCATGTATTATCAGAATGAATATATCTGTTTTGGAAGTAGTACAACCAGAATGTTCTTAAAAGCGAGGATGGTGAGACTTTGTCTCACATAATTTGGGCACATTATCAGGAGGAACAGACATTATGCTGTGTAAAGTAGAGGGTCAGCAAAAAAGAGTAAGACCCTTCACAAAATAGATTGGCAAAATAAACTGGTAGCAACAATGTGCTCAAACACAGGAAGGATTGTGAGGCTGGCACAGGACCAGGCAGTGTTTAATTCTGTTTTACATAGAATCCGTGGACTTGCTAGCTGGAACTGACTCAAGGTCACCTAACAACAATTCTTAGGAAATAGATTACCACCTCTTTCTACCGCAGAGTTATTAGTGGGTTCTTCTATGACCTTTCGGTTAACCACTTACAGACTTTATCTTCTGCGCCACCAGTGCTCCTTAGCATTGTAATGGTCATCTACCTGTTTAAACTGAAATTTGTTCAGAAAATTAAAAAATTCTTATGAAAGCTGAATGTTCCCTCCCTCGAGGGTGCCAGGCTTCAATGTTGGAATGCTTTAGGCATTTAATACATTTGTTTTATTAGCTGTAAAACTGCAGCAGTCAGGCACAGTATGAAGTATTTATGTAGCTTCTCTTAGCTTTAATTGAGTGTGAAATAAATGTGGTGTATTTGGACATTTCAAAAACAAATTCTCTTAGATATCTCAAATGCCACTTATGTAACAAAAGGACCTGATAGTGCAGTGATTAAGCACTAAGCTGCTAATCAGAAGATCAGCTCATGAATGGGAGAAAGATGTGGCGGACTACTTTTATAAAAATTTACAACCTTGGAAACCCAATGGTAGTGGTGGTGGTGGTGTGCTGTGGAGTCGGTTCAGACTCATAGTAACCCTGCATAGGGTTTCCGAAGCTGTAAATCTTTATGGGAGCAGAAAGTCTCATCTTTCTCCTGTAGAACAGCTGGTAGTTTTGAACTGCTGACCTTGAGGTTAGCAGCCCAACTCATAACCACTATGCTACCAGTGCTCCTTGGAAACACAATGAAGCAGTTATATTCTATACTATAGTGTCACTATGAGTTGAAATCAACTAGATAGCAATGGGTTTGCTCAGGTGGTGTTGTTATGTGCTGTCTAGTCAGTTCTGACTGATAGCATCCCGGTATAGGGTTTCTGTAGAGTGGCTAGTGGGTTTGAACTGCCAATTTTATGGTTAGTCAGTGCTTATCCTACAACACTACAGCAGTTAATGGTATTTAAAACACACACACAAAAACTTTTTATTGTGAATTGGGCGAAAGTGTACAGAGCAAATCAGTTTTCTATTTGGTAAGCCAGTTTTGTTTCATCTCACTGATTGCAATCCACTCAATGAAGCATCACTTTTTCCACTTCCTCCCTATGTTTTCTGCCTCCATCCCTCCTTCTCTCCTAACCCTTCTGAACTTTGTCCTTGGGTAAATGTTACCTTTTTTATTTCAAATGGTTGACTATTCTAAACAGTGTGTAATTCACTAATATTGTTGTCCCTCCTATATACCTATCTATTGCTCTCTGAAAATTGAGCCATGGGCGTGAGTTCAGTTCCAGATTTGAAGGGGAACCAAAGACTTAAACCAGTATGGGTTCCATCAGCCTCATTTGGCCATTGTAAGCCTGGTCTTTTTTTTTTTTTTTTGAGTTTTGTTCCTTATTTTCTCCACCTCTATCCATGATGTTGTGATCCCTTTCAGAGCAGTTGGTAGTGATAGTCAGACACCATGTAGTTCTTCTGGTCTTAGGGTTGTGGAAACAGATGTTTACACGGGCCCATTAGTCCATTAGACTAATTGTTCCCAAAAATCTTCAGTTTTATCACTCTTTCTTTTCAAGACAGGAAGAGGCCAATGGTCACCTTAGATGACTGCTCATGAGCTTTAGAGATCCCAAAGTTGTATGTAGAATATTGTCTTTGTGAAGTATGTTATGCCAATTGCCCATGGTTTAATTTATAATTTTTCACCCTCTCTACCCAGGACCTTCTAATGTTATGTTATCTCTTTCAGAGCAGTTGGTCTTGGAGGCTGATGTATAAGTGGTCCACATTAGATCAAATTTCATCTTGAATTTTCTTCACTCTTCTTTCCTCCAGTTAATAGCACTGTAAATGCTATCTTGTCAGTCCTTTGTTGTAAATGTTTTATGTGTGGGTCACATAGTAAAGGATACTTCTATGTGTAAAAGATACTTGTCTGTTAGTGTCAAAAACCTCTGGGACTTATTGAAAAGTGGAGTAACAGGGGTTGATATTTAGCGGCGCGACACGCAACATGAGAGCTCCTAAGCCTACAAAGGAAAACACCGTCAAAGTATTGACTAGTTCAAGGCACACTTCAAGATTAAGAGAGGGGATTGATCAAAAATGGAAAGTCCCGCCTATCACACCTCATCGGCCAATGGTTGTGCGGCCATAGCGTGATGAGAATAGGGGCGGAGCGAGCCTCGTGAGGGGCTCCTTAAGTAGCCGCTACGTGGATGTTCTGGTCTTTTCGATCTATCGGCTAGAGCAGGTTTTTGACGTCTCAGTCAGGTGGTGTCGAGTTAGACCAGAGCGCCATTTGACGAGTCGGATCTATTTATTCGGAACCATGTCTAAGCAAGAGATAGACGACAACGCCGTTTCCGGGGTCGTTGTTTACCGACAAAGTGCAGCAGTGGCCCGGGCTCCGGAGAGAAGTCCGGGGGCGGAGGAGCCGAATCGAAGAGGTCGCGGGGGCCGTAGGGTCGGCAGAGTTGGTGGCCGGAGGGATATCTCCGGCCTCCCTGATACTATGGCCGCTGGTCCAGATGAACCGCCGCTCTGCTTTAGATTGAAGAATGACTTGGTCGGCGTAGTGATCGGTGAGAGCACAGGATGGGTGCGACAGGTGGAGAATGGGTGCGGCCGGGGGCGGGGTCTAGACTGGGCATCCCCGCCCCACTCTTCTCACTTCCAATCAGCTTCCATTTAATGAAAGCAAGGTTTTTCCTTGTAATACCTATTTCTATGACGGGTTGGTGCTAACATGTCACTTTACGCACGTCTTCATAATTTTTAGAAATGTTTTAGAAGTGCAGCTATTAGAGGTTTTCAGTCAGAGGCGTGTCTAAGGTATGGCACGTTCCCTGGGTGCCCCTTAAAGGGGACATCATTGAGCAGTTCCTAAGAACCGTGGCCGGCCGTTTTATTTTCAGCTGTGACAGATTATCAGCAAATTACAACAACAATGGGTCAAGGAAGGAGCTTTGGTAGCGTAGTGGTTACCAGTGAGGCTGCTAACCCCCAAGGTCAGAAGTTCAAAACTGCCAGTTCCGCCGGAGAAAAACGAGGCTTTTTCCTCCCTTAACGTTTTACAGCCTCGGAAATCCTATGCAGGGTCGCTATCAGTCAGACCCGACTCCACGACATACCACCACCTTGGGTCAAGGCAGACTATGTGATTTTGGTCTGTTGTGTAGAAAGAGCAAAAAATTAAAAAATTATTTGAACACATCATAGGCAATTTTTCATTTGTGAAAGCAAGGAAGGTGAGTTGTAATTTTCATATAGTACCATAATGTGTTAGGTAAAATATTAACAAACCTATATTAATGGTTGTTGTTTGCCATCCAGATGGTTTGGACTCATAGCAAATCTGTAAAGGGTTTCCTAGAGTAGCTGGTGAACTTTGAACTGTCCACATGGGGGTTAGCAGTTCAGTGCCTATCCTGCAGCACCACATCAGGGCTCTGATATTATGGTAAAGTTATCCAAAAGATAAGGTGTCAGGTGTATGACTAGGGGCACATTTTAGTACTTGCTATAGGTGTTATTCCACCACTCTCTGTCAGTTAGTCATACTGTGGTGGTTTGTGAGTGGCTGTAATTCTGAAAGCTATGCCACCGGTATTTTAAATACCAGCAGGGTCGCCCATGGTGGACAGGTTTCAAATGGGCTTCCAGACGAAGACACACTAGGAAGAAGGAGTGACAAACTACTTCTGAATATTTACTCACTGAAACTCTTATGAAGAGCAGAGAAACACTGTCAGATATAGTGCCTGAAAATGAGCCCCTCAGGTTGGAAGGCACTCAAAATGGGACTAGGGAAGAGCTGCCTCCTCAAAGTATAGTTGACCATGATGAAGCAAATGGAGTAAAGCCCGTGGGACCTTCATTTGCTGATTGAGCACAACTCAAAATGAAGAGAAACAGCTGTAAACATCCATTGAAAATTGGAACGTGGAATGTACGAAGTATGAATCTGGGAAAACTGGAAGTTGTCAAAAATGAAGTGGAATGCATGAACATCAATATCTTAGGCATTAGTGAGCTGAAATGGACTGGTATTAGCCATTTTGAATCTGACAACCACATGGTTTACTATGCTGGGAATGACAAATTGAAGAGGAAGGGTGTTGCATTCATTGTCAAAAAGAACATATCCAGATCAGTCATGAGGTAAAACGCTGGCTGTGATAGGATAATATCCATGCGCCTATAGGGAAGCCCAGTTAATACCACTATTATTCAAATGTATGCACCAACCACTAAAGCCAGGGAGGATGAAATAGAAGAATTCTACCAACTTCTTCAATCTGAAATTGATCAAACA
>NW_006408537.1:27252015-27259334 GCF_000296735.1 Chrysochloris asiatica
AGCCAGAGTGCTCCTTGGAGGCCAAGATGGCCAAATTTCGTTTTTCATGCTTTGGACATATTGTCAGGAGAGACCAGTTTCTGGAGAAGGATATCATGTTTGGTAAGGTGGAGGGACAGAGAAAGAGAGGAAGACCCTCAATGAGATGGATTGGTCAAGTGGCAGCATCAGTGGACTCAAGCGTGGCAATGGTAGTGAGGTTGGCCCAGAATTGGGCAGTGTTTCATTCTGTGGTGCATGAGGTCGCTGTGAGTCGGTAGCGACTCGATGGCGCTTAATAACAGGAGCATAGATTTTATTTTCCACAGATATACTTGTGCTTATAGTTTGGACAGCTGAATAAGATCTGGCCTTTGACAACATACCCCCAAACTACCAACAGAAAGGTGCTGAAATTAATCTCTATTTGAGCACCATTTAGGTTATTTATAGGGCCATGCAGAACACTGGCCATATCTTGCATTTCATTTCATTAACTTTATGTAGTATTTTACCTGCTGGGAAATGGGATTCTTTTCCTTAATACATCTTTAATATTGCAAATATATTTTCTGAAAAGCATTCAAAATGTTAGAATGAAGATTACCCTATTAATTAATATTAAGACTGAAGTGATAAGTACCAATATTTTGCCCATAAGACTAATACTTTGCTTTACCCTTTTTGAAGAAAGAAAATCTATTGTACGAATTGCTTGACCGGTCAGAAATTCGTTGACCCCTCAGGAGGCTTAAGCTCAAAGATCTGAAGAGGATGCTCTATAAATCAAAGCCCTCAAGTCTGCAGTAACTCAGTTCTGTACTTATTGAGTACCTATAAAGTTCTGGAGAGTAGCCACTTGAAATGGATCTTAATTCAGTGGATTTTTGTGGGGGCTGATATAAAAAGTCTTAGTATTGATCTCTCTGGGAAGAGAGCTTCTTTTTGTCACCCACTAAGAAATGGAATGGGGGATTAGTAAGTGCCATCAAGTCAATTTTGACTCATAACGACCCTGTATAGGGTTTCTGAGGAGCAGCTGGAATAGAAAGTTCTTACTTCCCTTTTTCAAACCAAAAGTGGTTACTGGACCCTAAAAGTTTTTGGGGAGCTCTAGTGTGATGCTGTAGGATATGCACTGGACTGAAAAGTCATTTTGAATCACAAGATCGGTGATTGAAACCCACCAGCGGCTTCTCAGAAACCCTGTATGGGATTGCTGTGAGTCAGAACTGATTCATTGGCACCTAACAACAACAGCAACGGGAGTCTTTGAATGATCTGAGGAGATGTTAGACAAGTTCTTTGAGGCAAGTAGGTAAATTTCTTTTATTAATTTTCATTTATAGTCATATATTGTTGTATTTTTAAAAACAGGTCGTGGTGGTTCAAAAGTAAGGGACATCCAAAGTACAACAAACACCAAAATACATGTAAGTAATTTAAGTGATACATGTACTTAAACCTTAAACGGGCATAGTTTTTTTTCTAACCCAGCATGAGACTCAGTCAGCAACCAGGACCTACTTCTAGTTTCTATTCATTTATTGACATAGTATGATAACCTAGATAAATGACCAAGATGCATTAGATGGCCATTCTTTTCAAGAACTCACCTAAGCTGTGGTCTCTTCTAAGTCTAGGTGACCCTTAGAGGTAAAGATAATATCCACGTCCAAACAGCACTTTTCCCAACTCTTTTCCTTCAAACCTTGACTGATTCCTGTGTTCCTAGTCTCAGTGAATGACATCATTAACCAAGTTCTAGATCTAAATATCTCAATGGCACTTCCTCTCTGTATCCTGCAACCTCTTTGAAGTGTTAAAGAACAAAGATACCACTTTGAGGACTAAGGTGTGCCTGGTCTAAGCCTTGACATTTTCACTTGCCTCACACATATGCAAGCTGGACAGTAAATAAGAGAGACTAGAGAAGGAATGATACATTTGAATTGTGGTGTTAGTGAAGTGTATTGAGTTCTGGTGAAGACTATTGTCAGAAGAGCGACAAATCTGTCTTGGAAGAAGTAAAACCAGAATGTCACTTAGCAGTAAAGATGGTGAGACTTTATCTCATGTGCTTTGGACACGTTATCAGGAGGGATAAGGCCATAAAGCATGGTAAAATAGAGGGTCAGCAAAAACGAGAAAATCCTCAACAAGATGGATTGACACAGTGGCAGCAACAGTGGTCTCAAACATGACAACTGTAAGGATGGCTCAGGTCCAGGCAGTGTTTTGCTCTGCCGTTCAGGGGTTACTTTGAGTCAGAGCAACAATAACAACCAATTCCTTTTTATTTCTTGTACTTCTCAGGGCAGCCTCCCCTAACTGCCTTCCTTCTAGTCTTGTATTGCTAGCTGTTCTCCAGTGACTAAAGCAGTCTTTCTAACACAGAGATATGTGATCATATCCCTCTCCTACATTAAAAACCATTCATGGCTTTTCAGGCTCTTCAGAAGTCAAGATTTCCTGACATGGTTCATTCCTTCTGGCATGTATGCCTCTCCAACCTCTTCTCCCCGAACTCCCATCTCCCTACTCCCTCTTGAACTGTTTTCTGATTGCCTATCCTTTGCCCCAGGGGATTAATTCCTACTCATTTTTAAGGGGAACTTACTTTCTTATGGAAATCTAAGACCTTTTCCTCCCCTCCTGAGCTAGGTGTCCCTTATCTGACCTCTCAGCGCCTCATAATTTTCCCATTTTAGCATTTATACAGTGTTGTGTCTCTGAATCCTACAGACAATAAGCTTTGTTTGAATCACCAGACTAAGATATCATCTGGTGCATAAATGTTTCCATTTATACACACTTAAAGATGTAGCTTATAGATTCCATCTTTAAATTTGATTGTGTCAGCCTTGTAGGTTTGACTTCAATGTATGTTGGTATCCCTTAAAATTATAACTTCATTTACATAGCCTGACAGTTCAATAAGCTCTTATGTAAATAGCACATAGGGTAATTTTTTGCCCTCTACAATTCTGTACAATTAGCCAAATATGCATTGCTACTATTTCATACATGAGTGAATTCAGATTCAAAGTAATTGATACCACATTCCAGATTAACACCTTACTTTTCCATTTATCATTACTTCTTGAATTTATTCCCTAGCTGGTATGTTGTTAAGTTCCATCTTGTCAGTTTTGACTCATAGCAACCCTGTGTAGGATTTCCTAGGCTGTAAATCCCTGCGGGAGCAGAAAGCCTCATCTTTCTCTTGCAGAGCAGTTGGTGGACTCAAACTTCCAACCTTGTGAATAGCAGTCCAGTGCTTATCCTACAGAGCCACAGTGCTCCCTAGCTAGTATAGTAGTTTTTTAATTTCCAGATTGTCCTATTCTTTTCCCATTCAATCATAAGATAAATCCCAGAGTGAATATAAATATCTTCTACCTCAAAAATCAGAAATTTAGGTGTTGATTTATAGCAATGTTATGTTTACTTTTATACTCTTTATGCTGTTATATACTATTTGCAATTGAGTTATTGCTAGGGGAGGAAGGTAAGGGGACTTCACATTCAATCATTTCCCCCTTCTGTCTAGATAATGAAAGGATACCATGAAGCAGAAGTAAAAATTTTTGGAAGCAAGGTAAGGCAGACCAAAGCAAAAGCAGTGATAGATGCTCTTGTTAGAAAGCAAGAAGAAAACTGCCATTCAGAATCCAGAGTGGGTAAGTAATCATTGCCTACTGAAGCCCTTTAAAAATGTTTAAGACTTAATTTCAATGTCATGAGCCTCTAATGGTTGATTTCTTTCCTGGTAAAAAACTTGAGATTGCCACAAACGAATATAGTCTGTTGCAGATTTTTTTTTAGTATAATTTTTTTCTATAAAAGCTCAGAATACTTTTTTCAGAAATGAATCGAAAGCTCTGTGGTTAAACATAGTAGTTTTACTTTTAACCACAAATTACTGAGAAAAGGAAATAACCTTTTAATGTACCTCACTACTAATGATAGAGTAAGAATTGATCCTGGCATACTGAATTTTTGGTATCTTCACTAGATTATGACATTGACTTTGAAAAATACCTAGTTATCTGGTAATTTTTGAATCTCAAATCTGTCTGGACTTGTTGTTAGGTGCCTTTGAGTCGGTACTGACTCATAGCAACCTTAGGCACAACAGAAGGAGACACTGCCCGATCCTGTGCCAACCTCACTACTGTTGCCACAGTTGAGTCCATCGATGCTGCCACTTGCCAGTACATCTCATTGGGGGTCTTCCTCTTTTTCTCTGACCCTGTGATATCCTTCTCCAGTGACTTGTCCCTCCTGACAATATGTCCTATCTGGTCTAGAGGGGGTAAAAGGCATTATGAAACTGTATCTATAAGCAGCATAGAAGTAAAAACAACAGAAACTTGTGTTTAGATTGCAGTGTTGCCTCTTAGTGTTTCTTGGGATGGAATTTATCTTTAAGGCTCCATTTCTTTGTTTGTTAGCCCAGTGTAACAACTGCCTCACAGGATTGTAAAGAAGAAACATTATGTGTGTGACAGTGTGTGGCATCTATCAAACTCTCATGTTATTTTCCTGTAAATTAAAAACAATAACAACAACAACAAAAAAAAAAAAACCTCTTGTGTTTCAACAATGTGTTGTTGATAAATGATCACATACCATGACCAGAATTGTAAGGGTTGTTGTTGTTAGGTGCTGCCAAGTTGGTTCCCACTCATAGTAATCCTATGTATAACAGAATAAAATACTGCCCCGTTGTGGTTGTGTGCCATCCTCACAATTGTTGTTACACTTGATCTCATTGCTGCTGCCACAGTGTCAGTCCTTCTCATTGGAGGTCTTCCTATTTTTTGCTGACCCTCCACTTTACCAAGTGTAATGTACTTATCCAGGGACTGGTCTCTCCTGATAATACATCCAAAGTATGAGAGATAAAGTCTTGCCATCCTTGCTTCTAAGGAGCATTCGGGTTTTATTTCTTCCAATACAGATTTGTTTGTTCTTCTGGCAGTCCATGGTACTTGTAATTTTCTCCAACATTGTAATTCAAATGCTTCGATATTCTGTGGTCTTCCCTTTTACATGCATATGAAGCAATTGAAAATACTAAGCCTTGAGTTAGGCTCAAACTGATATCTTTGCTTTTGAACACTTCAGAGGTCTTTTGCAGCAGATTGACCTAATGCAACATGTCATTTGATATCTTAACTACTGTTTTAATGACTTTTGATAGTGAATCCAAGCAAAATGGAGCCTGGCAACTTCAGTCTTCTGAATTCATCATGATGTTATTTATTGGTCCAGTTGTGAGGATTTTTGTTTTCTTTACATTGAGGTACAATCCATACTGAAGGCTATGATCTTCATCAAAGTATTTCAGCAAGCAAGGTTGTATCATCTGCATATTGCAAGTTGTGTAATGAGTCTTCCTCGAATCCTGATGCCACACTGTTTGTCATATAATCCAGCTTCTTCTATTATTTGCTCAGTATACAGATTGAATAATTATGATGAAAGGGTACAGCTATGATGCACACCTTTGCTGATTTTAAACCATTCAGTATCCCATGTTTTGTTTTAATGACTGTCTCTTGGTCTATGTCTAGGTTCCTAATGAGCACAATCAAATGTTCTGGAATACCCATTCTTTGCAATGTTATTTACAGCTTGTCATGATCCACATAATCAAAAGCTTTTGCATAATAAGTAAAGCACAAGTAAATATCTTTTGGGCATTCTCTGCTTTTTTTTTATGCACATATTATTATTATTTTTTTAATACAGTAAGCTTTCAAATCCATGAACATGGGATATCTCTCCATTTTTGTAGGTATCATTTAGTCTTTTGTTATTAGGCCCCATTGAGTCAGTTCTGACTCATAGTATCCTTATATACAGTACAATGAAGCACTGCCTGGTCCTGCCAGATCCTCACAATCATCCCTGTGTTTGAGTCCGTTGTTGCAGCAATTATGTCAGTCCATCTCATTGGGAATAATCCCCCTTTTCATTGATTTTCTACTGTACCAAACACAATGTGTTTCCCCAGAGGCTAGTCTCTTCTGATGACATGTCTAAAGTACATAAGATGAAGTTACATTACCCTTGCTTAAAGTTGATCTTGTTTTTGTTGTTGTTGTTATGTGCTGTGGAGTCGGTTCCAACTCATAGCAAGGCTGTCAATC
Source organism: Chrysochloris asiatica (assembly GCF_000296735.1). Taxonomy (NCBI): domain Eukaryota; kingdom Metazoa; phylum Chordata; class Mammalia; order Afrosoricida; family Chrysochloridae; genus Chrysochloris; species Chrysochloris asiatica. Next base: position 27,258,156 of record NW_006408537.1, read on the forward strand.
TTTATGGGAGCAGAAAGCCTTATCTTTCTCCCATGGAACAGCTGGTAGTTTTCAACTGCTGACCTTGAGGTTCGCAGCCCAATTTGTAACCATTACACTACCAGAGCTCCTTTAGAGTTGATCTGTTGTTGTTGTTGTTGTCAAGTGCCGTCGAGTCAATTCCAACCCATAGAGACCCTGTATAGGGTTTCCAAGGAACAGTTGGTGAGTTTGAACTGCCGACCTTGCAGTTCAAACAGCTTTAAAGTCTGGCGCATTAACCTATAGCGCCTCAGTGGCAAATTCCCAGAGCTTCTATTTGTTTGGGAATGTCTTGATAACCTCATTTTTTTTTTTTTTTTTTTAAGGTTTTTATTGTGGATTGAGTGAAAGATTACAGGGCATGTCATCAGTTTTACATTCAACAAGTCATACACCTTGTTTCGTTACAATGATTATAATTCCCTCCATGTACCATCAGTTAACAGTATTTCTCTCTATCCACTTTAGCTTTTTAAAAAACAAACAAACAAACAAAACCCACTCAGGCATATATAATAATTTACATCTCCAAAGAGCACATTCTGCAAGTCTGCCTCCTGACCACCAGCTCTTAGTCCCTCTCTTCTTAGTCCATGAATCTAGATTTCTGAGCCACAGCGCCTCTCCATGCCCTGATCTCTGCCTCCATCTCTGGTGCTGCTGCTTCTCTGGATAAGGTCCCACATTCTGCTTGTGCGTTTCTCTCTTGATGGTCCCAGGGTCCTCCGTTTCTGGACTGTAAGATTAATCACTCCTGGTTTTTTTGTTACAAAACTTCCACCTTTACAATTGTGACAGTCGCGATTAGTCATGATTATTCACTATTGAATCTTATGAATCTTATCCCCATCTCTTTTCACCAGACCCATCTAGACAAGATCAATGGGGACTCTTTCTTTCCCCATACTGTTAAACTAAACTCCTTCTTGAAACCTTGTAAGCCAGTCACTTTGTGCATTTATTACCCCCTCATTTTAGATAGCCAATGTCCAAGTTGCCTGTCCCTATCTACCCTGTGTACAGAGGGGATAGCATTGATACTTGATGTGATGACTCTTTCCCACTCTGTTGGTATTTAGAGTAACTACCGCTCTGAGTATAGGTCAGGTTCATCATGAAGATGTATCTTCTGTCACTGTAGCTGTTCCAGTCTGCTTG